>NC_091746.1:52717316-53038100 GCF_043380555.1 Nothobranchius furzeri
AACACCATGAATGAATGGGACAGAAACACAAACAAATATATTCTTACATCCAGGCCGGTGTTGGCTGCTACAGAGACATGCCGGAGTCAGGTGGCCTGGATGGCACTAAACCTGACGCTGCAACCTTGCAGGTTGTTAAGTGTTGAACATAACAGCATTAAGGAAAAATGAGAGGTTGTAAAAAGTTAAAAAAATGCTATCAAGTTAAAGACTGTTGGTTGGTAAAAAGGTCAATTATCCCAGCTCTTCTAAGAGCTGTCCTCGTCTTTAAAATACAGTTTCACCAAGAGCACAAGGGTGCAAAGGACAAAGCTTTGAAAAGACCCAACTATCACGTTTCAATAAAGTTTCTCCAGAGAACAGAAGAACTTTGGTACCCGTTGACTGCGTAAAACAGAGAGGTGTCAAAACTGAAACATGACCATCATGTCTGACAAAGGGGAGACGCTGCTGCGAGGGATCGGTTAGAAGAAAGAAAGAAAGGTCCTGAGTTGCAGCAGCAGCAGATGGGAGCTTCATCGTTATGGCCGCAGGGTGAAGAGGACCCGAGAAGAGAGACCACAATAAAGGCTGGAGACATGGCTGGACAGAGACACATGTCCCTCCGTGGAGTGGGGGGGTTGCTCACCTGGCCTTTGGAGTGTCATCATGTTACCGGTCGTGCCATGAGCCTCCACCCTGTCCGCCTGCACCGCATTGTTATGTGCTGCAGAATAAAGGGGAACACATAATGAAGAGGAGAATAGGCTTGGCAGTGGGAGAGAGACACATTTGAGTCTATTGTTGCTGTAGTCTTTTTTTAACACTACTAAAGTGAGGGATGAATCTGATCAAAGAGGTGTGTATGACTGATTTGCTGGCTTCTGAGTTATAAATCTACCTGTGAGGAATGCCTAAAGCTCACCTAATAAAGAAGCCACATGCATTCACTTTCAACAGGATATCAAATCTACTCCAAGGACTTCGGTTTTACTCAAAGAAATGTGAAAACTCAAGCATGTGAAGTGACTGGATTAGTCAGAACAACTCCGTGATGAATCTGAAGCCTAAAACAATCAAAAGCTAAAGCCGGCTTTGCTGTTTTCTTTCCTATTTACACCGAGCTGAGACGCGCCTTCACTTGCACCGCTGAAATCGCTCATCCTCAGATTTAAACAGAACAAACAACGAGGGCTAACGACACGAGACAGCTGATCGTCTCAAAGACAAAGTAAATAAAACCAGTGGAATCTGTGACAGATGGAGTCTACAAAGTGCAGCACATGCTTTGACTTTGAATCCGGTTGTGCTCTGAGATATTTGTATCACAGCGAACTCTGGAACAAACAACGGTTATTAAACTTCTAACATAAACCGCTCAGAGCTCTAACATGAGTAGAGCAGCCCCCAAGATCTCTCCTTTGTAATGGAGCAGGTTTTGAAGGCATGTGTACACACACACACACACACACACACACACACACACACACACACACACACACACACACACACACACACACACACACACACACACACACACACACACACACACACACACACACACCTGCAGGTTTCAGTAAATGCATGCACTAGAGGAGACCTCCAGGTCTTTAGAGGCAGACTGAGAGAAAGAGGTGAATACAAGCCAGCTGGAGGTGCTGCCAGACCAAGAACAGTCCACCCCCAGGTAGTAAAGCTGAGCTTTCAGGGGTGAGAGGTTACAGACACTGGAGTGGTCACACACGTGTCAGAGCACTATTTACAACTGGCGAGGCCCAACTCAGACCACCTAGAAGTGCTCCTTCACAGCAGTACTGTACACAAGCAGGGAGCAGCTCTGTGTCTTGGTATCCACTAGGTGGTGGTGAAAATTCACTGACTCCAGCTTCTTATCTCGATGAAAGTCTCCCACTTGAGGGATGGTTTCACTATATCATGTATCTAATTTATTTAAAATAAAAGATGACAATAAAAATAAAACACTCGTGTGGTACTGAACTAGATGCAACGTGATAAACGTCTGAACTTACAGCCCTAAATGACACTGGTGAGGAGCCTTCAGCGGAGCTCACTCCATGACTAAAGGTATTGGAATCTACGTTGGCTTCAACCAATCAGACATACTCGCTAAAATTATCACTCAAACTTTTAAAACAGAACTCTGTATGCGACACAAGAGCGTCAACCCTCATTGCAATGCTTTGAATATCTTTTGATCCTTGATTTGTAACCAGTGATCATACATAAAAAAATTGCATGTTGAATTTTTTTAAAGAGCAAGTCAACCCCAGATCAACTTTATTTTTGCTAATGAACTGTATAATTAGCACTGTAGACATGTGTAGTCATGATTTTGATATTTTAGTGAATCTTATTGGATCACTCGTTTAATTAGTACATTTGCAGTCCTCTAGTAGGAGTGAATGCCTTGTAAGTCGTTCTTGGGGGGAAAAATATACTGGTGCACAATTTCCAGGAAGTAGTAGTGAGCCACATAACAGCTGAACTTCAGAGGGCAGGTTTTGGAGTCTTATTTCCTGATATTTGGACATCTTACCTAGGACTGGATAGTTTGACTCTTCCACTGACTTGAAACATTGATGTTTTATTTCCACAAATAACACAAACCGTGAGGAAATTCTGCTGTGTGGTGATGTTGCTAAAGATAACGGTTTGCTTATACTAATCGGGACATTCTCTGCTGATTCCTGGATGTTAAACCGTGAAAAGCCTTCCACGTCTTGAGTCAAGATGGGTGTGTCCATGAATTTTAAGTGACATTGTGGCCTAGATCTGTCAGGCTTTTCAAACCCTAGAGTTTCACACTATCTCCAGCGGTCAATGGGCAATCAGGCGGGGTACACCCTGGACAAAGAGCCAGTCCATCGCAGGGCAACACAGAGACGCACAGGACAAACAAACACACACACACACACACACACACACACACACACACACACACACACACACACACACACACTCACACCTAAGGACAATTTAGACAGACCAATTAACCTAATAGTCATGTTTTTGGACTGTGGGAGGAAGCCGGAGTACCTGGAGAGAACGCATGTGCAGGGAGAACATGCAGACTCCATGCAGAAAGATCCCAGGCTGGCCACTGCGCAGCCCTGCATTTAGCACATTCCAATTAAAACGTTAAAAATGTGATAATGATAAAATCTTACATTCAGAGCCTGTGCTGCTATTTAAAAAGCTGCAATTCTTCCACTTCTGTCTGGATAACTTATTTATAACAACCTCAACATTACTGAGACTTTTGTTCTTGCAAAAGTCAAATATTATTTTAGGAAAGATTGTGTCAGTGGAACAAAGGTTATTCCATCCATCCATCCATCCATCCATCCATCTTCTTCCGCTTATCCGGAGGGGGCAGCAGCCTAAGTTGAGAGGCCCAGACTTCCCTCTCCCAAGCCACTTGGCTCCCAAGGTGTTCTCTGGCCAGGTGAGAGACATAGTCCCTCCAACGTGTCTTGGATCTTTCTTTAGGGGTTATTATCAAAAATGTTTTTTATCCAGTTCCGGTAATTCAACTGAATAAGACATCAAAATATAAACTGGTAAAGTCTCCCTCTGGTGGTTAAACCTAGATATTAATGTAATTATGAAACCTGTTACTGCAGTCTCTCTGGTTTCACACACACACACACACACACACACACACACACACACACACACACACACACACACACACACACACACACACACACACACACACACACACACACACACACACACACACACACACACACACACACACACACATCAGCACAGACGTTTTGGAACCAGAACCATTAATAAAATCACAGAAAGAGAAAGTGAACGCTGAAATGTGCCAACTCATGAGCCGTGATGACCTTGAATGACCCTGAGAAAGCTTCGTGTTTGGTGTCTTGAGTTGTTACTCTAGCAGAGGGACATCACCTCTCAGTTTTACATCACATGTCTGATGCAAAACAAAAACGACAGAACTTAACTTTTATCGTCTTGTAGGCTTTAATTGATGTTATTTACCCAAACAATATTGATTTACTGTCATTTAAGGAAGTGGCTTGTACGTAATTAAAACAACACAGGGTGGCTTTCTAATGAGCCACATGAGCTCCAATATGAGTGACAGAGTCGATAACGATAAATTATGAACATCTCAGTAAAGCTCTGTCTCGACCCCCCCACAGAGTTCACTGTGTCACTCGCAGGTTAGTCTAATGGTAACCTCTCTCTGTTCACTTGCTGTGATGCCGCTTTGACTAAATCTGTAGTAATCCACACGGACAAGTGTCTGCAGAAGCTCTTAAAACAAATGAGCGGCTGATCCTCAGTGCCAATAGATAATAATGATGGTTTTGTTTTGACCTCTAGCGCTCGCTGCTGCTGAGGTGCTTTAATGAAGAAAACATCTGTATGATGAGGTAAGTAAATCACATCCATCAATGGTGAGCTAATAATTTGTCACTTTTTAAGGAATAAACATTTAAGAAGCAATACAAACATTATGAAAGCACACATTGTTCTGTAGAAATAATTTGGAACAGGCAAGGGCTTTTAGAAAGAGTTAAAAGGAGCTTAAAGCTGGAGTATGAGGAGTTTTGTTGGTGCTTGTCTCCCTTTTTTGCTTGAAATGCTCTTCACATACAGATGGTAACCAACAAACTAGACGTACGGTCACAAATCACCTCTGAAATGTACAATCCTGGAAAAACTTAATCGCTTGTAGTAGCTAGATCATGATCCATCCATCCTTTGACCGTCCTCCCCTCTCTGCACATACCCATCTATGTGCACGAATCGCACATTCTCGGCTTGGAGCAGTTGAACAGGAAGTGAAGCCATAGCTGCCATAGCTTGTGTAAAGGACAAAATTTCCTGTTTGTTTGCAAATTTCATTTAAGAAATTGTTTTACATGTTCTTTTTAAAGTCTGCTTCCATTCTTGTTGGGAAACCTTTCGGTGACGGAGCTGTTGTCTGTGAATGCAGCCAGCCTTCTGTCGGCTGGCAGAACCTTCAGTTTGTTGTCTTGGCATTGTGTGTGTCTGTGTGTGTTTAAGTGTGGGAGAGCGAGTTCGGGTTCTAGAAGTTTTAACCTGTTGTTCCTGTGGTTTTCCCAGACTGTTGGTGGCACTAAGCTGCTGCGATTTAGTTAGGAACAAACCATGAAAGTTAATAAAAGCCACCTTTTTCACCATAAAAACGTCACGCTAGCTAGCATGCTAAATTGTTACATGTTTACAGACGTGGGTTATGTTAGGAATTATATCAATGAGTTGAAAACTTAAGATAATCTCATGTTTTTATGGATGTTTGATGTTGCTTCCAGCTGTGACCATCAGATTCTGTGACTCGAGCCGTTTGATAAAACAATGCCGTCAATTTGCCGCAATGCTGATGCAGCATCAGGGAGCCTTAGGTCATTTATAAGTAGTGGTCAGACTGTTGCAGTAATGTGGTGCAACCGTGTCCTTTTCGCGGTGGGGTTGCGCGGTGGCTGTGGGGTGGAGTGGGGGTATGGGGGCGGCCCCTGCGCTGCCACGAACTTTCGTTTATTTTGGACATAACTTGCTTTTTATTGCGATCGAAGCCCCACTCATTACGTTTTTTAACAAGCTGCTTCTAAAGGTGTCTGTCCCCCACAGTCCCTGTGTAGTGGTCTGACCCCCAGCTCTAGCGGAGAAAAGCGCCAGGAGCGCTGCATTGCTCCAGATTATCATCTCAGCTGATTCTGTTGACAAAAGCAAAACCTACGGCCCGTTTTTACTTTCATTTTCAATATAATTGCGGGCCGGAGCTCGGCAGTAACTCCCCATGTGACCACAACACCTCCCTCTTTTGCGCCAAGGCGCAATTGTCGTTTATATAACAGACAATTACCGCAATATTACTACCAAGCGAGGCGGAACAAATACAGCAAAATTCGCGCATCGCCATGCCAACATGGCGTGTTTATAAGACACACTGTTGCTGTAATATTATGCTGATTTGCCGGCATGGTGCGTCTTGTAAAAAGGGCTTAGGAGGGAGCCTGAAAAAAGTTTTTTTTTTTAATTGTAGCGGCCCGCAGGCGGGTTAAATCCGGCCCGCGAGATGGTTGTGTAAACTTTATTTTCATACTTTACATTGTAGAATGAAAATAAACTTATCTTTGTGAGCAAGTTTTCTCTGTAATGAGTATAAATAAAACAAAGCTGCACTCAAGGCTCACACAAGAACTTGAATAACATCCTGAAGTTGGCTGCCACTCAGGATGTGACTTCTGATATTGATGTGCTGGTGAAAGCTAAAAGATGTCAAATATTGTCATGTTGAGCTGTGGGAGTTGGTGGACCAAGTGTGGTGGAGCTGACCAGGAGGCAGGAATGCAGGCACGGATAAAGTAAAAATGGGTTTAATGACAGGATACGGCAGGAACAATTAGAACAACACGACAAACAGCAATGATCTGACAAAGACTGGCACAAGGAGGGAGGTATAAATACACAGGGAAATCAGGAACATATGGGCAGGTTAACGAGGGGCAGGTGAGAACAATAAGGGCTAATCAGGCAGGAGAGGAACACAGTCAGGAAGGCAGGGGCAGATCGTGACAATATACTTGAAGTGCTGCATGAAACTGATCTAGCCATGTGATCTGGAAGCTCTTTGAATCACTAAGGAATGTTTTTTATTTATTTCAAATTTTCAAGTACACTTCAGGTGTTGTACTATTTTGGATACACTGTCCTCAGGCTCCAGCTTTGTTTTATATTGATTTTATTGAAACAAAGAAAAAACAATCTGAAGTTGTTTTTAATTTACCGGTCCGGCCCACTTGGTACTAGATTTCCCTCAATGTGGCCTCTGAGCTAAAATGAGTTTGACAGCCCTGTACTACACCTTTCAATGTCAGCAGAGGTCAGAGTTCTTTTCTCATTATGACCACTATTGTTTCATGGCAGTTTATTTAGTTTCTGTGCAAAAGTTCAGCATCACCATGAAATAATTCACTCCAGGACATCTTACATTTCAGGTGCAAGTTTAGCGACAACTTAAAGTTGAACAATTATCATTAAAACTGAACAAAGTCTCATTCAGAATTCCTCCAATAATCCAGAGAAAATTATACATTAGAGCCATTTGGACAGTAATTCTGTAGTCCCAACATCCCCAATCCCTCCATGTCTGATGAAAAATATAGAGTTTGATCACATATGATTGTTCTGATAGGGGTTGGCCACCAAAACCTCAGACATGTGATTCTAAATTTGAAG
The DNA here is from genome assembly GCF_043380555.1 of Nothobranchius furzeri. Classification (NCBI taxonomy): domain Eukaryota; kingdom Metazoa; phylum Chordata; class Actinopteri; order Cyprinodontiformes; family Nothobranchiidae; genus Nothobranchius; species Nothobranchius furzeri. The sequence goes on from NC_091746.1 coordinate 52,724,562, forward strand.
CTCTATTATTCATTGCATGATCCATTTGTTCTGTTTGGAATGACAGAGATGTAACAGATGTAGGACCACCTCAGGCCCCAAAAAACCAAATTCAAATGCTTAAAACATGATTATCTCACTGAAACGTTTGATAGAAAACCTGATTGATTTTATTGTAAAAAAAAAAAAAGAAATAGAAGAAAATTCAAAGTGCAGAAAATTGATGACACAAGACGTGAGCAGTCAGAAATGGAGTGTTTGTTTCTGTTCTTTGTGCTTTTTTTTTTAAAGAATCAATTCAACACATGATTAAAAATTGATCTTTTTACTAATCATTCATGGCCGAACTGCAGACTTTTTTTCTTTTCGTTAACACTAAAGCTGTTTTAGCAGTTTGCTCTGAGTCTGTGCTGTTTCTGTCTCCTTTGAGAGGCGGGTCTAATTTATCTCCAAAATCAACGGTCCTGTTGTGTTCTGATCAAGCCCTCACTTTTGCTTGTGTCTCTTTTCCAGTTTACCAGCACCTTCACACTTACCTCCAAATGGCCAGTTTACACCTTTCTGATGGTGCTAACAACCCCGAGCAGTGAGGCAAGCTTAAACAAGGTCAGGCTATTTTAGTTGAGCTGCTTGACTGAAACGGTATTCAAAGGTGAACGTTTGTTCCACTGAATGGATCTCCTGTGTGTGAATATTTGATTCAGTATGAGAACATGTCCAAAGTCCTACAAGATGTACACAGTTCCTGAAAGCTGTATTTGTTTGAGCCAAATGCAGACAACAGCTCAGCATTGAACGCGTGATCCTAAAAACCCTCCCAGTGAATCAGCTGCTCATCACAACTGTACCCTTGGAGAAAAGTATTTAACTAAAGCAAACAAATCAGGACAAAAGTAAGAAATAACCAAGCCCTTTTCTTGATTTAATCCTGTGGTAGTGAAGCCACTGTACATCGATAAGCTTGTTTTTCTTTCAGGAGGTGCAGTGACCCAGAAGTGCAGTAGATGGTATCTACAGTGAAGATTCCAAGTAGAAAAGGGAATTATTAAGGGCAGGAGGAGGCGCTACAGCCGCCTGCTCAGTTGTACATGAGATGATGAACACTGGGAGGCTTTTAGCTCACTGTTTTTCTCAGAAATCCCCCTCACACAGCGGACAAGTTCGATACTTTGCAAAAGGTTTGGTGCTTTTTCAGGAAAGCCCCACAAGACTTGTCTTTAGGATTCTCAAAGCACTCAGTGTGAGGTTTCTGCATCTGAGCTGTGTCACTTTCCTTTCCTCCTGCATAAACGTCTGGCATGTAAATAAAATCCTGTTAGAGACCATGAACACGGGCTAAGAAACTAAATCAGTTAGCAAGAAAATAAATCTGCAGCGATGCGTTAAAACTGCTGTAGAACACGTTTATTAATGAATTTTGTAATACTTAAGTATTACAAAAGTGTTCTTATTGTTACACACACACACACACACACGCACACGCACACGCACGCACACACACACACACACACACACACACACACACACGCACACACACACAGGCTCTGGATGGATCACTGTGCCAGATGAGACATTTGCGTGACGAGTAGCTATCAGGGGGAGGAGTCAGAGACCTGCTGCTTTTCTGTCTGTGTGTTCTTGTCTCCTGTGAAGCATCAGCAGCAGTCTCAGCTTATTACTGTGTGTTGAGCTCCATATTTATAGCTTAGAAATTAGATTATCGGTTATCTAAGATTTGACCTGTTGGATTTTCTACCCCTGCAGCACTACTTTGTCTCTTCTTCTCTTCTACTTGCTCTGACTGGGAAATTGATCTGGATAAGGTAATACTTTGGTCATATGTCAGTTCTTATAGACATGAATCTTAATTAGTTAATTTTTTTGTTGTATTTTTGCTCCCATGGCATTTTCAGTCAAAATTAATCTAATGAATTGTCATTTTGGTCACATTTAAGAGCTTAATTTTACTAATAATTGATAATAAATCATAGCATACCTACCCTGACAGTATTTTTGTACACAGCTAGAAGTAAATATTAGTAAATCTTTAGGATTTGTACTTGAGGTAAAGTCTTTTTTTACATGCATTTTTGACATTTGAAAGTTTTTTAATTAAATAAAAACGCTAAATAATAAAAGTTTTTCTAAAAAGATAAATGTAAAGGATTGTTTTCACTTAAAATGCAATCAAATTAATACAGTTTTATTTAATTGATCATATTCTTCTCTGATTGTACTAAAACAAATTTAATAATCTAACTGAATTCCACTGATTTGTAAATAGTGACACATATTTCTAGGTGTTCATTAAACACATCATAACGCGTTAGAGATAAGCCGGGAGGTCAGTCTGACTTACATTAAATCCACAAATGCATTATAAACTTGCCAAATGTTGCTCATCCAAATTTTATGCTGAATTTAAACAGCAGAAAGCATCAAATCCAGCATTTTGGAGACAAAAGCAATAAATAGACTTGATGAAAGACACCTGTGTCGCTGCACAGTTATCGCTGCTTAACGTCAGATCAACACACTGAATTCTCACCGTGCTCCGTGATCATCTTCGCGCCTTCCCACACTTAAAACATGTTTTTAGCAAACAAATAATTAATATCTAGGTGCATGAAGTTTTATAGCTTTGCATAAACCAGTGTTTGAGAAAGAGCAATGCTTAATTCTGATCAGAAGCAGACAGGAAGTGTGTTTACGTACATTGGTCGAGGTAAACGGCATGTGCACTTTTAATTTCATCATATTAACAAAATCACAGCTGAGGCTTTCTGCCCACTTTCATTATCAAACATCTCATGGAACAGTGAGTAAATAGGGATTCGTCAGAGAGAGTCGTACGTTATTTCACAAATGACTCCATCATCAGCTCCATCACACTGAGAGGATCTCCTCCTCAAACCTATTTTGTGATTAATCTTTTGCCACACAATTATAGAGACTTAAAGCTTCATTAATTGAAATTAAAATGTTCTGACTGCTGTAATATCTTTACTCTGTCTTACTTTAGTATTTTACTATTTACTTAGAAGTATTACTCTGTTATGTATTATTATTTTGTCTTACTTTATTATTTGCCATTTGTTTAAAATGATTATAAGTTCCTTTGTTATTTAGAAGCTTCCAGCTTAGAGAGAGAGTCCAAACGTTTTGTCTGCAGACAGTTGATGCAAAACAGGGAACAGTGCATCACTAAGCACTGCAAAGGGAGTACAGATAGATAAGACAGGAGGAGAATGTTCTAGCACCTTTCTAAGTTAGAGCAAATGGTCCAAAACCAGTTTGAACTGGACAGAAGAGGTGCAGAGATATGGTCAGAGAGCTTCATGGGACCTGTGTGGTCAGACAGGCTGTTCGCTCCCGCTGTTGGCCTCCAGGTATACCTGTCGGTAACATTATTACCAGTCATGTAGTACTTTTAATATTAGATGATTAAAACTGCCTTAACGTTTGACCTGCCTTGTTTCTTTCTCATCCACAAGAGATAGCTACCATAATCTCCTTTCTTCTTATAAGTAGGGACCCTCATGTTTAATTACTTCCTCCCTCAAACGCACATAAAGAAAAAAAAATCATCAAGTGAACTAACAGACTTTTTTGGGCATTTTGAGTCCAAAAATGCTCAGTGAAGAATGGGAATTTTCAGCTTTAAGCCTTTGAGGAAAAGATCAAGTTTGATCTTGATCCAAAATCAAAACTTTGTGATGGAGATTTGGTGATGAGAGCATCGACCTGAAGCTCAGCGAGACATGAAAGCAAACTGAAAACTTTTGAGGTTCCAATTCTAAAAAACCAGGAAGTGACCGATCAGACAAAAACCAAAACTAAAGTCAGAAACAGCTGAGAGCAGGTGAATAGTTTACTGGGTCAAAGCCTGACTGAACATAGCAAGGGCTTTTAGCACCTTTTTATTACTTTTGCGCAAACAACACAAAACAATTAGTCACCGTACTCTTGGAGAGGAAGGAGCCTTGAGTAATGCTAACACTACGGCATGGACGTAATCTGGGGGGGGGGGGTGTCACTTTAATATATTACGCTATATTAAAGTGACACTGGTTGAGCTCTAGGACCAAGCAGAAAACAACTGTTTGTGTTGAAGCCTGTTTCCTATTAGAACATACTGTCAAGATACCCCCCCCCCCCCACACACACACACACACACACACACATCTACAGTGAAAATTAAGTCCATGCACTACGGTAAAAAAGTACAATTAATGCCAACATGTACTGATGTTTTGCTTTTATGACATTTGCTGTGTTCATCAAAACAGTTTAGTTTAGTCTAAAAACACATCTTTGAGTGCTAAAAATATTCATCTGATGTTGATTTGTGGTTGAGCTCCGTGTCTTCCAACACATTAGCTGAGAGATCGCTTTTCTGCTTGAGATTCAGAAAATAAAAGTGGGAAATCCCAAAGCATACTTATAAAAGTGGCAGATCTCTAGCACATCACTCACACCTCCACTTAAAGGTGCATTATGTAGAACTGAAGTTAAAATGACATCTTGTGGTAAAACGTGGTTACTGCAACAACTCTGGAGCTTTTAGCCGGTTGTCGTCAAATTACAGCTGTTGGCGCTGCAGTATTAGCTCGCAGGAGACACGACACCCTCACACTCGCGGGTGGTGAACAGCAGTTACGTCCCTCCTTCCTTTGTTTTGAACGGAGAAAATCTGACAATCCCCACAGTCAGCTGGATATGAAACATGTTTCAGTATAACCTTCCATCCAAAATGACTGAAACATTAGACTCTTTTGGGATTTTCTCACTCTAAAGTTTTCACTATATTCTTACATACTGCACTTTTAACACAGTGTTGATTTTATGAAATAAAAACTTATTTAAATGGAGCTGCTATGCTGCAGACATCTGACAACTATCATGGTCTAAATCTTCAGTGCTGTTACATAATGCAGCACAGTTTAGTGGGTCAGATGGGATCAGTTACGGCTTTACTCTCACACAAAGAAGAAAAAGCTTGATTTTCAAATCTGAATGTGTGCATTTTCAGAGATGGATGTAGAAAATGGATTCTATCGACATGTAGACGTCCCGGATGAAGTTCACTACATTGTGGCTTTCTTTGTTTTGGTGATTGGAGCAGTGGGAGTTACTGGGAACGCCTTGGTCATGTACGCTTTTTCCTGGTAAGCAATTTTCCTCAAATTCAAATTTTTATTATATTCTTAAACTATTTAAGTAAACAGTCTTTTCTTTGTATTTTATCTTATTAAAATTAAAAAGAAAGAGACTTTCATTGTCCCCTTGGTGGTTAAATCAATAAAACATCCTAAAACTCAAAGAAGCAGCAGTGGCAGTACAGACAATACTTTATAATTTAGTTGGCTTTGGTTTTTACCCCTAATATTGTGGTTAGAAAAGTATCACATCAACTCGGGTTTGCTGGAAACAAGTCAGCAGCATGATACCATGAGATAAGTATAATGAAAGATTAGAGAAGGGTTTTAGAAAAGCCCTTTTTATTAGTGTTACTAAACTCTGAGACAAACAGTGCAACTATCAGTAATTATACAGAGTGATTTTATGCTCGTGTAAAGTTTCTATTTGTGTTTAGCTTTAAGGAAACCAGAGCTTTTCCCTTCCATCAACAGAACTTTAAAGGGCATCTTCCACGTTAAACATGTTGAAGGCCTTATATTGTAACAGGTCTAAACTTCTTTTTATTTATTTACTTTTTTTTACTGTGTCCTGTCTGGCTGTGAAGCAAACAGAATTGATGTCTGAATGCTGGTGACAAGCCTTACAGATTTACTCTCAGGTGGAGCATCAAAGCGTCTGCTTTTAATGTCACGCCTGATACTTAAAACTTTATTGTTATTGTTTTTGAATGATTTGTAATTCCGACCAGACACGGAGTCAGAGGTGAAAGCGAAAGGAAAAGACAAAAGTTGGGGGGGGGGGGGGGGGGTCCACAAAAATATACAATAATGAACAAAAGTCTGCTTCTAGACCTGCAGAAAAAAACAAGGAAAAAAAAGCAAAAGAACAAAAAAAAAATGGGACACAACAACAATACAACAAGATCAAGCTATCACTGCGTCAACTTGATGAAGAAATATATAATCAACATTGTTTAACTGAACAATCACACGATAATAAATCACGGTGCATTAAGTGCTCACCATAGTCTTAAGACCTGTGTTTAACGTGCCCAAGCCCATACTTTTGGGAGCACCATGTGAGCACCTGTGTGTGCACATGTGCTTGTTTATGTAAGGTTTCTCTATAGGCGCCAGTGGCGGATCTAGGATTTTTCTGAGGGTGGGGCCATCAAGGGGCCACAATATTTATAGAGGGGCCACGTACAGTCCAACATACTTGCATACTATTCCCAGTTTTGTATGGTAGATACAGTTTACCCCAACACCATGTTGAAAAACATCAATGCAATTGTACATCAATTTTTACTGTACATTGACAAAATACAACCACACACAGCATTTGAGAAATTTTAGCATTCAATTTATTTTGCAAAGCCACAAATATCAGGTTAAAATATGTTTGTGTGTGGAAAAAACACCAGAAGAATATCACAGGACCCTCTGCTCTTGACTGGGAAATGTCTGGTGGGAAGTCAATTAAATAAGTCTGAGTCAGTTGCTTATATCTCTCAACCTTTAACATTCATGGTGTAGCGTTATGGATTTATGCTCTTTTATGAAAGAGAAACCATGCTACGTATTAATTCGGAATATTAATTTTAATAAATCAATAACCAAATTTTATATTGTTCAGAAGACTCAAAGGTTGTTTTCATCCATAAACTGCCGATAATATCTGAGTGTCTGTGTTTCAGTTCAATGAGGAAACCAGTTTGAAGTTTAAAAGTTTTAATTCTTCAAATTAAACTAATGATTTTGAAATTGACAAACAGGAAATACAATCAACATTGATAACTTTGTGGGACAATCTTTTTAACAGTTGATATGCTGTTAATGCTCAAATAGACCTTCTGTAGGTGAATGAAGATTGAGAGTGATATGATGTGATTATGGATGCGTGTGGGTGCCAAGTGTAGTGAGAATTGAACATGAGATGAGATGAATGCATGTGTGCATCTGATGTTGCTTCAGGAAGAAACAGGTGTCTGAGTGAAGTGATGGTTTGAATAAACTTAGGTTTAGTGGAAAAGATGCATCAAAACGCTATCTGTCGTGTTTTGCCTCACCGAAAATCGGACCCTCTGTTGGACCCGGGACGTCACCTTAGGATGTTTCATCCAGGTCACCTTGGCTGGCAAAGAAGACAAAGATGCGCTGCGACCCGGTCCAGAGTTGCCCCTCGGTACACGTTGATGGTAAAGCGTTTTGTCGACGCGCTTTCTTAAGTTAATTCACTCAGAAATCAAAAGACTCGGTAATGAGTCTGCGTTAGAAGTTGCGGTTCAGCTATTCTGCCTGGCGTGGCAGAAACAGCGTGAGAGAAAGGGGGAAGAACGAGCCAACAGGCTCTGCCCCCCCTTTGGTTTTCAGGTCTGTTCTCTCTCGTTGTCCAACACGAACTGAATCAAAAAGACTGAAACTTACCAAAAACCTTTCTCTTCTCAAAGCAAAACATGTGCGTCATCAAATGTGTCTGGATTTTACTGTGGGAAGGTGTGTGTGAATGTTTGTGTGCTTGAGTGTGAAGGTCAGTACCAAACATTCAACATTATCTACTTAAGTGTGGATTCATTAATCCATTATAATTACCCCAAAGCATAAGAACCATTCATTTGATTAAACACATTTATAATGAGCAAAATGATAATGGTTATTTTAACATTAAAATCAAGAAAAAGAAGTTTAAACTTTATGTTTTGACTTGGTCTGGGTACAACTCATGTAAACACATCTTCTGGTAGACTGCAGGTGGCAGATGTTATGGTTTCCTCCCAGACTCGCTGGCGTTCAGGTCTTAATCTGTGGGTGAAAGTTCTCAGCGACCCAGCTTTGACACAGCTGAGTCCAACACCACCATTGTGACAGAAAACCCATATTTCCTCACGTTACAATGGCATTCAGAATCTGCAAGTGACTGACTGCAAAATTCAATTAAATTTAAAGAGCCTTTACAAAATGAGAAGCACACCACCAGGTCCTACTGGAACAGAACACCGTTCTGATGTCTGCGCAGGATTCTGTGCATCACACTGGAAGATGTCTGAAAACAGCAAATGAGAAATTATCTAACATAAGCCAAATACATACACAAGCATTTATTACTTTCAAAGATCAATGTTTACCATTTGATCCTGCAGGATTAGCATTGATTGGTGACTCTGGTGGCCCAGCAGGATGGAAGGTTGAGTCATTAACTTCACTCTGGTTGTCTGAATTGGAGAGAGTCTTGTCCCAGTTTGCAGCTAAAATACAAATATATGTCAAACTCCAGCTAAATCCAGCCAAAACTTTGTTTTCTATGAGACCACATTTTTATTTATTTGAAATTGAAGACTTGAAAGATTGGACTATAAAGATGAGATGTGGTAGATGTAGACAAAGAAACCAATACAATTTAAATCCATTATGTTAATGTTATAGTAAACCACATCACCATGAAGCGGAAGAATTCAGTAAACATATGTGCCATTAGTACAAGATAACATCATTTAACAAATTTGAGATAATGGTGATTTTTTTTTATTTTTACCTAGAATAATGGCAGGAAAAGTTGGACTAACAAAGGAATATCCAAAACACAAAATCTCTTTGGAAAACTTAACCTTGACCTTACTTAATCAACCAATTAGAAAATTCAGTGTTTCAAACAAGGACTTTTCCCACACATTTTACAATACATCAAAATGTCACAATTTAGGGAAACCTTGAAGGAATTGTGGGAAAGGAAACTTAACTGCAACATTACTGATGATGAATGGAAAGATGCTTTGAAAAACGTAAAATCATTTACTAAAGGGAAGCAACTTTGCCACTAATGACTTGTCACGATTAACAACTTCTATCAATTTAAACAATAATCCTTTATTTTTGGTGCTTGGAATAACTGACCCAATTATTACTGATAAATATAAAAAGCTCAATGCAAATTTTCTGTGCAAGAAAATGACTCCACATTAACTGGATCAGCTCCAAGATAAAATGGGAAAAGGTTATCCTCAATTATAAGCAGAACACACTGGGCAGCATTAGGTCGTTTATAAGTGGTCAGTCCGTCCTGCTGGATAATGTGGTGCAATCATGATCTTTTTACAAAAGATTATGCGATGGCGGTGAAAAGGGAGCTTGGGGGCGGTCTCTGCGCTGCCACGGACTTCAGTTTATCTTGGACATAACTTGCTTTTTATTGCGATCAAAGCCACACTCATTAAGCTTTTTTAACAAGCCGCTCCAGAAGGTGTCTGTCCCCGTGCAGTCTCTGGTGATCTGAGCTTCAACTCTTACGGAGAGGCTCCCCGGCCATCATCTCAGCTGATTCTGTTTAGAAAAGCCAAACTTACGGCCCATGTTTACTTTCATTTTCAATATAGTTGCCGGCCGGAGCTCGGCAGTAACTGCCCACGTGATCAGGATACCCCCTTCTGTTGCGCCAAGTTGTAATATGCATTCACAAGTCCGGCGTTGCGGTGATATTAGTATCAACCGTGGCAGCACGAATGCCACAAAATTCCCGCAACACCATGCCGCCACGGCGCGTTTATATTACACGTACGCTGATTTCCCAGCATGGTATGTCCTACAAGAGGCTGTCTCTCGTGTTTATCTGACATGACTGTTGCACAATAAAGATTATATTCTTTCTGACCTGATAAAGGGGGAATGGAGGTCCTTTGCCCTGTTCCAGCCTCTGGTCTACTGCCTCCTGCTGCTCTCTGATTTCTCCATGCTCGTTTTCACCAGCTGACACACTCACTCTCTTGGGAAAAAACTGCAGAATTCCCGCCTGTATCTGACCCTTTCTTTTCATGTTCTCTATCAGACAGTGCCAACTATTAACACACGAAATGCAGATTACAAAAGAAGTACATGGATTAGCAAGGGCTAACGTTTTTTCACAAGCCCTTTTTAACATTACCTTTAACTAATGTCGGCATTGCTTTCCATTGGACTTATTGTCAGACTTGACTTACATGGCAACTGTGAGTAAACAGTGATTCGTGACTTACCAACAAACTCCTCATAACGTGGACTCTCATCAGAACCGATGTCGGTTGAAAAGTTCTCCCTTCTTGGAATCTTTCAAATCTTCTTCTGTTGGATTTCACACACTATTTTGCTCCTTAGCGCCACACGGCCACTAGTGTTTGGACTCGGAATTGCATCCACCTATAATCTCATCACCGCACAAAGGACAGATGAGTGACAGGACAGGGGCACTACAGGGGCCAATCATATTTCAGCAGGGGCCAGTGCCCCTGTGGCCCCGCCCCTAGAACCGCCAATGATAGGCGCGCCCAATAGAGAGTGTGAGGGACCACAGATCCGCCCCCCAAAGATGCGCAGGAGATGGGGGGGGGGGGAGCTCCAAGTCCCAGAGATCCAGGCGCTGCCCCAGAACACAGGAACCCCAAGGAGACTGCAACCAGAAAGGTCTCCGCCCCCCTCGAGAGGCACAGAGGATCGCCCCGGGGGGCCACAACCAGCAGCCGGCAGAGTCCCGGGAGATATCAGCGGCAAGCCCACAGGCCCGCCCGCAGCCTCCCACCCCCTAGCCAGCCGAGCCCGGGACCCAGCGACCTGGGACCCGGGGCGACCACCCCCACCGGGGACCCAGCAGAGCCCAGGGACCCAGACCCCACCAGGCAGCCACCAGGATTGATCAGGCAGACGCCAAAAATCTTAAACCCCCTGACCCGGGAGCCACGAACATTCAGGCAGACCAAGGCACCACACCCCACACCAGGTGTGGCGGGGGAGGGGGGACAAAGATCTATATCATCAAAAGAAGTTCCAGGAGGGGGGAGGAGTCAAAGACCCCACCTGACATATACAGTCATACACAAACTCAGTCACACACTCCCTCCCTCATGCTCACACATGCCCATACAACACAAGACTGACAAAAATGCACGCCGGACACCCACTCATGCTCCCCTTACACACCCTATTCACTCTGGTGCTGGTACTGCTGCACATTGGGTACAACCATCACCGGTTACCAGAGTTTGACCCTTTCTGCTGGGGTGCTGATGAGCAGGCTCCCCCACCCAACGCTGAGCACAGCAACCCACCACTCCAGACCCCAACCAGATGGCCAGATCTCCCTCCTAGCCTCCGGCCCCAGGAAGCCAAGCAACAACAGAGGTGTGCTAAGACCCCTAGTCTCCCTCCGCCTGCTCCAATATAGTGTTGTGTGATCATGAGGTATATTCCATGGCTGTGGTGAGCGGGCAGTGCGGGCATTGTCTAGCCTATGCCAGCTGATGCCACCGCACCACCCCACTTGCACCCACAGCCCTCGATGTCTAAGTGCGGTTTAAAATTGGAAGTGGGCACCGGCACCCAGGAGGAGGCTGAGAAATCCCCCTGCCAAGTGCCGTTGAATGTGCTCACTCCCAAGGCCCTAAGTGTGTGTTTGCGTGGAATGTCGTCAGTGGAAGTATATATGGTGCAAATAAAATTGGTGGGCAGGTTGGTTGCCACAGGAATGTGGAAATGGCGTCCGTACCTGCACTCCTTGACTTGTCCACCCCCCAAAGCCCTATGTGTATGTTTGTGTGATGATGTGAGGGAGCAGGAGGAGAAAAATATGCGGGGATGGACGCAAGAGATATTGGCTGAGTTCATGTTTGGCTGTAATCTGCCACTCTCTTTGATTTCCCTCACCATTCTGAAAAATATTGGAGCCAGAATGATCCAGAATTCTTTGTAGAACTCTGTTGGAAACCCTTCTGGACCTGGAGCTTTCCTATTAGTCATGTATTTAAGGGCTTCCTGGAGCTCTGCTGATGTTAGTGGCGAGTCTAGGACTGTAACTTGGCTGTCTGATAATTTAGGAAGTGTTATCCTGTCAAGGAACTCATTGATCTCGTTATCTGATGGGTTTATCTGTGGTGAGTACAAAGTTTGGTAAAAGTCTCTGAAAGTGTTGTTTATGCTTTCAGGGTCATAAACTATATTCCCGGTTGAGTCTTTAACAGCAGATATGATAGTTTTCTCTTTATTAATTTTTAACTGGCTACCTAAAAAATTACCTGATTTATTACTATGTTCAAAGTATTCTATTCATAGTCTTTGTGCTAAAAATTGTGTCTTTTTGTCAATAATTCCATGAAGTTCTAATTTAGCTTTACGTAATTTGCTCATTAACTCTTCTTCTGTGGATGCCTCTAAAGACTTAATGATATCTTCTAACTCCTGAATACATTTGTTTTCTGTTTTTTTCCTATGTGATGAGAAAGAGATTATTTTACCTCTCATCACTGCCTTTCCTGCCTCCCAGAGAATAGATGCTGATGTTCCAGGCAGGTCATTATGTTCTAAATATAAAGCCCACTCCTTTTTAAAAAATTCTATAAAACCTTCATCTTTAAGCAGTGATGTATTAAACCTCCAGTTTTTGCTTGGTGGGATTGTCTTCTTATTTACCAGAGTTAAAGAAACCGGAGCATGGTCGCTGACAACTATGGGGTGTATCTCAGTGTCTGAAATGTCATCCAACAATGAGCTGCTGACTAGAAAATAATCCAAACGAGAATGAGAGTGATGGACATGTGAGAAAAAAGTATACTCTCTACGGTTAGGATGAAGAGATCGCCATGCATCACAAAGCCCATAATCACTCATGTACAGTTTAACTATATTAGTGGATTGCCAATTGCGCTGAGTCCCAGCTGTACTGAGCCTGTCTGTTGAAGAATTCATCCAAAAATTAAAATCACCTCCAAGTATAAGTGGACAGTCTAAGTGTTCAGAGAGTACAGAGAAAAAATTATGAAAGAATGAAGGGTCATCAATATTTGGACAGTATATGCTGACAATACATAAGCTTTGGTTCTGTACAGATAGTTTTAACATTATAAATCTACCCTCTGAATCAGAGATTGTGCCCAATACTGTGAAATTGATGTTTTTCTGTGTATTATAAAAGCTACGCCTCTTTGCCTAGAGTTATAACAGGCAGAGAACATGCTGGGAAACTCAGGTGTTTTAAGTTCATCTGCGGATGTGGCAGATCTATCATTCATGAACTCCAGCTGCGTTCTGCACACGGCCACAGTAACATTTTCTAAGTTTCTAAGTGGCGTCACCAAAAAAAAAATATAATTAACACACAGTCATTCGTGTCCGTTCATTTTCTCTCTGGTAAGTTCTGTCTGTATTTGAGCATGAAATGTGGACGCGCTCGCGCTGCAGTGCTCGTCACTGGCGCAGCCATGCAGCGCAGCACAGCACACTCCACCTTTCTTGTGGTCAGTCGATCAATTTGATCTGCTAGTTAAAAAGTTACTTGTGAGGTGAAAAGATGGGAGCAGACAGGAGTTTTTCTGGAGGACTGGGAGATGCAGGAAGATCAGAGACAGACAGAACAGGAAGATAGGAAAATAAAAACCAAGAAAACAAAACAAAGTTCTTAAAAAAATGTAGGTAGATTTATCTCACTACACGTTTGTACCTTTATAAAGCAATAATTTATCAGCATGTAGTATTTATATAGTTGATACAATTCAGATCATCTTCAAAACTCCGTCCCATGCCCAGGGACGTATCTAAGCCTTTTGGGGGCCGAGGCTAAATAGACCCCTGCCAGGTATTTTAAGTTGAAGTGCCATCTGTTTTTATATTAGACTTTTTATATCTGCAATAAAGTCCAAAAGTGGAGAATTTATGTTATTTTTTACTTGATTGTTCAAGCTACCTCACAGAAGTGATCTGTTGTTAAAAATTAAAATAAAAAGGTAATGAAATAAAAAATAAGGAACATTCTGGAACGGTTTCTTCCTTTTCTTTCTTTTTTTATGTATCGAAAGTATCGGATTGGGGGACTCGGTATCGGCAGATTCTTAAAATTAAATGACTCTATAGCAGCCATCGCCATAGCTTGTTTTCTTAAAGTGACAGAGTTCTGAAATTGCTCATTCTGGAAGGTTCTGAAAATGTCAAGAATAAAAATGCTAAAATTGCTTTATATGAGAAACATTTACATTTGCAAAAGAACTTCATAAACACATTTTGTATAGGTAGAACAATCACTTTTAAAAACAATCAAAATAGATCTTCTTCAGAGCTGTTATAGCGAATCTACAGGGCAAGCTAGGTTTTAAATGCAAACACGGTAATGGTTAGCCCTACTCTTGTGTGTCTTCCCAAACATCTTTTGTTGTCTGTGACTTCAAATAGTGTTTTTCATTTTGGGACTCTGGTAGTTTGTCCTAAAGTTGAAGTGGTGGCAGCCAGCTGTTTCTCCTTCTCTGACATTACTGAGCTGCAAACTTCTCACACCAGTTGTGCTCTGTTGCAAAATACGTGAGTGCATAATGAATGGAGGACCCAGAGAAGTGCAGCAGTTCAGGGAGACCGAGAACCAGATGGTCCAATATTTGCTTGTGGTCCAAGCTGTGTCATTGACTGAGGTTTTTAACCCTCCCACTGTCTTTATGGGTGACCCTGCGAGGAAAGCTGACCATTGAGCAGGATTGATGGTTTATCCCTTGAGGTCTACATGGCAGGGGTGAGGTGGTGTTCACTCCTCACCCCTGCCACATGGACCCAAGGGATTAACCATCAACTCTGCTCAATGTTCAACTTTCCTCGTGGGGTCACACTCATTAGGACAGTGGGAGGGTTAAACAATTGTGAGAGAATCAGCTGTTTCTCCTTCTCTGACATTACTGAGCTGCAAACTTCTCACACCAGTTGTGTTCTGTTGCAAAATATGTGAGTGCATAATGAATGGAGGACCCAGAGAAATGCAGCAGTTCAGGGAGACCAAGGGATTAACCATCAACCCTGCTCAATGGTCAACTTTCCTCGTGGGGTCACACACATTAGAACAGTGGGAGGGTTAAACAAATGTGAGAGAACCGCTTCATTATTTATTTTGTTTAATTTCCATAATATATTCATAGCTATACTATGCTAGAATGTTGTTTAGAGGCATGAAAAAATGTTTTAGGCTAATTTGTTTTCCAAATTCGCTATAGCAGCCTTAAAGGCACTGTTTGTATTATTATTTTCTTATGTGTCTCTTAAACAGAGCAGCTGGCCCCAGCCTGGCCCTCCCTCGAAGTTTGGTCTAAAACCACCACTGGTTATAAATAGATTGATGGAAAATAATTTGAATGTTTTTTAATTCACTTAAGTGCGGAAAATGCTGGTATTTTATCAGTTTTGATCAAAATTGGACAAAAGAAAATACAAATAATATGTTTTCTTTGTTATTTTGTAGCAAACTAAACTTTTTTTTTATCAGGTCGTTAACCGTAGCTAGAAACAAGCAGCGCCTGTTGCCATGACCCAACTTAGTATGGATCTGTTCCAAATGCCATCCTCATCCTCCCGTACTTGGTAGAATGGCATTTCTAGTGTCCTTGACAAGAATACACTGGTCTAAGTACATAAGAACATACTAGCGTCCTTGAGTATTGAGAAACGGCCAATGTCTCAATTAGTAGAAGCTAACCGCTAGCATTAGCAACTCCACAATGCAGCAGAACTCTTCCAAGCTTGTGTTATTTGTGGAGAAAAAACATCAATGTTGCAAAAATTCAGAGTCAGTGGTCGAGTCATGTTGCTTAGCCAATCACAGGTGAGATGTCCAAATATCAGGAAATGAGACTCCAAATCCTGCCATCTGAAGCTACTTTCTCTTCTGGCTTATTTCTACATGCTCAAACAGGCATACCGGAGCTTTTTTCCCAGAGAAGGATTTAAAAGGCATTAATTTTTACTACAGACCACTGCAAATTTATTTAAAATATGATTGAAGTTGACCTTTAATAGAATCAAGCATCTACAACATTTTAGGGCACAAGGGATGTATTCCAAAAAGGCAAGCAGTGATGTATATTTTTGGGCCTCTCTCTCTCTCTCTCTCTGTCTCTCTCTCTCTCTCTCTCTCTCTCTCTCTCTCTCTCTCTCTCTCTCTCTCTCTCTGTGTGTGTTTGTTAAAGTATCACATGATCCATATGGTGCATTTTAATGAAATGCTGAGAAAATCTTAACTACAATGTAAACTATTCTTTAGAGTCAGTCCATGTTAAGTTTGTCACCAACAGCTGATCAACCTTAGCAACCACAAAAATGGCCACCACTCTGTCAGCTGTACACATACCTAACATTGCAGCCATAAACATATAGGGATTATTTTCAAAGATTTTTTGTATGTTTTTATTTTTGTCTTATTTTTTAATAAAATAAACTGTATACATTTTTTTCAATGAAATGCATTTAGCTTAGTGTGGTAAACAGGGTTGTCTAGTTATGGTTATGCTGGCTATTAGGCCTACAGTAAGAACCAAAACCCTTACCCTGACGTGCACTTTGCATTAGTTCATGCTTCTATTGATGCACAATTATATCAAATGACTTATCACTCAATCTCATCTCATGTCACACGTGTTCCGTATACACAAACACTGTGACCTATTGGCCTGCACAGTGTTTATTCATATTGATGTTTACACAGTAAGCAGCAGGAGAACACCCAGTGCAGCACCAATACTGAGAAGAGGAAGCTGTTATTAAGAACTTTTTATAAACACAAGGAGCAACGAATTGTAGAAAAACACCACATTTGTGAAGATCTGAGAACATCTTATTTCGCTGTAGTAATTTAAATTCAGATTCATATAAAAAATATGCCAAATTGAAAAATCTCATAAGCTGGATGAAAAACTGGCATCTTGTTGACGGATCGTTCATGCTGTGTGAGCTAATTTCATTTGGCAAATCAATTTGATGTTTATCTTCTGCAGCTGCATATCTTTTCTTGAAGGAGCAGAATTAGAATAAACATTCGGAACAAGCTTAAAAACAAATTAAAATGTAATATAAAAGGTTACAGAGCATTCAATTAATCAAACCCATTATTTTCGCAGACTGATGTTTGAAATATTTATCCAGAGTCTCCGAATGATAGATTTTATGTGAAAAAAACTATGCTTTTGCCTCAAAAACCACAGAAGATAGGAGTCATGTGGAACTATTGTGGATTATTTTCACTAGTATAGGTATTTGTCATGATGCATCATTGTTTCAGAGTCTTTTATAGTTTGATTAATAAATTGACTTTAATGAGCCACAATGGTTTATCTGATCAGTGGAGCCTTACAACAATAAAACTACAGTCTCATTATAACCCTCCCACTGTCTTTATGGGTGACCCCACGAGGAAAGTTGATCATTGAGCAGGGTTGATGGTTTATCCCTTGGGTCCATGTGGCGGGGGTGAGGAGTGAGCACCACCTCACCCCTGCCACGTGGACCTCAAGGGATAAACCATCAATCCTGCTCAATGGTCAACTTTCCTTGTGGGGTCACCCATAAAGACAGTGAAACTTAGATGACCTTCATTTAAAAGTGACACTTTTTTTTTACATGCATCTTGTATTTCTATTGCTGTACATTTCATAATTTCATATATGAACTTTAACATGAACTTACTGTAGGTTTTGTTCAGCAAAACCCCCTTCATTTCTTTTTTACACCAATTTACAGAAGTGTGGACTCAAGTCACATGACTTGGACTCGAGTCAGACTTGCTTCATTATTTTTAATGACTTCTGACTTGACTTGATAAAATCTATAAAGACTTACGACTTGACTCAGACTTGAACGCCAATGACTTGCGACTTGAATCGACTTGCATCTGTTGACTTGACAATGACTTGAGCATATTTGATATTTTAGCACAAAAATGGAAGACATGGACAGAAATCATAAATCATTCTTTGTTCTGGGTTTGATCTTGTTCTGCAAAATGCAGCAACACTTTGTTTATGATCAGCTTCAGTTGCACTTTCTGCTTGTTGGAGCAAATAAATGAAGCTTTAAGAAGCTTTATTTCTGGAATTTATCATCATTGTCATTAAATTGAAGGTTGGACTTGTACTTGACTTGGACTTCCACATCATTGACTTTGGTCTCGACTTGGACTTGGTTATCTTTGAGTTGGACTTGACTTGAGACTTGACTGGAAAGTCTGGTGACTTATGACTTGCAAAGCAGTGACTTGGTCACACCTCTGCCAATTTATTTAGTGTGTGTGTTTTGTTTAAGAGCAAATGACATGTGTTTTAAGCACAGCTGACCCGAGGTCATCAATGTGTTTCAGCAACAAGAAACTTCGAACACCTCCCAACTTCTTCATCATGAACTTGGCGGTCAGTGACTTCCTCATGGCAATAACCCAGTCTCCCATCTTCTTTGTTAACTCACTTTACAAGGGCTGGATTTTTGGGGAAACAGGTATATTTTTTTCTTTTAGTTGTTTGTTCTGAGCACTCTCTCAATGAAGCAGGAATAATTTGGATGAAGGAAAGTTGTTGGCATACCAATAAAAGAAGGTACATTAGGTGGCAGCATCTTGTGTCTGAGATGTCAGAATTTGTCCCTTTAGCTATAAATTACACTATTATGTATGCTCCTTTGTTTTTCCCATCCTGTCAACATGATTTATAGTGTTTTCTTCTTTGTTTACCTCTCACAGGGTGTAAAATCTATGCTTTCTGTGGAGCTTTATTTGGAATCACCTCAATGATAAACCTTCTGGCCATCTCCATAGACCGTTACATAGTTATCACCAAACCTCTGCGGTCTATTGGGTGGACCTCAGTGAGACGCACCTGCCTGATCATCGTCCTGGTCTGGCTTTATTCACTAGCCTGGAGCCTTGCACCACTTTTAGGGTGGAGTAAGTAGCCTAAACAATCCATCCAGACTCTCCCAGACCACCAGTGCATTTCTCACAATTTTACACTTCTCTCCAAAAGGTTCATACATTCCAGAAGGCCTGATGACCTCATGCACGTGGGACTATGTAACATCTACTCCAGCCAATAAGAGCTACACGTTGATGTTGTGCTGCTTTGTTTTCTTCATCCCCCTGGGCATCATATCCTACTGTTATTTGTGCATGTTCCTGGCCATTCGCCACGCCACCAGGTAAAAGATACCCCATTGCTAGAAAAATTTTAAAATGAGGTTAGGGTGTTTTAATTATCATTACTGATGATAATCGGTCACTCTGAGTTTTTCATGCAGACCGAACATTAAAATAGTCTCCTACACCTATCTTCTGCATACTCACTCACTCTCGCTGGCTTGGTGGGCAGGATGATGCAACGGAGGGGAACAAGATGGCGACAGCTCGTTTGAATGGCTTTTACATCAATTTTGGGCTATTTGGACTCAGGCTTTATCACAATCAGTAACAGACAGATGTATTTTAGTCCTTTATTTGATATATTTTTTACTTCTTTAACAGCGAACTGCCTCGTTGACTGACATTCGTTGTCATCTTTTTCATGTCTGCCCTATGGTGCTGGTGCACACCTTGTGGTGTATATATATATATATATATATATATATATATATATATATATATATATATATATATGTATATATATATATATATATATATATATATATATATATATATATATATATATATATATATATATGTGTGTGTATATATATAAGAAATCTCAATAAAAAAACTTGCTACGCCGCTTATGGCAGCATTTTCTCCTTCAGGATATATAGCAGTACATTATTGAGTTCATACCATCAATGAAATGCAGCTCCCCAACACCAACAACACTCATGCAGCCCCACATAAGGACAGAACCACCACCATGTTTCACTGTAGGCACCATGCATTTCTCTTTGACCTTTATGACACCATACAGTTTTGAAACCATTAGTTCCAAAAGCAGTGATCTTTGTCTCTTATATATATATGGAGGTGCCCCCCTTTACTTAGAGGCGCTCCTGAAACAATATGTCCCATCACACAGTCTGCGCTCCTCTAATCAGGTCCTGCTAGTTGTCCCTCGTACTAGGCGTTGGACTCGTGTAGACTGGGCATTTTAATATCTAGCGCCGTCATTCTGGAACCAGCTCTTTGCTTCTTTCCCAGTCTTTAAGAGTCACCTGAAAACCCAGTTTTTCTTGTAGCATTTCCTGAACAGGCTTGAATTTGGCTTACTGTTATGTAGTTTTGATTTTTTGCTTTTTATTCTGTTGATCCATGTTCAATGTTTTAATTTCTTAAATCATGATTGTTGTTTGTTCTTCAGTGCCTTGGCCTCCTGTAATGGGTGAGGAAGGTGCTATATAAACAAAGACTTGATATCTATCTATCTATCTATCTATCTATCTATCTATCTATCTATCTATCTATCTATCTATCTATCTATGTATATATATATATATATATATATATATATATATATATATATATATATATATATATACACACACACACACACACACACACACACTACGACATTTATTTATTTCCGCTCTGTGTATTAACTTTTTGTTTCACTACAAATGTTTGCATGATTAGAAATGAATGTAATTCTATTGGTATTTTCTATTGATTTTAGTTCTAATGGCTGTTAGAAACTGGAAAGGTTATTTACTTTTTAAAAAGTAGTGAAATTACATGTACATGTTAATTTCTGTCAGTAGTTCAACTTAAAAGGTGAAACTAATATATAAGAATGATTCATTACATGTAAAGCCAGATATTTCAAGACATTATTTGTTATAATTGTGATGATTACAGCCGATGAAAACACCACATTCAAAATCTCAGACAATTAGAATATTATGAAAAGGTTCAATATTTGAGACTCAAAGTGTCACACTCTGATCAGCTACTGAATCCAGAACACCTGCAAAGGGTTCCTGAGCCTTTAGATGGTCTTAAGATGGTGGACTTTTGCACCACATTCAAATTTTATGTTTTACTTCACCTGTATTCTGCTGCATCATGTATTCACTTTACAACTTGTTTTTCATTGTTTGAAGGGTTGTCTGCAAATCCAGTTCAGAAAAACATAACAAAAATCAGGCATTCTGACATTCAAATGACTCCAGATATGTTTTAAAACTGAGAATTTCTGCTGCTTTTGCACCTCCCATCTGTGCAAGTGTTTGATAAGATAAACTGAGATTTTTAAAAGCACTCTCCAGAGTGGATATTTTTTTAAATCCCGTTTTTAGTCCTTTAACCCTTTAATAGGGTTTGTTGAATTTTTATGAAACAAACATACCACAGGATAGTGATCATATCTCAGAGAAAGCTGTATTTGAAATTTAAAAAAAGATGCAAGTTATCAAAGAATCTGTAGCAAGCCTTGATCATTCAGACCGAGGTCACTTTGAAAACCATTAAATATGCAGATATGAAAATGACCAGAGTCTGATGTGAAAACATGGATTAGTGGTGTTCAGATATGGGTCATAAAAGAACAGAAAGTATCAGAGTTTTTTTGTGTTTTTGCTGATTCATGATCACATTTCATACATCCAGATTTCTTTACTTACGGTCTTAGCTTTCTCTAAGTTGGGTTTTCTGCAGCATCTGTCTTTCCTTTCTTCTCTCCATTCCAAACAGAGATGTGGACCAGTTGGGCTCTCAGGTGAGGAAGTCCACCTTGATCCAGCAGCAGTCCATCCGGACTGAATGGAAGCTGGCAAAGATCGCCTTTGTAGTCATCATCGTGTTTGTACTTTCGTGGTCACCTTATGCATGTGTCACCCTCATCGCCTGGGCTGGGTAAATTTTTTTTAAATAATCAGGTATTCTTATTCATTAATAATGAGCCACCTCTGTTCCTAATACAATGCCATTCAGTACATTGTGCATATGCAAAAGACTTTGTCCTCCAACTCTTGACATCGGTCAACACATTTTACTTTTCAGATATGCAAGCATCCTTAATCCATATTCCAAAGCCGTTCCTGCTATTATAGCAAAGGCATCAGCCATCTACAACCCCTTCATCTACGCCATCATTCACTCCAAATACAGGTGTGTGCAGTCGTCTAATCGACATTTAGAAAGAATTTGAAGAAAGAAAAAATAAAGCATTTTGGTAAAAAAAATATGTAACATTCTAACAGAGACACCCTGGCAGAAACGGTTCCTTGTCTACACTTCCTGTCCCACAACCCCAGGAGGGACTGCGTGTCAGTGTCACTCAGCAAGTCCTCCATCAGGGAGTCAGAGCTCAGCAGGCAGTCATCCGTCTCCAAAACACAATTTCACAGAGTTTCCTCCATGTCTACAACAGACACTGTGAGTAGGAACTCAAATGTCCAAACGCTTAGATTATTTTTAGGATTCAAGTCCCAGAGAAATAATCAGTTTTGGGTTTGATGGTTGTGTCCGTGTACAAGCAGAAAATCTATTTCAACTATTTTTCATTTAAATTTTCTTATAATATTATTATGGCTGTGATGTCAAGTTGAGTTAAACAAACGCTTATGCTAACCTTTACCTAAATTATCCTTTCCAGCAGGTTTGCAGTGATGTAGAACTGGATCCTATTGATCAAAGCCATTGTCTAAAGCTGAGTTCCTCCAGTGGAGCTCTAAAGCAAAAAGAGAACAATTCATTTATGGAACAGATGGAGGAAAAGGGAAGTCAAAGTGAGGAATGGGTTAGGTAGGTGTTCATTCTTTTATTTACTCACTTTAAATACACATGAACCTGAACTTGAACATTTTGAAATAATACATTAACTTAGGGGTGTGCATTTGCATTGGCAAAAGGTAGGTGATACAATATATTTCATAATACGGGGTAGGCGATGAGATATATATCATAATACAAGGTTAGCGATACGATATATATCATAACACAAGGTAGGCGATTGGATATATATCATAATACGGGTAGGCGATAAGACATATATCATAATAAAAGGTTGGCGACACGATATATATCGTAATACAGGGTAGGCAATACGATATATATCATATTACAGGGTAGGCGATATGATATATTTCATAATACGGGGTAGGCAATACGATATATATCATATTACAGGGTAGGCGATACGATATATTTCATAATACGGGGTAAGCAATACAATATATATCATATTACAGGGTAGGCGATACGATATATAATTCATAATATGGGGTAAGCAATACGATATATATCATATTACAGGGTAGGCGACACGATATATATATCATATTACAGGGTAGACGATATGATATATTTCATAATACGGGGTAGGCAATACGATATATATCATATTCAGGGTAGGCAATACGATATATAATTCATAATATGGGGTAAGCAATACGATATATATCATATTACAGGGTAGGCGACACGATATATATCATAATACGGGGTAGACGATACGATATATATCATAATACAAGGTAGGCGGCAGGGCTGGACAATATAGAAAAAAGGCAAATCGATACAAAAAATTCATATTGATCGATATCAATAAATATTGAAAAATACATTCTAGAAAATGTATTTCAAGGTCAGCCTTGGCCATTTTATGCTATTCCTTAACTACTTTCAATAAAAAAACACACAAAGACAGAATCCAATTCAATATTTTATTTAAACATCTTTATTTTACTAGAACCAAACGAGTTCAAGAAATTATTGAATTCCGATCATTTTTCTGGCAGAGATTGTGATTTCAGTTTGAATAATTATTTTCTTCAAATCACGGTTCAGCTCCTATAACAATTTTAGCAAACGGCTGTTTTTTGTTGGACTTGTGAAAACCAGAATATTCTTTTGAGAGAATTTCCTCCGCCTCTCCTGGCTGCGACATCTTGTTTAAGTTATGAGCTGTCTGTTTAGGTTTTACGGGGAGGGCTTGGTGACAGAGCGTGCCTGGATCTTTGTTGATTGGTTGGGAGTAAGTAATGAGTCTAATATTAAGCTACCTGATAGGCTATGATGATAAAGGCAAAGAAAACTTTTTATCAAAGTTATTATTGACCCATTTTTAATCACACCACAATGTAGATCGATAGATAAAAAATCATTATTGAATTACAGTCCAGCCCTAGGCAATACGATATATATACCGTATTT
Organism: Nothobranchius furzeri; assembly: GCF_043380555.1. Lineage (NCBI taxonomy): Eukaryota > Metazoa > Chordata > Actinopteri > Cyprinodontiformes > Nothobranchiidae > Nothobranchius > Nothobranchius furzeri. The sequence continues at coordinate 52,748,553 of NC_091746.1, forward strand.
TCCAGACTATAAGCCGCTACTTTTTTCCGCATGCTTTGAACCATGCAGCTTATAATGAGGTGCGGCTTTAGTGAAGACTTTCCTTCACCTGCCAGGGGGCGCTTTAGCAGAAAGTGAAACAGGTGGAAGTCAAAAGTGGAAATCGAAGAAAGTGCTCATTTTAATTTTGCACATGCAAGCAGCCGGCACGACGAAGAATTATTTTCAAGTCCATACCCCCCTCATCATGGTAACTACACGTATGAGTTCATTTGTTGCCTCATTTAAGTTGAAGGCCGTCGATCTGGCAGTAAAGGAGGGAAACAGTGCTGCCGCACGTAAGCTTGGCATGAATGAATCCACGGTTCGGCGCTGGAGACGGCAGCGGGAAGAACTCATTCAAGCACGGACAGTGACACTGACATCGCCACAGAAAAGGTATGTGATGAAGCTCTTCTGAGGCTGTTCAACTCCGACACAGAAGATGAGGACTTTAACGGCTTTAGTGCGCAAGAGGAAGATGAGAGCGAATGACTTTTTCTGGTAGGCAAGTGTGTTTTATTTACTAACCAGGCATGTTTTGTGTGCAGTTTTTATTTTCTAATCATCCAGGGCTTATTAATGCTGTGTCAGCACTGTTCTTTTCTTCTAAACATGCATGCAAATTACCGGTAATAATGTGTCAGTTCAGTGCTGTTTTCTTTTCTAAGCTTGCAGGCATGTTCACCCGTGTTTAAAATTCATTTTGTTGAATTAAAACAAGGAAAAACCTCCGTGTAGCGTCTTTCTGTCTAATTATCTTATGTTATGGCCATACATGCGCCGTGCGCCGGAGACCTGCATGTGGCTGCTGCGCCGCGGCTTGTATTTGGTGTGGCTTGTGTGTGTAGAAAACCTTTTTTTTTTGCTGGTGCGGCTTATAATGAGGTGCACTCTATAGTCCGGAAATTACGGTATATATATATATATATATATATATATATATATATATATATATATATATATATATATATATATATATTTCATAATACAGGGAAGACGAGATGACATATATCTCATATTTAGAACAGCACTGGTGTGAGAGGTTCTTTGCTCAATAATATCAGAAAAGGAGAGACAGCTGGCTGCTACCACTTCAACTACACAACAAACTACCAGATTCCCAAAAAGAAATACAGCATTTGAAGTTATGGACAACAAAGGCTTTTGGACCTAGAAAACAGCAACTGGTGTTTAGCGCTCTCTTGTTTCCTCTGGCAATGTGGGTTTCTGGTTCCGGTGGACGCAGGACCAGGGAAGATACCCGAGGGGAGGGGTGTGTGGTCTGTGACTGTGTTTGCGTTCAAAACATAGCTTGTTTGCAGGTACTATATAACAGCTTTAAATATCAATTTAGAATTATGACATAAACTATTTCAGCGTATTGATATTTTCTTACATCCCTCAATAAACTATGTAATGTCTTATCAGACTCATATCTATTACAATCTAATGGTCTTCATGTTACTATAGTTTGTCAACAGAGTGATGTCCTTCGTCTGGAAGAGGTAGAATGAAGAGAAGCTGGAAGATGAAGATGTAATGAAAGCACTGCAAGTATAGAAGGAAAAATGTAAGAATGAGTCACAGAAACATGAGATAACATCTATCCTAGAGTGGTCAGACCCAGTTCATATGACCAGTGAGAATGATTCACACAGGAAAACTAATGATTTGTTTACAGCCCCTTGACTACTCATGATCAACAAAACATTGAGACAAAAGTTGCTTTTTGCAACATAAATTTGGTAAATCTTATAGGTGTGGGAAACTCAATACAGGTGCTGGTTATAAACTTAGAGAACCAAGAAAACGTTGATTTATTTCAATAGTTCCACTCAAAAAAGTGAAACTTGCATATTAGATTAATTAATTACACACAGACTGATATGTTTAAGTGTTTATTTAGTTAATTTTGATGATTATAACTGACAACTAATGGAAATACCAAATTCAGTATCTCAAAATATTAGAATTAAGACTAATGCAAAAAAGCGCAAGAAACAAAAAGTCATTGTTAAAGAGGCTGGCTGTTCATAGAGCTCAATAATAGCACATTAATAGAGGGAAGGACATTATGTTGTAGAAAAAAAGTGTACAAGCAATAGGGATAACTGCCCCCTGGAGAGGACTGTGAAACAAAACCTGTTGAAAAATATGGGGGAGATTCACAAAGAGTGGACTGCAGCTGGAGTCGGTGCTTCAAGAACCACCATGCAGAGACGAATGCAAGACAGGTTTCAGCTGTCGCATTCCTTGTTTCAAGCCACTCTTGAACAAGAGACAATGCCAGAAGTGTCTCGCCTGGGCTAAAGACAACAAGGACTGGACTTCTGCTGACTGGTCCGAAGTTATGTTCTCTGATGAAAGTAAATGTTGCATTTCCTTTGGAAATCAAGGTCCCAGAGTCAGGAAGAAGAGAGGAGAGGCACAGAATCCACGTTGTTTGAGGTCTAATCTAAGGTTTCCACAGTTAGGGAGAGTTTGGTGTGTCATGTCATCTGCTGGTGTTGGTCCATTGTGTTTCTGAGGTCCAAGGTCAACACAGACGTCTACCAGGAAGTTTTAGAGCACTGTGCTTTTTGTTGTTGACCAACTTTATGGAGATGCAGATTTCATTTTTCAACAGGACTTGACACGTACTTTTCAGTTGGCCAACATTTCTAAAAATCTTTTTTTGCATTGGTCCTAATTGATATTCTAATTTTCTGAGATGCTGAATTTTGGACTTTCATTAAATGTCAGTTAAACCAATGAAATAAACTAAATAAACATTTCAAATATATCAGTCTGTGTGTAAAAAAAGAATCCAATATACAAGTCTCACTTTTTGAATGGAATTCAGGGTTTCCCTCAGAAAACTTGATAAGCCTGGTGGGCCGGACCATGAGAGCGGGGGTGGGGGGGTGGGGGGTGGGGGGTCTTTTGGCTCAGCTCACCAAAAAGAGCCGGCTCTTTCGGCTCCCAAGTGGCTCCTCATATTTTCTGTTGCGTAGAGTACATTTATAACCAAAATAATGCAAAACTATATGTAAAATGATTTACTAATATAAACAAATTTAATATATCAAATATTTATCATTTCTATGGATTTAATAACTGAACTCTTTAAGAAATCTCGACTTTCCGACTGCTGGCGCTCATTTTCTCACTGTCTTCGTCGCACTCTCCTCCCTCTCGCTCGCCTTTTTCCTCCTCCTCATTCCCTCTCGTCTCCCTCCACCCGCATGTGCTCTGCTGTGTGTCTGAGTCTGATCCTCCCTCTTCTCCGTCCCTACTGCTCTGTGTGTGGACAGTCTGGACACGCAGTTAAACATGTTGACCAATCGCCTGTAGCTTTCACCAAGGCAAGGGGGGAGGGTAAGGGACGGCTCCCAATGACGAGCCGGCTCCCGTCGTTCACTTCAAAGAGCCGGCTCTTAAAGCCGGTTCGTTCGCGACCGACACATCACTACGGTGCACTACCGCTTCTTGTCAGTATCAGCGGAGGGGAGGCCCGCAGTTCGTAGCGCTGCCGTGCGTCGGCCGTGTCAGCAGAGAAGGTAGGGAGGAGGGTTTGACCACGCTTAGCCTGGCGGGTGACCAAGTAAAGCTTGGTGGCCTGCCAGATTTATAAAGCACTGGGGGAGACACAGGAATTACTGAAATAGATCAACTTTGTTGTGATATTTCATTCAAATTTTTTGACCAGCACTTGTACATTTGAAGTGGTCTCTGGTAGGAAAGAATGCTTTGCAAGCCGTACTCAGGGCAAAAAATGCCCCAAAACATCATTGATTAGCAAGAACAAGTGGCAGCAGGATTTGGAGTCATTTCCTGATTTGTGAACATCTTGCCTCAAACTGGATAAAGGCAACGTGACTACTAACTCTGCTCAGCCATATATTTTTTCTCTCCACAAATAACCAGCCTGGAGAAGCTTCTGCTGTGTGATTGAGTTGATAATGCTAACAGTTAGCTTCTGCTAGCCGAGACATTTTCTGCTGTTTTCTGGGCGCTAAAACAACAACAACCTTCCCCGTTGTGAGTCAAGCTGGGTTAGTCCATGATTGTTAAGTGGCAGTGTGACGTAGATCTGTCAGGCCTTTCAAATCCTACTAGAGACCACTGCAAATTGCTTTGATTAAACTAGTGTTTGACACTTTTCAATACTGTTTTACATATCTGTGTGTGTACTTTTTATGAAGACATAAATTAATAATGAGCTATTCAAACTAATCAGTGAGAGAAATAATATTTTTGAAATGAAAAAGTGTGAATAACTTAACATTCACCCTTGTTTGTTTAAATAATACAAATTAAAAACCAAGGATCATCTGTATATTAGGAATAATTCATGCAATCTTTAGATATATTATATATTTATTGTGAACAAAGCAAAGAGTTGACTTGAGGGGTTGAAAATGGGGGAGTGGGTGTTTAATGTTTAATTTATAGCTAAAATCTAAGCGTTATTTGCATGCAGCAGTTCCGTGTGTATCTACACTTTACAGAGCATTGGATCAATATTTTGAGATTTGCTATGTACTGCAGCACGACTTTAGGCACTAATGTGTTCCCGTACAATAACCAAACAGAGGTGATGAAGCAAGTAACACTTTTTAGATGGTCAAAATATTTTTGTGAGGATTTTCACTTTTTAAATATTTGGTAGTAATTTGATAGAAAGTGTGCGTGAAATGTTTTTCAGCTACCAACTTCTTCACTTCACAGGTACTCGACATGTTGACATATCTGTTATGATATTTATTAATATCAGAACTATTTATTCTATCTTTCAGTGTTTCAATGTTCTCAGGAACAAAACAGGCACAGCAGCAACTGCTGATATTTATGCATTTTTTTCATTATTTATGTATTTGCTGTGAAAATAAAGTTTAATAATTTATTAGAAAAGATTTTGCATCTGCTTGATTCTTTTATTGTTACTTTGTTAAATGTTTTTCAGATGTACTGCATTTCATTTTTAAAACATGGTTCTTTAATTATTTAGAGATACATGGTTTTATCACACATTTAAAAATAGACTTTTAGACTTAAAAGTACTTTTGTCAGCTCATCTTTAAATGCAGATGAGCTGAAAAACACTATTCCATAAATCTAAATGGACAGTTGCCGAAGCAAAATATATATTGTAGGAATACAAGAAAATATCGATAAGGCAATATATCGTGATCTTTTTTTCCAGCAATATTATATCAATATTCAAAAGCTGCGTATCTATTTTTGGAAGAATTTACATGCAAACATTTGTGTATTTTCTTTTCTTTTGGTGCAAAATGCTGACCGCTAGTTGGCAGCCGTGTGCATTGAGTTTTGTTTCCACCATTGAAATGTAAATCCCTCTGTTATGGTTCAGATACCTCATGTTAAGCATGCTAAGTTTCAGTCTGGACTGTTTATTAAATATTTCTACAATAAATTTGGTAAAAAAAAATGCCAATAACGTCTGACTGAATGTATTGCAATGTATCGTGATATATTGTATCGTCTTCCCTGCATCGTGATACGTATCGTATTGCCAAAATTTCACCAATATAGGGTGGGTTTGCCATGATATAAAAATACATATTTAAAGGGACTTTTCGGACTTTTGAATTTTTATGCTCGTGATTGCCCCCTCAGGCCAAAAGCGTAACTGCAGCTTCAATAGTAGGCTCGTGCACGAGGCGCGCATGCTGTATGTGCACACTCCTGAACAAAAACAACAGCTGAGTCAGTCCCGTAATGGTGTAATTTACAGGTTTGCCGGCATGACTTTGACAGAGGTAATAAATGTAATATAATATATTTAGACCAAATCAATTTGGACTGCATATTTTCCAAGTTGTGTTAGGTGCATGCATAGCAAAGTGAGTAGAGTGAGGAAGCCAAATAATACCGATATGTGAATAAATTATGTTTGATGGAGGAAAAAAATACTCGTACACTTAGTATGTATAAACGTTGGCCCTATTGTAATAATAAAATAATTCCACTGGTAGCTAATAAGCACCTTACTGGTTACTACTTGGAAAGTACAGGCCATTTACTAGAAAAAAAATCATGATGTGATGGACTGCTACTTTTTTACTTTTACTAGAGTAAAAATACATAGAGGTACTGCTACTATAACTTGAGTACACCTTTTGTGTACTCTACCCACCTCTGCTCTTCTTTTGCATCCAGGTAAAGATAGTCTTAGCAACATTATTTTCATCAAATATAAATACACCATTACCAAAATGTTTTATGGATTATTACAGTGAAGCTTTGTAAAACATGCATTCCATCACATTAACGTGTAAACCTTATTACTTTTCCTTCAAGGAATCCAGTGCATCTCATTGCTCAGAAGTTTCTGAAGAGAGTAGTGATTCTGGAGGGGGCAGAGGGAGAGCAGGCAGAGGAGCAGGAAGAGGAGCAGGGAGAGGAACAAGGAGAGGAGCAGCCAGAGGGAGAAACAGATATGAAAGTACAGGCCGGGGGAGAAGCCAGGCTAGAGGAAGAAGAGCTAGAGCAGGACGCATTAGTGAGGAAGGCAGAGAACGGGTTGCTCAGATGTCTGCTGACAGAACTGCAGAGTTACAGGTAGGTCATAATGCAGAACACTAATACATTTCACAGTCATAAAGTTTATAAAATAAATGCTGCCTTTCGTTTTCAGGCACAGTGCAACACCTAAGTATGGAGGAAAAAGATGAAGACCTTCAGATGGTTGTTAGGCGTCTGCCAGGAGTGTTACTGGACATTATGGACTATAGACAGGCCACACTAGGACGTCCTCCATCAAACCAGGGTCAGCCAGCTTGGTGCACCTGCTCCTATTGCCGAATGATGCCTACAGACCTGGAAAACAAGTGCTGTAGACAGGATCCAGAAGGGTGTTTGAGCAGGTGTGCTCATTTTAACCTGTACAGCATAGATGAAGGCATCCTGCATTTGGCTCGGCAGACGTGGAATGACATTTTGGCTCTGCATGATAGTCAAGACCCTGGATCAGATAATCGGGAGTGCCGTTACTGTGCCTATAGACAGTACACTATTTGGCAATATGGACGTCTTGGTGCAGGCAGTCGTAGGGTGATTCCGTCCTGCTGTGTTTGGAGGATCAGAGACAAATACCCTGACCATTTTGGGATTTATGTTGGTTGTAAAGGAGCCCCCTTCTGCTGAAACTAACATGCAACTCATGACTAACTCAGAAGTTTGGCTTACTTTTATTGTTGTTGCAAACTTTTTTTTGCATATTTATATTAAACATATTTACATAAATAAATCTGCAGTGTCCAACTTTGATTGCCATCAGCCTCTGTTTAGGTATCACATAATAAGTCCTGAAAAAAAATTACATTTATGTAATTTTCTTCCACAAAAATGGAGAGGGCATTTGGTTGCCTTTTTAAAACTAATATCCCCTGGATGCATTTTAATCTGTCATGGATGAGTGTAAATGAGACTAGCCTGCAGCCTGGTTGTGTCGTTACACAAAATCTGGGTTTTACATAAACCTTTTGTCACGATATGGAGCTGGTTAGGACCCAAAATGCAGAACCCAGGATGACACGAGGCAGGAGCTGATATAAAGAAAATCCTTTTATTTCAGGATGAGTCCTAAATATAAATAAATCCAAAAGGGCTGGAAGCCAAAAATCCAAAATGTCCAAAATATAAACTAGAGATCAAAAACACTAGAGACAACGAGAAGCACCAAGAAACACTAGAGATAGGAACGAGAAGACTGACAGAATTACCACACACAAAACTGGAATAATAGACCTATGGAAATGATGGTGGGGAGACTGGAGGAACACAGGACCTGAGAGGGAATATCTGGAGGGCTGAAGACCAGTGGGCACAAGAGGAACACAAAGAGACACAGACCATGACACCTTTTAGCTTGTTTACAAAGTTGTTACCAACCTGTGAGCGGCACGGTTTTAACACAAGGAATGCCTCTCATTTTATCTTTACTCTTCTCTTGCCAAGAACCAATGCACTTAAAAGAACAGTCATTTACAGAGCAGTCACATGCTGGAATATCCTGCCTCCTGAACTAATAACAATAAATGTTCATGATGCTTTCAAAGTGAATCTCAAGAAATTTGTAAAACATAAGCTTATATCAGACAACAGTTACAGCTATTTCAATTCGATTAGAAGATTTTAGATTTATACACTTCAATTAGATTTACAGAATTAACATCCTGACATGAACACTTTGTTATTGTTATCGTTTTATTGATTCATTTTTACATTGACTTTTTAATGCTTTTTTATTATTTTGTTTTATGAGGTTGATTATAGGAGTTTCTTGTGTTTTTCTTACATTGTAAATGAAATATTGTACTTTTAATCCTACACTGTCTATTTGATATTGTATGTGTTTTGTTTTTGTTTCTTTTATCAAGTGGACCCCAGGAAGAATAGTTTTCACTATTGTGAAGACTAATGGGGATCCTTAAATAAACAAATAAGCAAATAATCACTGCCTGTCCTCTGCGTTGCTGTGTCTGCACCAGTTCAGCTGTAGGAGGAGGGGTGATCCCGGAGAGAGGACCCAGGGCCCTGTGTTCATCTGGCTGAATGCTTCTTCTTTTTGGGAGTCCCCCAGCAGAGCTGACGTGCTTCTTCAGTATTCTTGTCTGCAGCTCTGGGATGTAGTCGTAGTCTTTGGCCTGCTTTACAGTGTGAACACTGTAATGCTGCGACTTTTTGCTGTAGACTCATTTGTGTCTAAAAACATGAATTTAGACAGTTGAAAATTATACAAAGGTATTATGAATATATAAAAGTTACCAAGTTTGACTTACGATACTTGGCCTTTGCTGTTCACATACACTGGGTGATGGTTATGGTGGTTGTAGTCTAATGCAGCGAGGAGTGTCCTAGCTTCACAGACACCATGTGAGAATGCAAAGCGTTTCCCCACGTACGCCAAGATGTGATTTTGTAACGACTCCAGCTAAGCAGTGGTCCTGGGGAAATAAACACAACGTCTGTAGAAGAAATAAATTCTAACTCAGTGCAATATAATATACTTTGTAGTAGGTAATACAACAATACAGACACTGGTATCTGTCATGTGCCGGGGTGAGTACTCCTCTCATTTTCCCATTTTTGAGTTGTGTGTTTCAGGAGAGGGAGGCTCCAGCTGCAGCTGATTTGCAATCTGTGGTTCTGGCTACAAAAGGAGGATGGAGAACACTCCTCGACGCTGGATGATTACTACAGCTTGGTTTTGGAACGGTTTTGGACTTCTGTGACTTCTCTGGATTACGTCTCTGGTTTTCTGCGACTCCTCTGGATTACTCACCTGTGCCCCATAGGATTTCCGGACGCAGCTCTCACCGTTCTCCATTCCTCCCGGCCGGCCCGCTCCCCTGCTCTCCTCTCGCTCCCTCTACTGGACGCCCCACTTGGATTCACCCCGGCACCCAACCTACCCTCCCTCATTCCTACGCTCCCCTACTCCCAGTAAGTCCATTCTCTGCACCCACCATATTTAGATTTACCTTCCGGGACTCACATAGATCTGCTCTCCCCTCCTCAGACGCTGCGCTCCCGTTCTCGATCTCCACTGGGCTTTACCAGTGCTCCTTCAGTTCCCATTTTAAAATAAAGATTCTTTTTTTTACCATAAGATCTGTGAATGTGTGATTCTGCATGTCTTGGGTTAAATGCATTCTCCAAGTATCAGGGCGATACCGATACTAAGAATGTAGAAACTGCAGTATTTTCATCTAAAAAATTAATTTTCAGATGAAATTTCATATTAGTGGTTGTTCATTTGTATTTTACATTTTATCTAAATCTACTTCAATTGTAGGACCAGGCAGAGAAGAAAATAAAACCTGTCTTCTGCTTCATTGCATTGTTTGGTGTGGTAGAAGTAACTGTTTTGGTACTTGTTATTGGCAAGAACTCAGATCCAAGTGCCAGGATCGTATCAGTTAGAAAAAAGCTGCATTGTTGTACTCCCAATTTTGTTGTAGTATTAGTAAGACAGTTACTTTACCTTCCCACCAGATGTCACTAACGTAAGTTACCTAAAGGTGAGCAACTTCTCGATATCCTTCAGCCACCGCTGGTTCAGAACAATCCGTGAAAGTGCCACATGTGCAGCAGATCCATGTTGACTGAGCTCTTTGTCTGGGTTCTCCGCCAAAGGAGCATGAAAGCACCTGCCAAAGCCCCATTCATGCTCTCCACTCACATGGTGAAGTACACCCTTCCAGACATCCTAAAAACACACAAAGTAGAAAATACAAACATTTACATTGTGAGTGGGAAAAGATAATGAACCATGTCAGCAAATATAAACAAAAACATTACATTAGCAGACGACTGTATACATGGACGTAATTTTGGGGGGGGACAGGGGGGACATGTCCCCCCCCACCCCCCCCCCCCCACTTTTTCCAAAGTCAAGTTTTGACCCCTGTACTTTTTACCATCCAAGAATAATATTACGCTATATTAAACTGACACTGGTTGAGCTCTAGGACCAAGCGGAAAACAACCAATTGTGTTGAAGCCTGTTTCCCATTAGAGCATAATGTAAGGACCCCACCCCCCCACCCCACTCGGTGTCCCCCCCACTTCTAAAGTGAAAATTACGTCCATGACTGTATACATGAATACTGTTCGTACAAACCATAAACTCTTCTCTGGTGCTTGTGTGCTGACAGGCATATCAAAAATGGCTAACAATGTCCTTGATCCATCCAAGTATAAGCTTTTGACCAGAAACGTTTCCAACCTGTTTGAAGGCAAGAAAAAGTTGTAATTAAAATAGTCTGAACAAGCCAGGATTACTACCATCATAATACATAATACATTTTGACATACAGCATGAAGTTTCTTTGTCAGATTTAACAAACATATACACAATTTAAAAAGTAAAAGGCTCGTTATATATTTATATTGAAACTTATATGTATAAAATATAATGTTATCTCCTGTGTCACGTGACGTTACGTGACCACAGTGGAAGCCGCGGTCACGTGATGCAAGTCTGTTCCATTTAATCGTTTTCTTTGACCAAGGAAGGACAGTGTCCTCGTAAGAAAGGCGCCTGGCCTCGCAAGACATCGCCTCACAAGGCCAGGTGCCTTGACATTGAGAAACACCCCTTGTTCCGTCAGGATGAAGGTGGTGAAAACTACTGCCACCTAGCAGGCAGAGTTTGAATTGCACCACAAAAATGAATAAAGAAATCAATACACCACTTTTAAATATCGATTCACTATCATAATGCGAAGTATCACAATATTTCAGTGTATCGATATTACTTCTCTACTTTATACAAAAATATCAGGAATATGGGTTATTTCTAAATTTACTTTCACCAAATAAACTAATGTGTACTATTAGTTCTGTTGTTTAAATCATCTCATCAACCCATTGGCATTAATAGTTGGAAATATGTTTGGTAACTCCAAATAGAAAAAAGGTTTTGGTGAGAAAGTTTGGGTCAGAAGAAAAGAAAATACTCCCTCACTAACTTTAAAAACAGATATTTGAATCTTTTGAGACTTTGACATCCATGACATAACCATGGACCTATTGAATGCATGACTGTACACACAGTAGTACATCAGCTGTGACACACTGAGACACTCTCCTGAAATCAGAAACACACACACACAAAAGGAAAATTCCTTTTTGAACTGTCTTCCAGCGTGCGTTCCAGGATTTCCTCAAACAGCAGTTCTATCACTGATGCATAAATAATCTAAAGGTATGTCATGCAGCCTCACATGAATGACTTCTACACTTCAGTGACTCAACAACACTGCACAGGGGCACATAGCTGCTGGTCGTTGGGTCTGTTTAAAGCCATTTATTGACAATTCACAAATGTAGCCCAGCAGACCACTATGGCTACATATGAACGCTTAAAAACATCTGATATGGAAAACCCCAAAATCCTGAAAACTTCTTGTTGATTCATTTCATTATGAGAAAATGAAACAAAAACAAAAATCAAATTTTAATATAAAAGGATAATTTAATATCAACACAACCTGAATTCAGTTTATATATCTGTGTTAACTAGATTGAGACAAAGGGTCATTTCAGACAGAAACTGGAAGTTTCTAGCCCCAGGCAATAAATAGCATAGTGTCAGCAATCAGCATAGCCTGTAAAACTACTTCCACTTCTAACCACTAGAGGGCAGGCTAACACTATGCCATTGGTCTGGACTAGCCCCAACCTCATCAGCAACATTTAAAGTGAAAAATAGCGACACACATTCAATCGCTGGAGATCACACTGTATTGGGGGGGGGGGGGGGGGGGGGGTTTACAGGGAAGGGGAATTTAATGAAAGTAATGCATTTGTGAAGTCTCAAAGACACTAAATAACTATGAATTTAACAAAAATGGAGTCACATCCTAAAATTCCATGACAACATTAACATTTTAATTTAGCCATGACACTCGTGATGTTAAGCAAGTGCACCTTCCTATGAAACATTCATAAGCCAGTTTTGTGACTGGTGAGCAAGACAGTAACATGATGCTACTTTATTAGCATAAGGCTTTGTGGCTGCAGGTGATTTCTGATGTTTTTAGACAAATTACAGTTATTATTTTGCACTAAGCTTACTAACACGCTAATGTTATTGTTTATACATCATGTAAGAACATCCAATTTCAAGTCACTGACATCATTTGTGAAACCAGTTTCATTACAGGACAGGCATCACAACAATGTAAATAAGAACTTAAATATCAATGTTTAGTTAAAAAAATGCATCAAATAAAATCATAATATCAACAAGTAATATCAACCAGAGCTCCTTCAAGCTTATGAGAAAATGAAACCCATGCACCATGGGCTGCATGGTGGCGCAGTGGTTAGCACTGTTGCCTCTCAGCACGATGGTTGCAGGTTCAAAACTCGGTTGCAGCCTTTCTGTGTGGAGTTGTGTGTTCTCCCCATGCATGCATGGGCTTCCTCTGGGTACTCTGGCTTCTCCCACAGATCACAACATGCCCTATAGGTTATAAATTGTAAGTCGCTTTGGATAAAAGCATCTGCCAAATGAATAAACATAAACATAAACAAGACCTACAGGGTAATACAGTAATTTTTATCATTACTGTCATTGATTTTCAGGAATTCACAATGGAATGAGTGATGGAAGACAGTTCAGATGAGGAGTATGTGCCTGAGCCTGCCACAGACTATGATGTGTCGTGGGAAAGTCTGAGACCAGGGGGAAAGGAAAGGGCAGTGCAGGAAAGGGGAGAGGGAAAGGTCGCTCCGAGGGTCGGGGAAGGGCACGCTCAAGGGGTGAGGGCAGCAGGTCCAGGTCCAGAGCTCCTTCAAGAGGACCAGGGCGCTGGGGTAGGCAGCGAACATCAGCTTTCAGAAAAGAGGACCAAGACCGGCTTGCACAGTATAGCTGAGATGCAGGTTGGTTGTAGCCATTTGTCTAAAAAAAAAATATATATATATATATATATATATATATATATATATATATATATATATATATATATATATATATATATATGTATATATATATATATATATATATATATATAGAGAGAGAGAGAGAGAGAGAGAGAGAGAGAGAGAGAGAGAGAGAGAGAGAGAGAGAGAGAGAGAGAGAGAGAGAGAGAGAGAGATGCCAAAAACTGAAACATCACTCACTGGAGATATGAATGTAGTCATGTAAACATGTGTTCGTTATTAATTTCTAGACAGCTTTACAACACCTGAGCCAGGAGGAGAGAGATTATAGTCTCGAGAGAGAGTGGTGACTCGTCTTCCAGAGGTGATGCTGGATATCCTGGAGTTTCGGCAAGAGACGCCAGGGCACCATCTTCCTGATCGAGGGCAGCCTGCATGGTGCACTTGCCAGAACTGTCAAGTCAAAGTCAAAGTCATTTATTGTCATTTCTACCACGTGCAGGACATACAGAGAAACGAAACTGAGTTTCAGCACACACAATTCAAAGATCAGACATACGTGGGTAAGACACATAACAAGAATTGGTGACTGCGGTCATTCGCAACATGAGTCGCGCTACCTTAATAGATAGATGAAAAGGGTGTTACATGAGGATAAGTGGGGGTAGGTAAAAAAAAGGCATAGCAGAGTTAGCCCCAGCGGGGAGTAACTCTATTATACAAAAAAAAAACTCCTTTAACATGGAAGCACAAACAGCACAGATACAACATCAGAGTCCGATGGGGAGGCGAGGATGGACGGGATCCTGAAGCCTCCAATGGGAGCTGCCACTGCGGCGCATCGAACAGCTGCAGACCAACAGGTGGGAGGGAGAGATAAGGACCAGAGAGCACATTGAAGTTTTCCGCAGACGTCTCAATCTGAAGGAAGAGGGTGAAGGTCGGGACACAGCATCTGTCGGCATTCCTCCTTTCGTGGGGGTGTGTTGAGGCAGCCTTGAGAGGCTGCTATGGCGTCAGATAAGGATAAACATGACTTTGTTTGGGGCAGGCAGAGATAATTTTCCTCTCCGCCTTGAAGTCTCTAAGTGGTCATTCATGTCCACCAGTGAAGCCAATTATATGTTCTAAACATCCCTGCATCGTCCGGCGACCCTCTCCGAGATCAAATCCATCTTGCGAGAGTGCATGAAAGAAGTCATTCCTGTCTTCTGCTTTAATGCTTCACGTAGCTGGGGCCTTTATGGAGAGAGGAGAACTGCCGACGCATGCCTACACAGATTGATAATCTGTGCTGTTGGCAGGTTCCGGAGCTCTGTCTAAGCAGAAGTGCTCACCTGGAGCTATACTGCTTGGATGAGGGCACACTGCGTCTAGTGAGGATGACCTGGAATGACATCTTCGCCCTAGAGGACAACCAAGATGTGGGCACAGACAACCAAGAGTTTCGTTTTGCTGCGTATCGTCAGTTTACAGTCTGGCAACATGGGCGTCTGGAAAGAGGAAGTCGGAGACCAATTCCAAGCTGCTGTGCTCTACGCATAAGGGAAAAATTCCCTGATCCATTTGGGAATTACACTGGCTACAAAGAAGCACCATTTAGGGTGGCAGACTAAAAATCCAAACCGTTTATCTACAACTACAATAGTTCCAAAACAGCACAATACCTCAAAATAACATTAGCTGAAGACAGCATTTTCACCCAAAAATAAACAAACTGTTTGTGCAATATATTTATTTTTATTTATATACAAAAAAGTTCTGTTATTTGCATTTGTACATAGTTTTTTTTCTTAATTTCTAATAAATCAGAGTGCATGAAAGAAGTCATTCCTGTCTTCTGTCTTAATGCTTCACGTAGCTGGGGCCTTTATGGAGAGAGGAGAACAGCAGCATTAGATCATGTAGCAAGGCTCCATTCAATCTGGTAATTGTCATTTTTCAACTTGACCTTGGCACAACAGAAAAGTGATGTGTTGATGCAGGTAGTGTGAACATTATAAATAGTTCCAGACTTATAAATTAATTACTAGTGTTCTTCTGTATATTCTTACTTTGTGACCCATAATTGTCTTCTTTTTTCTTATGTAACACAGTTTGGGTAGATGTTTTTTCCATTTATATGCAGGCAGAGGGACGATGTCGCCATCTGCTGCCTGCAAATAAACGGAAGTGACGTCTCGAACAGCTGGCGACTCTGACAAAGGCGTAGGTGATCCGACCGGAACATGACAGGTAAAAATACATCTACCCAAACTTTGTTAAATAGGAAAAAAGAAGACAATTACTGGTGTATTATAATTGGTGATACATCCAAAACTGCAAAAAGGTGCAGCAGATGGCTTGTGAGACAGAATATTTTATGCAGAGGTTTTTCTTTTTTTTTTTTTTTTTACCAGTACAACAATAAACATAATTAGAATTGAGCTGAGAAGAAATGTGGGATTTTGGTGAATGACACACCTGTTCTCTGCGAATTTGTGTCTGGACCAGTTCTGCCGTGGGGGGTGCCACAACTCCAGCTAAATTCCCAAGATTTCTTGGGTCACCGGGGTTGCGTTTTGCCTTTCTTGGGAGCACCCCTCCATCCATACATTTTCTGAGGATGCAACGCTGAAGTTCAGGGATGTAGCTGTAGTCTTTGGCAACCTTGACCACTTGTACGCGGTAATTTTGTGACTTTTTGCTGTAGAGCCGCTTGTATCTAAAAGACAAGCGTTACAGGATTTACTGAAGTTCCACCTCTTTCTACATTTTCATTCAACGATACAAATATTTTACAGTAACAGATACAACAACTTATTTTGAAGTACAGATCATATTCAGTTGCCTTGAAGACAAACAAAACTATTAGTTCTCTTTCTTAACATTCGTTTCGATGTCTCACAATGGGATACGCCCCTCCGCGGATTCCTCAGAAGCACTCATCTCAATACGCCAATCCTGATTGGCCAGTGACCGTAACGTACGGGTCACCTGCTACTGTAAGTAGCAAGCGTCCCAACGCACGCACCATTCAATCACCTCTTCTCACTTCGGTGGTTGCTTATCTCTCAGGTAAGTTAGCTCAACTGTTCACAAACGGCACCAGCTAATATTCTCTCTCCGTCGCCAAACGTTAACTTACTGTCCTTCTGCCCTGACCTTCACCATAGGCTCGGGGCACAGCGAGCAGTTTCACACTCCAGTGCACCTGTTCGTTCTCTGGCTAACACACCAGTTAGTCCACATGGAAGCCGCTCCTTCCACCAGAGGAGTTGACGGCGCAGGAGCTCGCCTCTGTACCTGTGGGAACAAAATCTCAAGCAAAGACCCGCACAGGGTCTGCTCGAGCTGCCTCGGGCTGGAACACGCCTAGCTAGCATTGGAAGTCCCCGGGTCATGTGAGAGCTGTGCTTGCTTCACCCTGAAGAGCCTTCGCCAGCGGCTAGCGCGCCAAGCTTGCCTGTCGGGGAAGACCCATGCCTGCCGGCCCCTGGGCCACCGCCTGGGGACGCCGACGAACATGCCCTCCCGGAGCCGGAACCGTGTGCCGAACACAGCTGGGGCTCACATCTCGAACTGGCCATTCTGAGCCACCCCGTCGAGGACGTGTTGGAGTTGGATTACGGAGATGACGAGGACACTTCGGAACTCCTCATTTTAGAGGAGGACGAGGATGACAACGTTTTTCTCCCCCTCGCTCAGGCCTCCATGCCTAGCTTTCCGTCCTCTCCCAGGGATGGAGCGGTTTCTCCGGCCGCCCACCGGGACATGCAGTCAGTCTGCTAACACGCTGCAACCAGGCTCAACATCCCTTGGTCCACCATGGTCACCGAGGCTGTCAGATCTCGCTACGAGGGAAAGAAGCTGCCTCAGGCCACAAGGGCGGCAAATCCTCTCCTGCCCGCCTTCCCGGAGCTCCTTGAAGAAGTGAGATCATCCTGGGGCAAACACCCTCCAGGTCTCCTGGCCAAGGAGCCTCCTCGCTGGACTTTGAGGGTATGGATAAGGCTGACATGCTTTGCATGCTGCCGATGGATCCGCTGGTTGCAGCCCACCTGCACCCATGGGTCTCGGCAACTTCCTCCAGACCTCCCGCTCTCCCTGCAAAGGCAGACCGCTTCCAGTCGGCGCTGAACGAGAGGGCGTACAAGGCTGCCGCCATCTCGGTTCTAGCTTTGAATGTCTCCTCCATGCTCTCAGCATACCAAGCCGAGCTCTGTGAGGACATGAATACAAAACCGGACCCGGAGGTGTGGGAGGAAATCACCGTACTGCCCGACATCTGCCTGCGGGTGCAGCGCTGCGCAGTCCAGGCCAGGGTAAAGCTATGGGCATGATGATGCTTCAGGAACGTGCACGATGGCTGAACCTCACCAACCTCTCTGATAGAGAGAAGGAGGACATTCTGGACATGCCAATTGTGCCTGAAGGCATTTTTGGCTCTGCATTGGCATCAATGCAACAACGGTGTGAGGCAAAGAAGAAAGAGGATGAAGCCCTTCAACTCTGCCTTCGCCGTAAGCCTTCACCGGCTCTGCCGGCTTGGCCGACTTTTCCTCCGGCGCTGCCCGAGCCCAGCCTCAGTTCCAGATCCCAAAGCACCCGAAGCCTCAAGCAGCCCAACCAGCTCCTTCGGGCTCGGCGCCTCGACCAGTTTGGCCTCAGAGGTCCGGCAACTAAGCCGCTCCGCCACCGGGACAACCCACCCAGCCCGGCGGTCAGCAGTTGAGAAAGAAGAAAAGAGCATCCTAACAGAGTTCTTTCCCTCCCGACGCTGCAGCTGGCAGTTCCCCGTTCGCTGGCTCCACCTGTTCGGTGTTACCACGTTGCTTTGGCCGGTTGGACTACTCCCCACGTTCGTCGGGTACCTACAACCCAATCCTCAGAGTAAGAGTGAGTGTGTGGTGGCTCATACTCTCGCTTCGGTAGAAAAAGGCGTTACTACAGCTCGAATGCTTAATCCTACCAGCCAAGACATGATGCTACGAGAAGGTACACATCTTGGAGAGTTATTTTCTAGACAGTTCATCGTAGACACATAAAAATTCATACAAATGACCATCAAAGCCTTCTGCCGCTCATGCATTTTGAATTTTTCCAATAGGTGCAGCAGTTTTTGAATGGCGATGAGGCATGTCAGAGGTCTGAAATGACATCTGAGCAGCTGAGCTCTGTTAAATGCATGATTTATAAAATCTTGAAAAAAAATTCCACCCACCACATCTTTTATGGTATACTAATGATTTTCTCAAATTTAGCAGGTTTTTTTTGTCAGCTTCAAAGTGATGTCTTCAGTTTTGCTGTTGGTATTACATTTTTTGTGCTATAAGCCCCAGAAGGAGGACTGTGCCAGCTTTCCTCCATTTAAATCCCTTTAAAAAAAGGCACCTGTGGCTGACAGACAGCTGAAATGTTCTCCTCATATCTTAGATAGAGTAGCTTAACAAGGTCGCCGAATGAAGGCGGTCCCATTTTCGTGGCGCTTCGCGGCGCTTCCGCGGCCGGTGTGTCCCCGGCGTTAAGCTGATTCAGCTAACAGTTTAAGCTTACCAGCATTCAAACAGCATTTCTGCAAGAAATGCGATTTATCTAGTTGGATATTGATAAAATGCGTACAGCGCCATACAATCCCAAGTCAGATGGTATGGTGGAACGGTTTAACCGTACGCTCATTGATCAGCTGGCTAAGTCATTGTTGCCCTGTGGGGGTGAGTGGGACAATTTTTTGAAGCAAGTAGCTTTTGCATTCAACACGACCGTACATGCAAGTATGGAGTACACTCCTTACTACCTGATCCACGGCAGGGAGGCTCGTGTTCCGGTCCACCTGGTTCCGAAGCAGGCGGTGCCCTCTGATCTTCCCCTGTCACATGCGGACTTTGTTTCGTCTATGACAGATCGGTTGGAGGTGGCCTTTGCAAACATGAGGCAGAATGCAGCAGTGGCTCATGAAAAACAAAAATTTTATCACGACACCAGTACCCGCCATCAGCCGTACTCGACGGAGACCTCGTGTGGATTCATAATCCTCAGGAGGATAGGAAGAAACTGGCTCTCCATTGGAGGGGTCCCTTCAAGGTCATAGGTGTATTGGACTCAGAAGGGGTAGCGAGTCATGTGTATCGCATCAGTGACCCCCTCATTGATGGAGCGCACCACAAGTGGTTCATTACGATCGGTTGAAACCATACACCTTGAGTTTGATTCCTGTCCCACCCTCAGGTGTCCGTCGGTGTACCACGTTGGACGCATCCTCACGGCTGGGGGACGAGGTAACAGAGGTGATGAGGGCTGAGTCATCTCGAACTGTTTCACGTGCGGGAAGGGCTGTTCGACCGCCGTGTTGGTTTAAGAATTTTGTCAATTATTATTGACTGTTGTTGCCTAAAAGCTTTGGGTTCTGGGTTTTTTATTTATTTATTTTTCCTGGTGGTGGGCCCTTGTTGGGGAATTTGTGTATGATGTTTTGTTGTGAGTTGTTATGCCTTATTGCAGTTTATGGGGTCTTTGTTTATGATGTTGTTTCGGCTTGTTATTATTATTATTAACATTATTTTTTTCTCTCCTCTCTTTCGTTTCATGTATTTTTTTAATTGTTTGGAAACGTGGACGTTTTTGTGTGTGTGTGTGTGTGTGTGGGGGGGGGGGGGGTGTATCCCACTTTTGTGGGACTTTTATTTTGAAGGTGCTGCTAACAGGATGTGATGTTTGGAGAGAGAGAGAGAGAGAGAGAGAGAGAGAGAGAGAGAGAGAGAGAGAGAGAGAGAGAGAGAGAGAGAGAGAGAAAAGAAAGTTGGAGGAGAGTTGTTAATGGTGACGATAAATAAAGCGACCACGGGAGTTCACGGCTATCAACCTTTTCTTGAGCAACCACAATTCTATATCTTCTCCCGTCTCTTTCTGGGATGCTCGGTTACATTAGCAATAAAACAAGAGCAATTTAAACAAAGTGCATTAAAACATTCAGTTATGAAAAACATTGTTTCTTCTTTTTTTACATGATTAGCTATTTTTGGTGTTCATCTTTCTTTAGTCAGTAACAATGAAATGAGATTAGATTCGTGAGGGGTCCCACATTTTGATAGTACACTGGCTCCTGAGTGTAGTGATGAACATTTACAGCAGCAGCAGGAATGTGTTCACTGTTTTATGAGTTTACCTTTCTGGGATTTTTGTCTTCAGGTGTGCTCACGTACAGACAAGTCTCTGCCTGTAAGGGTCGTCCACGGCCGCCAGCAGCGGTTTGAACCCTCCTACCCGCAGGAAGGTGGGCTGGCGCTGGCTTATATGCGGAAGTTCGAGTTCCGCTTGGTAAAGTTCTTGGAAACTGAGACCCGACACACCGGAGTCAGGCTCCGGAATCGCAGCGCTAAACCCGGCTACACAAGGCAAGGTGAGTGTCCCATCATAGAGCGGACCCAGACCTGGGCCCGAGCTAATCTCTGTTTCTCTTGTTTCCGCAGTTATTTAGCGACGTCTCGCTCCCGTTACACAAATGTTCATAAACTTTACCCTTTTTCTAAAAAGTTGCACTTAACCTTTTTTAGGAAAAAGAGCGACTTCCACTTTTTGAAGCAGTTTTATTTTAAATTGTATCTAATTAAGGTAAATCCCATTCCCTGATAATATCAGACGTGTCTCACGGCACACCCACTGAGCTTCGGTGTGCTATTGCACTAAACTTGTGCACAACCTGAACTTTAAACCACTATACCTAATTATGTGAAAATTAAACAGCTCTTGTTTGGTGCAAACTTCAATTATTTAAATATTGTGCAAATTTGTGCTGCAATCAGTTACAATTAGATGAAGCCGACCCAACAACAAAAAAGACCAAATGTGTGTTTTGCTTAGCAAATTTTAAGTAGCCTATCATAACTCATTTTGCGTATTGCAGCAACCCCCGCTCATTTGTTTACTAAATATTTGAATGCTGAAACAACATTAAAACTTTAGTGGTCTTGCTTTATTTGTTATTTATAAGTTCAGATCTGATTTTGTCAAAGCGGTGCAACGTCAGTTAGAATAAGTGTGTCATTCAGTTTGTTTCCAGTGAAAGCAAACCAAAGAGGTGTGTGTGGTATAAACGCAGTCACTCCGAGTCAACATGTGTCTTGCAATACTGTTACTAAGCAACACTGTCTTCTTCCTGCGGCACTATGAAATGAGCGTGACGTCTGGGGCTCAAACTTAAAAAGGCAAATCTTGCACGCTTTGTTCCCCCAAAACATTCTTTCTTTTCAATATCACTTGGAGAAAAACGTGATTTGACACAGCTGTGGTGTGACGCGATGCAGTCGGGGGCTCAGGATGGCGAATGGCGCTTGGAATCAGTGCAGCTGACCTGTGTGTCATTCCCTATTAAAGGAAGCCTTTCCATCTACTAATACTGTTTCCGCTGAAGCTCTTGTGCAAGCCTTTTTATTATGTCACACAGGGGAACTGAAGACTCATTTTGCAGTGCAAGACCTTTGATAGGACTGGGTCATTTAAATGCTTGTGCTGATTTTTGTCAGAGAACAAGCTCTAAAATGCTTAAATTGACATTCCACTATGTTGGGAACTTGACAGATATGTTCCAAGAGGAAACTTCTCCAACTACTTTACAGATGTGTTGATATAGAAAGATTCTCATAATTCAAATGCATAATTCGACTGTTTTCCTCAGTTGAGAACAGGAAGAGGTGTGTCTGCTCATGTCAATGCATGATATCATTGGAGATTGCAAAACAAGCAGGGGCATGAGATGTGCTGTGTTTGTTCTCTCCATATTAGGAAATGATATTGATATGTCTTTCTGACACAACATCTGAGTTGCTGGGATCCAAGTTTTAGCAGTTTTCCTTTTTACCAGAAAATGTCCAAGCTGACTCAAAAACTATGAGCTGTAAAGGAAAAAAAAAAAGAATTTAAACTGAGCGAATCGATTCGGTGCTTTTCACAAGGGTTGTAAACAGGAACTTAAAATGCGTTGACAGTCCACAGGTTAACAT
Organism: Nothobranchius furzeri; assembly: GCF_043380555.1. Classification (NCBI taxonomy): domain Eukaryota; kingdom Metazoa; phylum Chordata; class Actinopteri; order Cyprinodontiformes; family Nothobranchiidae; genus Nothobranchius; species Nothobranchius furzeri. Next base: position 52,770,956 of record NC_091746.1, read on the forward strand.
TTATTGAGAAGGTCATATGAAAAAGGTTTGTTTCCTTTTTTTTTTCAGGAGTTTGTTGTTTGCACCGTGCAATGGTATAACAAGTAAACATTCATTTGTGCTGTTCTTGATTATTAGACTTTTTGCAGTAATTCTTGGAAGTAGTGAATTAAAGCTACAATGGCAAATCTGCAAAACAAGCTAGCTTATATCTTCATGCCTCTTAACAATGTTCTAATGTGATATAGCTATACATATTTTAAATAAAAACAAAAAACACAATGATTTGTCTAAAAACCTTATAGCCTGGCAAGCCAAATATGTGAATATATAGTCTGGCCACGACCCATAGACAGAATCTACAGTTGTCTCATCAAACCGTCTCTGCATGCTTAGACCCGCGCTATTTTAGAACCGGTTTTTATGTTTTTTTGTTATAAAGTTGCCAATATTTTTCAACAACTAAGCATCGTTTAATTTTCAACAACATTTCAATGGATATTTCCAGAGAATAAAGTTAAAATGACATATAGTCATTTTAACTTTATTTCTATCTATTGAAGATAAAGATTGAAATAGAATTTTTTCTAACAAAATTATAAAGTGGCATGTTTTGTGCAATTTAATATCCGTTTTCAAAAGAGCTCATTTTGATCATTGACATATATAGATTTTGATACACGGACTTTTGTTTTACAGTATATCGAACCATATTTCTGAGGAGATTTGATGAGTTAAAACTTTTGAAAATTCAGGGAAACATTGCATATTTTCTCTTTCAGATTCTTGCACTTCCACTTTAACAAGTGAAAAGAAGGAAAACGATCTTTTATGTAGCGTCTCTCAAGATAAAAATCACGAGGCGCTTCACAAAAAAAGAAGTATAAAAAAGATTTCAAATAAATGATTAAAAATGTTTTAAATGAGAGATAAAAATAATAATGTAAGGAAAGGAAGAGAGAAAATGAATAGGAAAGAGGGAAATCAGTGGATCGCGGTAAAGGCAGAATAAGAACAAAATAAGGAGAGGATGGTGATGAAGGTCACAAACAAGCCAGCTTGAACAGGTGAGTTATCAGCTGCTTTTTAAAGGAGACCGCTGAGTCCACTGATCTCAGGGGGAGATGTTCCAGAGTCTGGGGGCCACAGCAGCAAATTATCTTATCCCTTGGGTCCATGTGGCAGGGGTGAGGAGTGAGCACCACCCCACCCCTGCCACGTGGACCTCAAGGGATAAACTATCATTCCTGCTCAATAGTCAACTTTCCTCACGGGGTCCCCCATAAAGACAGTGGGAGGGTTAAACGCATTTATTCCCCTTCAGGCTTGAATGTGCAATTGTGTGGTGATGGCCTACAGCAGGTGCTGCTTTGTCCCTCAGGGACTATGTGAAAGCACAATGATGACTTACAACTAGAAAGACACCGCTGGGAGGACAAAGCATTTTTATGCATGATGCACTTGAAAATGTATGTCTTACCTGCCCAGTACAATGTTTTGGTACAAAAGTCATGTTAGGTGGAGTTTTTTTGGTTTCCCAACTACAAGATACAATCGTTGTTTTGCCAGCACAGGAACCACATCTTTCATCACCAGACTCATAAATCATGGTGTCAGCTTTAAATTTAAAAGTGTGAAGAAGGCACAATATGATATCTGGCAAAAACTCCTCCTCCAGATGCTTTTCTAAATTGCCCTGTAGACTTGTTCTTGGATACGGTTAACACAATTTTCCACCAACATTTTTTTCCTAGTCTGGGGCAGATTTGCTGCTTTGCATCTTTCCTCTGAATAAGTAAATCATACAGTAACATTCACAGGGTGGCCTCGTAACGTTGGCTTTAATGTCAACAGCCGCACTTCGGTTTGGAAGGGCAAAGGTGTTTCGATATCCTCACGGCTGGCGGTAAATATGTGCACGTTGGCCGACAAACACTTTAAAACCAGTACACACACACCCACACACACACACACAAACATATTCTGCAAATATGGTTTACCATTTTCCTCAATTATTGGTCTAATAAATTTTATAAAGTACTAATTTGTAACATGTTCTTGACCTTAACCTCAGTCTTGCTTCCAGTAAATAGCTTGCAACCTCAGTCTTTCAAGGGAAAAGGAATGAAGAACAGGCATGGATAAAGCAGTGAAACTTAATAGTGCATGAAATTTTTTTTGTACTCCGCCAAGTAATCTGAGCTGTGTCGTAACGTCTCGCTGTCCCTTTAAATTCCATGCACATGCGATATTATTAGGATTTCATATTAGCATCTGCTTTTTAGGCAATGCACGTGTGTGTGTTTAGCCACTGAAATGTTTGGCCGATGGGGAATCTAAAAGGAGCCTAAAAAAAAAAAGCTTGAAGTTGTCAGTGAAATGAATCTGCGCAACATGTCCAGGGTGTGTCTTGTCTTCGTGCAGGTTGAGCAACAGTGCCGATGTGCATGGGAACACAACTTCCCACTGTTTTGTGTAGCGATTAACAGGAATCATACAAATGTCAATGCATACAAAAGATTTCTCACCATCTCTCAAGCCCAAAACCTCAGGATGTGTTGCTGGAGGGGTTAACAGCTAAAACTTGCCCATTTGTCAGAGAAAAAATAAAGCAAGCAATGATGCCTTTGCCTTGCACTGCATCATTAAAACATGCCTTATGCCTGAGTTTTGCTAGCTTAACCTTTCGAAGAGTAGAGTAGCAACGGTTTGCTGCTTTTATATTTATCAGAAGGAATTATAAATTGTATTTGCAGATGCTTTTATCCAAATTAACTTAGGACAATTAAGTGTTCAGGATACGCTACCCCTTATGAGGTGCTTAAGATTGAACCCCAGCTCCACCGCTTCACTAGGATTTAGACCGTTTCATAGTAGTTTACGCCTTGAGGCTGAGGTGTCGTCTGACTTGCCTCCAAAAGGTCTGATTAGAAAATTTGTGTTTAAAATCAGATGAATCACTATTTCACCTTTGTGTGTGGTCCTGAATGTGGGACGGTTGTTGCCTTTGCCGCTTTTATCCCTGTTGAGGTGAATTCCTGTTTTTCACAGTTTCAAATATCTGTTGTATTCCCAGGTGCATCATGAGCAGCAGCTACAGCGTCTCTCTGGCTGGACCCGCCCCATGGGGCTTCAGACTGCAAGGAGGCAAGGACTTCTGTCAGCCCCTCACCATCTCTCGGGTTAGAGGAACGCACGCACGCACGCACATGCACACGCACACGCACACGGATACCCTCGGTGACAGTCACCTCAAAGGAATGTCATCCACACATGTTTAGCAGTTTGTCTCTTAAGTGTTTTTGGCTCTTCCTTTGTGAGCTGTTTCTGGATTTCGATGCCTTTTTTAACAGCCCACTGGCTGTAAATAACTATCGTCTCACGAACAATGGCTGTTCACCTCATTCTGGTCATTCAGCTGAGAGACATGCGTCCTGTCCTCTTCCCTGGTATTCGTTCCTGATTAAAGACACAGGAGACCTGGGACGGCTGTGGAAGCTGTTGAATGTAACTCTAGAGAGCCACAATGGTTCTGGAATAACTATTCAAGACTTTCTGACACAAAAATTCAGAGTGAACTGACTGGCTTCTGTCAAGCCACAAACTGGCTAGTGGATGACTTATTGTTTAGAAGAAGTCACGGCCTCTGGGTAAACACACCCGCAATGTTTATTTACAAAATATTGGAGGACTTTGATGACATACTGCGGGAAAAAATGAGTAAGAAAACCTTCAGTACAGTTATGTAGGAATCGGTTTTAGGTGTGACTGAAGTGTGTCAGTAATACAAGCGGTTCTTATTGTCAAACACAACTGAAGTAGGCAGCTCGCTCTCCAAGGACAGCAGTTATTCAGGTCACTTGTTTCCTGTTATGAAATTCTAACGCTGGTGTCAAGACCCAGGTCAGTTCCTCTGCTTATTTGTTGTTGGCAGGATCAGTTACAGAAATCCGTGTGTAAAAGCATGTCTTATTTGGTAAGAGTCATCTGTTAGGACATAGCTACACTAGGAGGATGGAAAAGCCAGCATTGCTTTCCAGACTATTTTAAGTCTGGCTACTGTGATAATGGCGGTATGCAGGATGTGGTGTTGTCCGTAGCTCTGTCACAGCTGATGAATGTAGCATGAAGGAACTCCAGACACATCAACAGATTAGACGTTGACCTTCTGAGACTTTTTAGTTTATTTAATCACTATTGACAATGTACCAATAAACTTATTAAAATATAGCGTTCAATCTTTTCTGCAAAATGATCATTTTATCATAATTTACTTATTAATTAGTAAAACTGTTCAATTAAATTATTTACCACGGTCAGTGTTTTTGCAGATGTTTATTTATTTTTTTATTATTATTTAATCTGGGCAACCAAAAGCCAATTCATGAATGGGACTTGTTTCCTTTATGCCCTGTGAATATTTTATATGCTCGGGTCCTCTGCCAGAGGCCTGGGTATCTTGGCTGTTCCTAGAACTGCACTTTTCTGGACTGAGATGTCTGTTTTTCCTGGGATCTGCTTTAACTACTCCTCCAGTTTGGGGGTTACTGCCCCGAGTACCCCAATGACCATGGGCACCACCGATGTCTTCCACTTAGTCCCTGGTACTTCTCTAGTTTGTCGTGATCCTTTTTCCTGATGTGACCATCACTTGGTATTGCCACATCAACCACAACAGCTGTCCTCTGATGTTTGTCCACCACCACAATGTGGTTGGTTCGCCATCACCATTTTGTCAGTATGTATCTAGAAGTTCCACAGCAGCTTGACTCTCTCATTCTCAACTACTTTAGGGGGTGTTACCCACTTTGACCTTAGAGCTTCCAGTCCATACTCTGTACAGATGTTTCTGTACACGATGCCAGCTGCTTGGTTGTGGTGTTCCATGTATGCTTTCCCTGCCAGCATCTTACACCCCACAGTTATGTGGTGGATTGCATAGTCTACACCTCGCCTCTGTCAGTGTGCCCCAGGGCAGCTGTGGCTACATCGTAGCTCATCACCATCTGTATGTGTGTGTGTGTGTGTTGTTGTTGTTAGCTTGTAGCTACATTGTCAGAGTTTGAGTGTCGATAATCTTCCCCCACTCTCACAGCCCCGTTCTCGGCTCCATTTCTGTTTTTTTTTTCTGGAAATGATGCAACCAAGATGGCAATGGTGGTTGTAACATAACTGCACAGAAATCAAACACACACAACACAAACAACAAATCACACTTTTTAAGTTACAGTGACTTAATCAAATGAATTTGAGTTGATTCTTTGAAGCAAATTCTGTGTGTGACCGGGTTATTTACTTACTGCAATTTAATCACACAGACAAACCCTAGCTTCCAGACTTTGGAATGTGCTGCTTTTGGTTTTTATGGAGTTTGGAATATGTGGATTCTTAAAAAAAGTAAAGCAAATACATATTTTTTCTAAGATTTTTAACATTGAAAGCTGTTAGATATTTTTGATTACATATCATGCATCATTGTGCATGTCAGCAACTCTTTTGTGAATCTCTTTGTGACGTCGGTCTGTGAAAGGTGTTGTAAGAACAAACCTTTAGGATTCCTCAGAAACTTTACCAAAGGAAAATATGTTTTGTGATGTAGAGTGTTGACATTAACAAAGATATAAAGTAGAATAGAAATCTGCTAAATCACAGCTGCACATAAAGTGGCGGCTATCACCAGCAAGTAGCTCAGATTTCTTGTTTTTGTTCAGGCACTGAGGAAGCCTAATCCTCTTGTTTATTTGTCCCTTCTGGATCCTTTAGGTCCCTAGATAAATAAACGGGATAAATGCTGTCCTGATTATGTTCTGGTAAAGCATCAAACAGCATCTTTAAGTCTTTGTCCAATTCACTTTATACTTTTTCAATTTCACTTTGTTGCACCTTTTTTCTGATTTTCAAACATCTGCCAACAGTTTAATCGCTGCTTCAGTTCCATCATTAGATAAGTGAGGAGAAAATTGTTTTGACCTCTGTCTAATTTTAGGGTTCAGTGGAAACCTGCAATGTTGCATTCTGGTTAGGAGTCTGTTGACGGCACATTCAAAGTGTTTATTTTGTTCAGATGGATGGTGTTGCCATGGAGTAATGATGCAATTACTTCACTGATGCTCACCACATGTAGCTGATCTGAAGGTTGTTCTCCAAAAAGACGACAGGTTTTGGACATTCCAGGTCTACACATTCCAGCTTTAGTACTTTTAATAGTACTTAACCTCTTGGGACCCAAACTTGTATTTGGTTTGATTAAAAAAAAGCATATCTAGCTATTACAGATTAGTCGACTGTAATTAACAGAAACAAAATGACAAAAATTTTAATTAAATTAAAATTAATTAAATAAACTTGTTGTCAAATTTCCTAAAAAAGACAACATTTTTTTATGAAAGTCATATAAAGTATCTATAAATAATAACAAGGTCTGAGTAGAAGAGATTATACTACATGAAATATATTTACTCAATTTGACAGTTTGTTTGTATGATCAGGCTTAAACCAGAGTGTTTAGATCTACTTCAGGAATAATTTATGGAAAGAGCGCCTTTTATAGGTGTGTGTGTGTGTGTGTGTGTGTGTGTGTGTGTGTGTGTGTGTGTGTGTGTGTGTGTGTGTGTGTGTGTGTGTGTGTGTGTGTGTGTGTGTGTGTGTGTGTGTGTGTGTGTGTGTGTGTGTGTGTGTGTGTGTGTGTGTGTGTGTGTGTGTGTGTGTGTGTGTGTGTGTGTGTGTGTGTGTGTGTGTGTGTGTGTGTGTGTGTGTGTGTGTGTGTGTGTGTGTGTGTTGGAGGGGTTCAGTCTTCTTAGTTTGTGGTTATTCCACCTCCTTTCAAATTTCTCTTGACAAGTTCCCACAGCTGGAAAATTCTCTCAAGCTGCTGCTACTGTAACATAAAAGTCTGTAAACTCGCATTACAAAGTTACCACAGCTGTATTTTACACGCGGAGGTCGTTACTGTTTATTTTCCCCCTCTGGTCTGTTTTGATCTCATGTTCTTTTCATTTGCTGTTTATAAGGAGTTATAATTCCTTGTGTAAACACAACATGAGCTAATTTTAGTTCTGTGTTTGCAGAAGGTGTTCTACCTCCAGATGTGATCTTTTTAAACCTTTCATTTGAGGAGAGAATCTAAATTAGAAAAATAACCATTTAAATTATTCCTTTTTGCTCAAATGGAATTTAACAACTGAAAGGTTTTTATTTTTACATATTTCATAAGAAACGCCCAGTAAAATTTCCAGTACATGCAAGTAGGGCAGTTGCTACATTTTCTGTGTTGTGAATCTTTATTTTGTTTGCAGCACCCTTATTGCCCTCTTTGATCTAACTTTACACATGCTCTTTACTCACCGCCCAATATTCTTCCCAGACATTTTTCTGAAACTCTTTAAATCCAGAAGTCGAGACACTGGCCAGAAGCACAGTTTAATTTCCTCTCTGCAGACTTGACAGACTTCTATAAAATGCTTTGAAATACAGAAGATCCCCCTAGCTCTAGATCTGCTTGAAATAACTTTTCTAAACTAAAAGTTTCATCGAAAATCTAAATGTATGTACATTTTAGCATTTTTTTCGGGCTTTTGTTGAATTTCTGAGTTGTTTTAATAACCCAGGCAGGGTCATAAACATGGTTAAAAATAAACTCCTCTTGTTCTGGGAGGACCACAGTCTGTCTGGTATTGGACATAACTTCTTTAGACAGGATGAAGAAAAAAAATAAAGGCAAGCTGTGAAATGTACCCTGCAATTTTGGAAACCACACAGACAGATAGCCTGTGGTTGGAGCTGCTTAACAGAGAAACGCTTTCCACCTTTTTAAGCATTCACTGCAATTACATCCATCATTTGAAAATAAACAAAAAGATATAAATGAAAACCAGTGGGAAAACTGGTGAGGTCTGATATCACAGGACACAGAAACTGACTTGGACCTTCTGCAGTTTGCATATAGAGCACTTTGGGGAGTTGAGGATGCCACAGTCACTTTAGCAAATCATCTTGATGGAAATGGTGCACAAGCTAGGCTTTTTATTAGTTGACTTCATCTGCTTTTATTGTGCAGCCCCACATTTTAATTGATAAATTTTGGGAACATTATAATTGAATCTCAACATTGTGCATTGGATATATTTGATTAATCAACTAGAACATGAAGTGAGTGTGAATAACACGGTTTAATAAGAGTTTGTATTGCTTTGGTTATCAGTCTCTTAAAAATAAGGCTTACCCAAACCAAATATTGAAATGATTCGGTAAGTTGACGATAGATCAGCAGCTGAACAGAAGCTTTCTGGATCCGTTCTAAAAGACGTGTCTATCCTGTGAGCTCCAGGTCCTCTGGTCATGAATAAAGTCTCACAATGTAAAACAAAGAGTAATTAAAACAGTTTTGTTCCTACTTCCATGAGCCTTATACGTTTTGGATTTATAGCAATAATTTTTCTTTTGTTGTTTTGTGACAAATACTGTGACGCACCTTATTGCAATTAAGCAAATTTACCTTCAGGTACAAATAAAGTTGGGATCAAAATAACTTGAACCATAGGTGTTGGTAGAAACCAGCTCTTTTACTTCCCTCAAGCCCAACGATATATGAACTTTTTCGTATCTCGTGGCTTTGCAGGGTTAACCAGCTGGCTCTGTTCTTGACTGAGGAATATTTTAGTATTCAGGGTTGGTACTTCCCCAAGTGTTTTTGTTTGTGTCATCATGGCATTTGACTAAGCTTTTTGTACGTTTTTTTTTTTTTTTGGCACCTTGGGCTTTCTAGCTGCCAGAATGATGTAGTAAGAGAGTGGGGTGACATGACAACCATGTATATACCTCCGTTCATGACCTTAATTAGGATGTTTGGCTATGAGAAGAAGAGGTCCACTTCCAGCCAACTTGCCAACTTGTCACATGCTAGCCTTTGGTTGAGAACCCCTTGTCTGTGACTGTAAAGCTTTACATTTTGCTGCTCCAGTGGGTGGTATTGGTTCAGGCACTAAATAATTTAGTGGCATTCCTTGACTTTGTGACAACATACACTTGATAAAATTTGTAGTGCATGCATCAAACTGTTGATTGGGCCTTTAACCAAGCCCTTTTTTCCCTTTTACACCACACATGTACTGATAAATATAGTTTCTCATGTTCCTTTTTCCTGATGTCACTATCACTTGGTATTGCCACTTCAACCACAACGGTCATCCTCTGTTGTTTGCCCACCACAATTGTTGGTTCGCCATCGACTTTTTATTGGTCTGGATCTTAAAGTCCCACAGGAGCTTGGCTTCCTCAGTCTCTACCACTTTAGGGGGTGTTTCCCACTTTGACCTTGGGGCTTCCAGTCCATACTCTGTCCTAGGGTTGTCACGATACTAAAATTTCAAACTCAATTCGATACTGGGAAAAAAACCTCAATACTCTATTTCGATACTATTTAAAAACACCAATTTATTGAACAAGTTTATTCAAAAAATAACATTCCTCAATTTATATTGCAAAATTTAAATGTTAAGAATTAAGTGTGTAAAGTGCTTAAACCTTTCAAGTATCAGCATTTTTAAAAACGTGCATACAAAAACTGGCGAAAGTTAACACTTTAAATCATGAATTGTCTCACTATATATACACTATTTGCAGAGTGATGTTTTGCTGCTTAAACTCTGTTTAAGGTGCATTTGTCATAAGATGTAATGCCATATGTTTTGTTCTGTACTTTTGAACAATTCTGTTTTTGTTTATTTATTTAGCAGACAAAACTTGGATCGGAGACAACTCGCGTGGGAAATTGCAATATAGCCATGCGGCGTCTTCTTCTGTTTGTCTGGGAGGCGGAGGTTGCTTTACGGCATCTGGCTGTCGTGCGTGTCTGTGTACTTGAAGAAGGCTGTGTATAATAGTCCATAATATCGATACCACAGGGATGGAATATCTAATTTAGATGCCACTTTTAGCATCAATTTATATCTAGATATCGATTTTTTTTTTGACAACACTACTCTGTCCAGATATTCCTGCGGTTATGTGGTGGATTGTCTCAGAGGCCTCTTTGCATAGCCTACATGTTGGGTCTTGTCTGTTGTGGTAGATGTTGGCCACTGTTGCTCTGGTGTTCAGGGCCTGTTACTGTTCAGCCTTTGAGTGCCTCTGTGCTGTCCTGCAGATCAGCTCTTTCTACCCATTGGTAGGATTTTTTCAGCCACCTCAGTTTTCTGTCGGTGGTACATCCCATGTAGGGGTTTGTCCTCCCACGATGGTATTTCCAGCATCTCCTCTGTTCACCATTGTGAACACATCATCTGTTGAGGTCTTATCCTTCATGTACTTATGATGTTGGATGTTTCATCCTGGACAGTGGCTCTCACACTCACTAGTTCTTGGTCTCCTTCGTTATGGCTAGTGTGCAGTCTCAAGGCGCTGGATTTGAGATTGAACCCTCCATCCATGGTTATGAACTTCTGTGTCTTAACATCTGTGGTCTGTATTTCCTCATTTAGCCAGCTTATTCCTGCAGGACATCTGATTACTGGCAGGGCCTAGCTGTTTATTGCCTGGATCATGTTCTTGTCATTGAGCTGACTTCTTGAGACTTTCCTTACTTGTTGTAAGATATTTAGCTGTGGCTCCTTTCCTTGCGACTTCATCGAGGTTGCTATTTTCTTGTGGGATTACCAAGGTTCTTGTAGCTGTTAATTTCAGTACCTGCTATTGTTCCTCCTGGGAGTGAGACCCTTTCTGTGTGAACTACCTTCCCTTTCTTTGTTACCATCCGACCACACTTCTCAAGCCCGAATGACACTCTGAAATCAGCGCCGTAGATCCTGGTGGTGTGGATCAGTGAGTCAACTGTCTCACTCGCTTTATATTATCCATGTAGAAGAGGTGGCTTATTCTGGTTCCATTCTTGAGTCTGTACCTATAGCCAGTCTTGTTGATTATTTGGCTGAGGGGGTTCAGACCTATGCAAAATAGCAGTAGGCACAGGGTGTCTACTTGGTATATGCCACATTTGATGGAGACTTGTGCAACTAGCTTGCAAAACCCCTCAAGGGTGCGGCATTGAGTCATAGGCTTTCTTGTAACCAATTCAGGCTGTACACAGGTTGGTGTGTCATTTGCAGACTTTGACGACTGTTCGATGTGTCAGCAGTTGGTGTTTGGCTCCTTTGGTATCTCTGCCGATGCCCTTCTGTGCTGTGCTCATGTATTGATCCATCTGCCCAGTTATCTTAGTTTCTGTGATGCCTGACATGAGCTTCCATGTTGTGGAGAAACAGGTTATTGGCTGATTGTTGGATGGGGCTGTACCCTTGGAGGGGTCTTCAGGATCAGGATTGTGTGCCCTTCAGTTAGCCAGTCAGGGTGAGCCCCATCCTTTAGCTGCTTGTTCATTTGTGCTGCCAGTCTCTCGTGGAGTGGAGTGCAGTGAGCTTCTTAAGCCAGTAGGCATGGATCATGTCAGGCCCTGGTGCTGTCCAATTTTTCATACCTGAGACTAGGGCTGTAGCGAAGCCTCTGACGTTGACGGCTCGATTCTAAAAATTCGTTGACGTCCGATCCGGTAGTCGACGCACCACGCCCACTTGTTGCATCCCCAGGAGTTTGTAAACAGAGGTGGAATCTGCCTGTTTTTCCTCTAGTTCGCCCTCTTCTCCGCCTTCACTAACATCTCCACCAAATACCGAAGACCCGGAACAATGTCCGTCCGCTTCTAGATTCCTTTCCTGTTTTGCCTGCCTTCATCTCCCGGCAACGGAGAACATTGCGCTGCTTCTTCTCTATCGCAGATGTAGAAAATCACCGGGAGCGTTTCTCCCTTCATAAAGGAGCTTCTTTCAGACATTAGGAGAGCTGTTTTGGTGGTACCAGTCTCTCCTCCGTACTGGTCTGTTTGCTGGGTATTTTTGGTTTATTTAAACTTGGTAACTTGAACTTGATGTTGGTAAAGCTACTGTTAGCATTTTCGCGAACAGCTTCTTGCGTTTGGATAAGCTGTTACGTTTTGGTTTAGAGTTCATCTTTTGTGTGGCGTAGATCTCCCTTTTATTACATTTAGAGTGTTGTGGGTTTTCGGTTTAGTTTAAAATATCACCTTGAGTTTGGTTTAACCACCCAGTTTAGAGTTTGGACCTTTTGGAGATCCTTATTTTGGTCCAGAACCCTGTAATCTTTGACCAGTGGGGCATCCCTATTTATTTGTACTTTTTTCTAATTCCCCACAGGCAGAATTAGCTTTATTATTCCCAACCTGTGGATGGAAAGATTTGTTTATTTTTGTTGTTGTTGTAAATAAACCTGATCATCATTTTAACTTTTAAGTCCCATGTTATTGTCCCTTCCTTTTTGCACACGAGCCAAACTCCCCAGGAAGGGTTGTAACACCACTCGCCTCACGCTCATAAAGTGACCAAAACAAAGCAGCATGGAGACACTCCGTCTCCAACCACCTCTCAGTCAGAAGCCTGCACTCCCAAGTTCTACATGTCACCAGAACATAACCAACCGCAACAAAATAAAAGTAGTGGAAGGCCTGTAGTGTTTATTCTCTTACAGTAACAATTTATCAATATTTTTTGAGGAATTTATTAGAGATTTTTTGGTTTTTATTAAAGGGGCATTATGGAAGTTTGTCAGCCAAAACATGTATAGAAATAATAAATTCCTTCATACATTCTCCTGCAATGCCCTGGTCCTGTAGAATGAGCCCTGGCATTTTTACTGTGATTGCCTTTTTTTTCTGTAAAATCACAGAAAAAGAGAGCTGCTCGGGTTGAGCAGGCTGCTTCATGCGCGTTCACGATCAGGCACAGCCCGTAGCATTTGCTATCAGTAGCTTTAGCAGCAGAGAGTGAGGTAGTGCCAACTCGGCGACTTTGTCGCTGTTCCTAACGCCTAGTGATGAACCTAGCTACATTTCTGAGGACCCTTAGCTACTTTCTTCTAGATATTTCTTGCAAATTAGCAACAAAATAGCCATTTTCGCTCCGAACCGTTCTTTGAACGTTGTTTTAGCTGTAATCAAGGATATAAATATTACAGATACCAAAGACATCACTGGTGCTTTAGCTCACCTAGTTAGATGTCAGACTCTTGTGCGGAAGATCCGGGTTCGATTCTGGATGTGAACATAGTTTATTTAGAGTTTATTTTTTACATTAATGGTATATTTTTTTACAGTAAGATGCCCAAATTTTTATTTGAGACTCGTTGAACGGCATTGAATTCACAGATAAAGATGTGGGTTCAACTTTCATTTTGGAACAATTTTTCAAGCAAGGGAAGGGCATGATCTGAGCATGCAGGAAGACTGACCCATCATAAACCTTTGTCGGCTGTGCTGAAGAGAAAGGTACAGAACCAAATTATTTAATTAATTAGCTGCACATTCTCCTGTCCTCCGGGCCACACACAACACACAGGCCTGTCTCAGCTGTTATTTTCGTTAAGGAGTGTGCACGTACAACATGCGCGCCTCGTGCACGAGCCTACTATTGAAGCTGCCATTACTCTTCTGGCCTGAGGGGTCAATCACGAGCATAAAAATTCAAAACTCCGTAAAGTCCCTTTAACTGTGCAATCGAAAGATAATCATTAGATTAATTGTCTAAATATTCATTAGAATAGTCGACTATTCGATAAAATAATCTTCAGAATAATCGTTTTAAAAATAATCGTTTACCCCCAGCCGTACCTGGGACTCTTTCTCGGATGTCTGCCACAGTGTCAGATAGTGGTTTTCTCTGACTCCTTCTCCCAAATGCTCTTCCAGTACTATTCAGTCTCCAGCCTTGATGGGTCCGCTGCTGCTGAGAGTACACTTTAGCTGGTTGGGTTGAGAAGAATTTGTTTATTCGTCGGTCTCTGTATCTTTTTAGGCTCAAAGAGGCTCAAAAAACAGTACTTTATTGTAAAAACAAGTTGTTCTATATCCCCTTTAAATAGTTTGTGCCATTTAGCTGTGGAAAGCACCCTTCAAATAATATGTTTCTGCTTTGCTTGATCTCAACATTTTCATATTGTTTTTGATCAATATTGTCATATTGCCCATGATCATTGTTTAGTGTTCTTTGCTAACATCTTGTCTGGACATCTAAAATACACTTTGCCCGCTCACTCCAACCTAACACTGTTCTGTACTGGCTCATGTGTGAAGTTTCGAGCTGAGCTGTGTATGGATGTTTTATTATTTGGCAAGGCAGCTTTATTTGAACAGCACATATTGGGCAACAATGTAATGTGTATGAGTGGGCAAGTCTTCCTTTGCCTCGAGTGTTTGTGATGACTTAACGTTGGACCAAAGTCTTCTCCATATAAGGCCTCCTGTCCTACTCCTCCCTCCACTAACATGACACATCTCACAGGCTGTCCAACTCTCACCATAAAACATTTCCTGTAGCACAACTTCTGAAATGTGAAACAACCTTAAACAACTTTTTTTTTTACATCATACTTTCCACTGAAGACACAGCAACCAGTGGGAAAGTTGATTAGCATTCCAAAATGATGCAGAGTGATGTTTGAAATGCTGACACTATCTATAATGGATGCATTGGATGGTACTCTTTATATTCTTCTCTCCTTTAATTCATGAGTGTATATAGTAGCCGTTTCTCTAATTATTGCCACTTATTAATATTATTTTATCATGATTTATATTCTTGCTTCCTATATTTGCTGATCTCTTATTTTGTTTAGACTGCACATGACAGGAAGTATTACCCAGCTTCTATTTGTTTTGTATCCTCATGAGAAAAACCTTCTTTGAGGGTAAGGAATGGATGTAAGAAATATTTTCTGTTCACCATGAAGAAAAGCAGTAAAACTTGCATAGCACATATAATTATCTGAGAATGCATCCGCTCCTCTTTTTTTCTCCTGTCTTCAAATGTTAAAGGCTTAGGGAATTATTCGAGTCTTGTATCACATCCGTACAAGGAGAGGCGAGGCTTTCCTATCTTCAAAAAACCCTTTTTCTCTGACTAATGAAGCCGTGTGGTGGAGTAAGTAAGAGTCAGATGATCTCCTTGGTGCTCTTAAAACCACTTCATGCACTGAAAAACATTTTATTGCCTTATTCAGATTGAGTAAACGCTTGCAGGTGTGTTTGTGAGACAGTCACACGTTTAACAAGTGATTCACTCAAAGCTCGTGTCTTTGCCCAGCGAGAACCCGGCCTTTTGTGGGTGCTACTTGGCATGTGACTGCACTATAGACGTCCCAGACGTCGGTATGCATACATCAGTCTCGGCTGTGCCCTCTGCACTTCCTGCCACTCATCTAGTAGCAAATGAGAAAAGGAAGGCACAACTTCTGGGGGAAAAGAGGCAGCCCACTGCCATGAATGCTGCCAGTTCCTCATTCCTTCTCCTTTTCATTCTTTTCCTCTGTTTTGTTGTGGTGAGGGTAAATACTGCGGGACAATGGCCGTGTTGACCTAACCTGAATGCATTCTTTAGCTGTGAGGAAAGGAGATATGTTGTTTCTGTCCGTAGTAGTTTTGGTTCATTCGAATAGTTTCACTCAACTGTGTGCGACTAAAGCTAGACTAAACATAGCAGGAGTTGGTGAAAGTAGACTTTCTATTGAAGATTTCTGCTTTGAGTTTTCATGTTTTACAGACAAAATAATTAGCCACATGGAGGAAATTTCCATCATTCTACTTAAAGATGAGAGTTATGATGGATACAAAGGCAGTATAAGGTTATTGAGTACACAGTCCCTTTTGTCAGCCAACATGTGAGTGCTAGTTTCTACAGGGTGTTACATGCTTGCTGACTGATTGATGAGGTGAGTGCAGCGTTGCAAAATTACCGATCCATCATCACACCTGGTAGGGAGTCATCCCATCGTCACCGTTATGTTTTGTCATCTTGTTTGCTAATTTCAGGTTACAGCAAGGTGGGAAAAGACGTGACATCTGATTAACTTCAGCCTTTCTTCTTACTTTTGTCAGACACTTTATTGCCTCACAGTTCCCCATAATCAAAACTACCAGGTGTTAAATTCTTTTTGTGGCTTTCATTATATTGACCTTATTTACAAAAAGTTATATTCTTCAGATTTTGTTTATTAGCTTTGGGATACATTCAGCGCCAATGAGGTGCTTAGAGATGTGATATTAACTAAAAATTAATTCTATTAAATGTGGTCAATAAGAAAGCTTCATGTTTTAATGCAGACCTCAGATTTAAAACCTTATTAACCTTGTTGTTGAATATAGGCGGCAGCTTTGGGTGTCTGCTTACTCTTTTCCATGAGCAATGCTCAGCATGGCTCGAGATGGGTTTGGTCTGATTAGATGGCCTTTTTCAGCAGCATGGGTCCATGCTTTCCCACAACTTTCAGTACCTGCTGCTTCAGTGTTGTTCCTAGCGTACTGAGCCGTTCCAAAAATGCATCATCAAGTGTTGGTCATTGATTGGCTAGAGGGCGGCGTCACTGGTTGGTTCTGAGTTTTCTGCCTTGTGCCTCGCTGCTTGGAGATGCTTTTGGGTTCGGAGTCTGACAAAAGCCAGAGACTGAGCAGAATGTGCAACATCATCACCGTTGTTGTGTTTTGTGCAACATACAGATCACCTCGCGCTACTTTAGGGCTGGATTCAGATGGCGGGTGCTGCAGATCCACCCCTCCGCGTACTATGACACGCACACCCACTGGAGCCGTGTCTCAGTTTTACTTAGAAAAACAACCCACACTGATCTGAGTTGAGTCTAGTTTAGCTGAACCTAGTATTGCTCTGCAAGGAAAAGTGGAAAACGTAGAAAACTACAGACAGTAGAGGAAGCAAAACGACTTTGCTCTGCATGTCGGTCTAGCCACGCTCCATTGGAGCCTCAGCAGATCAGACTAGTCTTGTCAACACAGCGCTCTTATCGGTTTGGTGGGCAGGCTGATGTGATGGAGCGGAACAACAAAGATGGCAGCAGCCCATTTGAATCGACTTTGGAATCAACTTTGGACTATTTAGACTTGGGCTTTACTTTGAGTTAAGAGCAGATTGAGGTACTTAAGTCCTTTATTTAGAAAAATTGTGTTTTTGCATCTTCTTCAACTGTATAGGGTGGACCGTAGCGCTGATACCAGTATGTTGTTTGTTGTCACGTTAACATGTTAAGACAGTTTGAAAGATGGCGTTCTATGTGTTGTGGCCAGACTGTTTATTCACATATAAACTGATGACCATGATGGCTAGCCTGATGGCTTACCAGGCTAGCAAAATGTAGCATACCACAAAGTCTGTGCTGTCTCCGACCTGCTTTTCAGTGCAACTTAGTAATGTTGTAATGGCCATGGAGAAACAGTTCTTTCTGAGAAAAGCTGATTCAACATGACAAGACACACCCTCTTACATATGCATGTCCCAGACCACTTCATTGGCAATATATAAATGGCCGAGCTACTGCTGATGCTAACCTGAATGACTGCTAGCACCCTTGTTGGACAAGAGAAAAACAACTAAGAAGAATGTTGGGGCACCCTTCACTAACCAGATAGATTGACAGCTTGTGGTCCTGGTCCTTGTCCTCCCCCCTCCCCATGGACGTTGGTCATTTTGCTTAGCTTCAGACTTTCATACAGCCATTATGGTAAGCTGGCCAATTAGCATGCAGCTCATTTATTATTCAGGTACAGGCCGAGTGGGCGGGGCAAATAAGTATTTCTTCTGCAGGGTTTATTATGGTGGTGTTTGGTCATTTATCTGGGCTCCTAGGCCATTTTGAGCCCCAACAAAGTTTCAAATGCTATTTAGAGAATACAAAAAACTGTTTCTAGTTGTTAAAGAACCCCTTTCTAATGAACTTTTAAAAGCTTTATTAGAAAGGATTTCTTTTCCATTTCAGTATTTTCTAATGTTCAGACTCTTCTTCTAATAGTTATAAAACATTTCTTTCTTTATTAATTTAAGTTAGTCTCTTTCTAGAGTATTTCTCTTATCGGATAGCACAATCTAGTGGCTGACAATCACATGACACAAATATTCTCTGGAACAGTTTTTTTAAGATGACGACTTCACGTTTCTGTTTATAAATGTGCTTTTGTAGCTGACAAACAGAGCTAAAACACGTTGTTTTACAAGTATTATTCTCATGTCATGTTTTCACATAAGACTTACTTGTCCGTGAAAAGTTGATCAATTCTGCATCAGCCAGGTACTTCCTTAAATTTGAAATAGGTAGGCGGTAGTTTAACGCTATTGGTTAATTCTGGTTGGCGCTCAGTTTCCTATTGCACGGAGCTCTGCGGGGCAGGGGGCGTGCTTAGCAAAAAAATGAATAAAGATGTACTGCTTACATTATATCACAGTCAGGGGCGTAGCACCAAATTCTGGGCCCTAGGTACAAGTCTTCTAGGTGGGCCCCATGCTCAATTGTGTAATATCTCTCTTACACATTTTATGCCATGCTATAAGACAAGATAATAAATATGATCTCAGTTTAACCTCTATATTGAGCAAATACAAATGCCAGCATAATAAAAGTGAAATGCCCAGACTTCACATATAATTATTTTTATTTGCCAACAATGTGTTCAAACATTAATCCTGGAATTTATTTTCCAGTAAATGCCCACTGACGGGTCTTCATGTTAGCAAAATCCCTTATGAGATCTTTAAAGTCCAATCCTTTGGCTAATTGGCTTTCAATAGAAAGAAGAGCTAGGCTGTTCAGTCTATCCTGGGACATTGTTGATCTCAAATAATTTTTCACCAGTTTCAGTTAGCTAAAAGCCCGTTCACCCCCAGCAACAGTCACAGGTAGTGTGCAAAAAATCCTCAGTCCAATACAAACTTCTCCAAAAATGCTCTGTAATTGCATCCTGTAGATGGAATTAAGCAGCTCAAGAGGAGACATGGGATGCAGTACAGAGCCTTTGCACTTTCACTGTAAATAAGCCAGTCTCTTCTTATCTTCTCATGCCCATTGGCTGACTTAGCATATTGAAGATAATTTGGAAATGGCTTGCCCTCCATATCTTTGGGTGTTATTTTGTCGATTCCTGGTGTTTGATCACTTTTATTCGCCAGTCTTCTGACAACTGTATCTCCTTGTTGACCAGTGAGCTTCTCTGGCCATAGTCCTGGATCCTCTGGCAGACACTCATCTGTGTTGCTCAGCCTCTCACTTTCTTCTTCTTCTGGCCTCTCCTCATCATCCTCACTACCTTCAGAGCAACCATCCCCTTCCCTATCTTCACTTACATCATCCTCTTTCACATATTCTATCTCTTTCTCTGCTGCAAGGGGGACAGACACCACACAAGCAAAATGGATCATGAATTAGGTCAGCAAAATATAACCTAACATGTCCTTTCAGATAAATCTGTTGCTAATGATTGCTTGTAAATTGAATAACTTAATTGTATCGTGAGCTCAGGGGCGGATTTAGGACTGAAGAAGATCCGGGGCTTAACACACAAACATGCGCGCACACACACGTGACACGCACTAGTCAACATCATATATATTTGTCTTGTACCACATAATTTTTTAATCTAAAGCTACATATTAAGCATATTCAGGGCAGAATATTGTTCCTGTTAGTGTTTAGTGTGAGATGAAAGTAAATATTCACTTTCCAGCAACTTTACCTGAGAAGCTAACTTTAGGCAAACCAGCAACACAACAAATATTTTCAAATAAGACTCACAAACCTGAGTCAACACCAGTCTCATCAAAGCTGGGGTTCTGTCATTGTACTTTTTGTCTAAAAAAAAGTCCTTATGTCCATCTTCACTCATGCATTTCAGGCAGAGACTGCAGAAGAAGCTGGCTGCTGAAGGGCTTCTTCTTCAGTGGTGGAGGCTCAGGCAGGCTGTATACAAACTACTGCCAGCTGCTCCCTCTCTGTTGGACTTTGTTACTGCATGTTACTTCCACGTTTCAGATCCGGGGCTTTTCATAAAACATCCGGGGCTTCAGCCCAAGTAGCTGGGCCTAACGCCGCCCCTGAGTGAGCTCACCTTGTCTCATCTCCTCAGTGCTTTCTGGAGACAATGAGGGCCCTGCTGCTGCTGCTACTGCGTCTAAAGGGCCATGTGGTTCATGATGTTAAGCTTTGCTAATACTGATATATATTGATATATTAAATACATATGACATGAAATAAACCAGGTTCTCTCTGTGAATGTAATGTACTCTAAATTTTATAATCCCTGCATTATCAGCCAAATTATAAGGTTGTCCGTTTTCAAGATCAAATATAAAGAAATTTAAAATAGGCTTAAAATATCTAACCAAGTCAATAACAATCCTCTAACACCAGTGTCATCATGCTATACGAAAAACAGTGGCAGCTTCCCATTCCTGAGATTACCACGAATCCATCGATACCAAGTTTGTCCTGGTCCATGACTGGGAAGGAGCTGAAATATCCACACAGAGTGAACCTGTTTTTACTGTGAGGTCCGCAAATTAATTGGCGGCAGCCGCCCGCGATAATAATTCTGATTAATATATATATAAATTAATTAGTGTTATCACTGATAACACTAATTAATTTATATTTGATCTTGATGGTGAAACTAAAGGCGTTTAACACTTTCTTTCTTCTTTCTTTCGGTCTTTATTTTGGTTTATAGCATTAACATAAAATTTTTCTTTTCAAACAAAACAATATTAACAATTTGAATTTAAACCAAAGAAGGAATAGGCAGAAGCAATGCTTATTTTAGCCTACCCTATTTTCCACCTAATATACATAACCAATATACATTTCTTTTATTTTCCCCAATATAAATATCCACAATGAAAATTCATTAATGTCTATACATACTTTTCGTACCCTGTAAATATGTGACACTTTACACCTGCTTTAAACTTTAGTAAAGAAGTACATTTCTTCAAATCATCATCTAACTCATTCCACAATTTCACACCAACAACAGAAACACATCTTGATTTCACATTAGTTCTGGCTTTTACACATTCAAACATAAATACACCTCTGAGATTATAATGATCATCTCTTGGTTTGAAATAAACTTTTATGCAATTTGGGATATTATTATTAACTACTTTATGAAGAATCTCTAAGATTTTTACTTTAATAATGTCTCCTAATTTTAGCGTTTTCGTTTGACTAAATAGATAATGGGTTGGTTCGAGGTATCCCAATTTATTAACTATTTTAATCGCCTTTTTTTGTAATTTAAATACAGTCTCAACACACGTTTTACCTGCATTTCCCCAAACCTCTGCACAGTAAGACAAATAAGGCATAACTAAAGAGCTATAAATCAAAAACAAGGCTTTTTTATTTAGTATATCAATAGTTTTATAAAGTATAGCAATAGATTTAGACACTTGCTGTTTGATATATTCAATGTGTGGTTTCCAACTGAGTTTACTATCAATAGTCACACCTAGGAATTTAGTTTCATGTACTTGTTCAATTGGGACTCCATTTAAATACAGCTTAGCACCGTCATTGTCCCTTTTCCCTGAAAATATCATAAATTTGGTTTTATTTTCATTTAGTGATAGCTTGTTGTAATCAAACCATTTTTTAACCCTTTGATACATAATGGTCACTACAGTGGACAGGTACTCAAAATTGTTATTTCTTTATTTTTGCTATTAAGCACAGCTGTTGAAGACTTTATTGCATTTGAGCCCCTCCATTTGGACTTCAGTAAGTCAAGCCAACATATTCCATGTTCAGAATGCACGCTGTCCACTGAGATGGACATGTAATAAATTATTTGTAAATTAACAAAATGTTACAAAAAATATTTGTTGAAATTTGTTTCATTCACACCTAAAGATGAATGAAAAAAATTGTTTAAAAAATCTTGGTTGAAGATTTCATAATCCATGCATCAGAGGGTTAATTGAATCCAATTCGTTTTCAACCTCTTGTAATAATTTACTCATATCTTTTCCCATACAAATGAAATTTGTATCATCTGCAAACATAATAAATTTTAACCGAGACGATACAGAAAAGATGTCGTTCAGGTATAGGTTGAATAATTTCGGTCCTAGCACCGAGCCTTGCGGTACACCACATATTACTCTTTCAAGCTGTGAATCTATATCATTAACATTTACATATTGAAATCTACTGCTTAAATAACTTTCAAGCCATTGATTGGTTTTACCACGAAGACCATAGTATTCACATTTCTTGAGCAGGTATATGTGATCAATTGTATCAAATGCCTTACTCAAGTCAATCAAGACAGCCACTACATGAAGTTTTTGATCCACTGCTGTTGCAATCTGCTCTACCAAATCCATAACTGCTAATGAGGTTGAACGATTCTTCCTAAACCCATACTGATGGTCATTTAAAAGATCAAACTTGTTGGTAAATGCTTCAAATCTAATTACAAAAAGTTTCTCAAGTATATTTGAAAACTGTGGCAGTAAAGAGATAGGTCTATAGTTACAAGCTAATAATTTATCACCACTTTAATAAATAGGAATAACTCTGGCTATTTTCATTTTTTCAGGGACTGTGCCACTTGAAAATGATTTATTACAAATATAAGTAAAAGGTTCAATAATGCAATGGATAACCTCCTTCATGAGAGACATATCTATCCCATGAAAATCTAAGGACTTTTTACTTTTGAAACTATGTACCGCTTGGATCACATCACTTTGGCTTACACTGCTCAAAAACATTGTATTATTATTTTTATTTATTTCATGGTTAATGTCAACTTCTGGCAGCTTTTTAGCTAGATTAGGGCCAACATTCACAAAATATTTATTAAACTCATTTGCAATGTTCTTTCCATTTTTATTGTGAATATCTATACCTGCTTCTTTTGTATTTCTTATTAATTTATTTAACACATTCCATGTACCTTTAATATTATTTTTGTGTTTTAGGAAAAGCTGATCATAATATTCCTTTTTTTGCTTCCTTATTATTGTAGTTAATTTGTTTTTATATTCCTTATACCTTTTTTCTCTTTCCTTTGTTGGATTTTTTATAAAATCCAGATACAGTGATTTCTTTTTCTGGCAAGCCCTTTCCAATCCCCTAACAATCCAGGGTGGGGACTTTTTTTTAAGTTTTGCTTATGATATTTTAGAGGACAATGTCTATCATAAGCTCCCAAAATGAACACTGAACACCTAACATGAATGCAGCTTCTGAGAGCTAGCTAATATCAGCTAAAACTGTGTTCTGCTGCTCACCTTCCTTCTTGAAGAATCTAGTCAATACTTGCTTCTGTTCGATTAACTTTTTCTCCTTCTCCTTCTTTTCTTTTCTGGAAGTCAGATTTCCCTTTCTTGGGAAAAGACATGACTGACTCTCCTGCCTCCAGCTCTGGCTGTCGGCATCTGCGATGTCTCACTAGCACATGCGGCAGTGCAGCCCCTGGCCGCTGGTGTGGACTAAACCACTTTGCACATTTTTAAGGGGTGATAGATGCCTCAGAGATTATTCAGTTATTATTTTTAAGGCGAAATTCTGTTTCTTAACCTCTTTATCCAGGTAAAGGGAAGTTTATTAAGACATTAAGTAAGTTGGGGGGAAAAAACAACAAAAATAAAACATTTTTATTCAAAGCTGTCTCAGGGCCCCTCCCTGCAGTGGGCCCTGGGTAAACGGTACCCTTTCCCCCCCCAGTCCGACGCCCCTGATCACAGTACATGATGAGACAATCACTTTCATGGATTTCTGAAAGATTATACATAATTTCTAAAAGGAGGAAACTCCAGAAAACTCCTTTAATTCATTATAACATATGTTTTGGTTTAATATTTCCCCAAAGTATAAATATCTTAATAAATTAGAGTTGGGTGCCACACAGTTAGGATTTATTCACAAAAGTAAATGTCTACATTCAGAGTATGAAGAACACATTCCCACTGCTGGCTGTTGTGCTCCCTGCAGTATTTCTCACATATCTTCTAAATACTGAATGGTGGCGCCATATATCAGATTTTTCTGGCTTCATTATGGTTTCTTCATCTTGTTTTGTTTTTCTGATTATTTAGGACTATTTCAATGTCCTTTATTATATGGAAATAGAGTAACTGATCTTGAGGTCCAATACACACAAAGAAGACATTATTTTAAGTCTGGTTAGGAAAAAAACCATCTAATCACTCAGAACACTGGGTTGGGACAGAAGATGACGTTGGATACATGAAGCTTTCAGAAGAAACGCCAAGCAGCCAGTCTGTTCACCAGCACCTTTCAGCAGCACAACAGATTATTTAACAGAGCAAGGAAGAAGAAAAAATAGCCTGGAGAGGCTCTGAATATTCCTTACAGACCAGCCAGGATGTTTTATGATTGTAAACTTTCATACCATGTGGTTTTCCATGTGGTTTTCATCTATAGTCTGTTATTTGATGATGTGAAAATGGGTTTTTATGGGTGAATAGTTTTAGTGAGTAGAGCGAGTCCTGCTCCTCGAATCCAGTGATGTTAGTGTTGTGAGGAGTGGCAGATCTTATCTTTCAGATAAGACAGGAGACGGAAAACGGATCACAATGCTCAGAGATTACAAGTCAACTAAACATGCACACAAATGCAACATCTGCTAAAGGACTTCTTCTTATGTTGATTCAACTCCTGGTTGATTCAACGACAGGAGTTTACTGTAAACTGAAATTTAAACTGTATATATTTGTTCTATGATGAATGTGCTTCTGTGTCATTGCAGCTGACTGATGGAGGAAAGGCAGTCAAGGCTGGAATTAGCATCGGAGACATCATCCTTTCTATCAGTGGGATTTCCACTGAAGGCATGAATCACCTTGAGGCTCAGAACAAGATTAAAGCCTGCACAGGTCACCTGAGCCTCACCCTGCAGAGGTAAAACTTACACACACTTACTTAATAATATGATTTTAAAGAGAAAAAAATGGCAATACTGTAATAGAAATGATGACTACATTCATTAGTATTCACAATAAATCATTCTTACCAAATAGTTTAAAACATTGTTTTAAAATTTTTGCATCTTAGTGTTTTTACATATTTTTGTAGTGTTTCTATAGTTTTATTTATTTTTCCCCATTCCTGTTAAGTGTCCTTGGGTGTCCTGAAAGGCACTGTTAAATAAAATGTATTATTATTATTATTAGGTTATTATTGAGTTGAATGATGTGGCAATAGTTTCAAATTCAGATAGAACGTTATTAATCCCTCAGGAAATGTCCTCTGGGAGATTAAGTTCACAGCAATATAATAGTGAATTAAAAACATCATGAACAATATAAAAAAATATGAAAAAGGGGGAAAATGCATCAGCAATAAATTCAGTTATTCTGCCAATTAGATAATAAAAAGTCAAATAAAAAT
This sequence comes from Nothobranchius furzeri, assembly GCF_043380555.1. Classification (NCBI taxonomy): domain Eukaryota; kingdom Metazoa; phylum Chordata; class Actinopteri; order Cyprinodontiformes; family Nothobranchiidae; genus Nothobranchius; species Nothobranchius furzeri. The sequence goes on from NC_091746.1 coordinate 52,796,189, forward strand.
GCTCCTCGGTTGTGCTGATGCATGCTGCTACCTGCCTGCAGCAGACACAGCTAAAGTCTTTCTTACACACAATGTTTGTCATAAATATCTTTACCACAGGTACCTTTGAAATATTGTGCTTTTGTTTCAGAAATGTCAAGATTTGGAAAGAGATGGAGTTTTTATTTTCCTGAAAACGTCAAATTGTAGTTTTGTTTGGATTAGGGTGGATGAACGAGATGGAACAGATGCAGGTGGAAGTAAGAGAAGGTGCTGGTTGAAGCTGAGCAGCAAACAAGAAGAAAAATGAATCTAAAATTTAGGAGATCTCAGAATAGTCAAAAGATGAGTAAAAAACAGAAAACTAACTTAATCATCTTTTTTCCCCCAAGATTTAAAAACCCTTGTTCTCCATTTCTACCCTCAGAAATGCTTTTTAAAATGTATATTAAGAGGTTTCATGCATAATAACATCGTGTTTAAGAATTGCAGAACACAAATGCAAGGCAAGGCAGCTTTATTTGTGTAGTACCTTCCAACAGTATAAAACCGACCAAAGTGCTTCACAGAAATAAAAAACATTGAAAACAATACACAACATAAAATGCATAAAAACTAAACTAACACTAAAAAGCCTCTCATGCTGAGTTAAAAGCCAAATCATTAAAATAGGGTTTCAAAAGAGATTTAAGAGATGTAATGGCATGCCATCAGGCATAAACATGTTGATCGAAGTAAAGTTTAAAACACTTATTTAACAAAATCTTGGTGCAGAGTTAAAAAATGCTGCTGTTTGATCTTCTGGGCCTTGTCAAAACTGAGGAGCTAATTAGATATTTTTAAAGCCGCCGTAACAAATGCAGAGAGGACATGAAGCACCGTTTTAATTCTAGGTTATTACAGAAAAGGTTCTAGCTAATGGTTTCCACATGTTCTTACTAACTTGTGTCGAGTATAAAATAGTCAGTAGAACAAATCCAGTTTATATCTGATCGTACAGCAGACCCTGAGATTATGGGTCCAAGTTTAGCCATTTAGATTAAAGTCTTTGGTTGTTCTAAAGATAACCAGAAGATCTTCAGCTGCAGATGAAGAAAGCTACACTTTGTCTTTGTTAAAAAGTCTCTGAAATTCATTACTAAATACACCTGGCCAGGAATTGCTTTGCAACACTCCCCAGGTGATGGAGAAGTCCGAAGCAGAAACATCTCAGAGAAAACATCTCCATCAATGCGTGTGCGCGAATCCACACTCAAAAATCTGCCTTTAGCTGCAATAGAAAATAGACACAGAATAGACAGAAAGGCTCATGTCAGATAAAACCACACAGATCTACCTCACACCGTCACTTAACAGTCATGCACTAACCCATCTTGGCTCGCGACGGGGAGGGCCGTTGTTGGTTTAGCGTCCAGGAATCAGCAGAAAACTAGCAGTGGGTAACCGTTAGCATTAGAAACTCCACCAGAGAGCAGAACTCCTCCAGGCTTGTGTTATTATTGGAGATAAAACATCAGCGTTGCAGAGCTAACAGTCAGTGGTAGAGTCTTTTTGCTGTTAGCCAATCAGAGGGGAAATGTGAAATGAGACTCCAAATCCTGCTGCCTTCCACTTACCTCTCCTCTGGCTCACTTCTAGTTCCTGAAATGGGAGGGCCAGAGTTTTATTTTTTCCCACAAAGATCAACTCATTCATACTGGACATCACATCAAATGTGTTAAAGCGAATGGACTTGGTTTTAAAATATCTTTTCTAAAACAAAAGTCACCCACGTAATTTTGTAAAAATGTGCTTAAATGTCAAATCCTGCTTTAAGTAAATCTGTATTTTTGATGGGTGAAGAGCAGCTTTTCTGTGTTGGACAGAGACAAATGGAGCCAAAGCACGCATGCCTTCTAAAGCTGTAAAACACGTTGACAGCAAAACTCATTCTGGTTTACTTGTCCTGTCATTCATCACCACATCAAAGGAGAAAGGAGTCTCTGCTTTAATCATGGGAACGCCATCTGAAAATAGCCGTGCTCTACAGCTGTCTATAAACTGTGTGTGTAATGGATGCAGAATGAAATGTTCGGCCCTTGTTGTGCAAATTAACTACAGACAAATCAGCCTTTAAGGAATAAAGATCCTCTTGTTGCAAATGGGACATAATTGTGGTTTCCCTTCACTTTGGGGAAGAAACTGTTTTGTGGCTTGTTTACTTATTTTATCTGGGTTTTGTTGTATGAGTGATATTCGTGTCCTACATTTAATTTCTTGTGCAGGTGCATTTCGCTTCAAAATGAATAAATATTAAATGTCAATTTCACTGAAAACTCATTTTTTTAATGCTTATTTCTGATTATAATCAGTCACTGAGTTGTTCATGCAGCCTGAACATGAAAATAGTTTCCTACTCCGATCTCCTGCATTAGCTTCTGATAGAACATAGACAGTGAAACTCTAAGATTAGAAAAGCCTGACAGATCTACGTCACACTGTCAACAGTCACGGACTTATCCATCTTGACTGAATCCGCAGAGAATGTCTCTACTAGTAGAAGCTAACTGTTAGCATTAGCAACTCAGTCACGCAGTAGAACTCCTCCAGGCTTGTGTTATTTGTGGAGAAAAGCATCAACGTTGCAGAGCAAACTAAGTCAGTGGTAGTCATGGTGCTGTTAGCCAATCAGAGGTAAGATGTCCAAATATCAGGAAATAAGACTCCAAATTCTGTGTCTGAAGCCATTTCTGTACTATTAACTTGTACTTCCTGAAACAGATGCACAGGATGACCCCCCCCCCCCCCCATAGACCACTGTAAATGTATTAAAAATTAAAGTTGCTCTTTCGACAGGATATTTAGACTTTCAACTAACTAATAACGCGATTATTATGCATCATTTCTAAAATGTTGCATGCAGCACCATGAGTAAAAACCTGAAGGGATTCTTTCTGTTGAGCTCCAATTCTTCTGTTCTTGTCTCCCAGATTTAATTTATGGTTTTAATAATCGCTGAGAAGGCTGTTGACATTAGAGCGGCTCTACTAGAGCGTGGCAGGAAGATTGATGTGACGAGTTCACCCCTTTATGTCACTTTGTCTTAGTTTAGATTCTTGAGGCACTTCCTGAAGAAGATGCTTTGATATTCAAACCATCTGGAGGAGGAGAATAAAAACTCTGGAGGGGAAAGAATCCATTGTTTATTTACAGTGTCTGATTTTGTGATGTTGTGATGAGCTTCAGCTGTCCGCATATGCTGTTTTATTTGTAGCACGTTTAATGAAAATGTATTTCCCAAAAGTATGTATGCAATGACAAGTGCATCTAAAGCTGCAGTGTTAGGAGAAATTTATTACTCCAATATTTCTACACGCATAATTCACTGAATAAATTGTCTTTTTAACCCTCCCTTGAGGTCCACATGCTCCCTCCTCACCCCTGCCACATACCCAAGGTATAAACCATCAGTCCTGCTCAATGGTCAACTTTCCTCGCGGGACAGTGGGAGGGTTAAACATTTTAAAATTTTTATTTCGGTGTATTTATGCTTTAATCAAAGAAGATAAACTGTAGACACACTTGAGTTTCAATGGATGACATGTTGAGCTAAGGCGGGAGAAAAGGGCTAAAAGGCTGTGTACACCCTGGACAGGTTGCCTGTCAATCACAGGGCAACACAGAGATGCACAGGATGAACAACCACATGCACACTCGCCTGAGGACAATTTAGACTGACCAATTAACCTGACAGTTATGTTTTTGGTCTGTGGGAGGAAGCCAGAGTACCAGGAGAGAACCCACACATGCACAAGGAGAACATGCAAACTCCTTGCAGAAAGACCCCTGGCTGGGATGCGAGCCCGGGACCTTCTAGCTGCAAGGCAACAGCGCTTACCACTGCGCCACTTTGCAGCCTGATTCAAACTATAAATGTGAAAAGATGTATATAAAAAAGAAACTGTATGTACAGTATAAGCTAAAGACTATATGAAACGTCTTCTAAATATCTAAAGAAATGTGAAAATACAAAAAAAAATCATTATGAAAATTTACAAATAGAAGTCAACTTCAGGGTTCATTTCAAGATCCTGGTTCTGGTTTTTAGGGCCCTACATGGAAGGTGACAGATCATTTGCTGCTGTGGCCCCCAGACTCTGGACCTCTCTCCCCCTGAGATCAGTGGACTCGAGCAGGGTTCAGCCAGCTGCGGGGCGTTTACTGCTTGGGCCACAGATACGTGTTAATGGGGGTTACTGTAGCATCTCACTAACCAATCAGAATGGGCATCAAAATACGTTATTTTCCTCTGCTACATTTGTCAAAATAAAAGTCTACACTAAATGTTTGTGCCGCACCGCCACAGCAAAATAACTTAGTTGACGGTTTTTATAGATATTTTGACGTTGTAATGACTCCAACGTTTTCTGTTTTGGATCTTTATTCCGGGTTACTGTTGGCCGCAGCCCACGCCTTAACTCCAGGAAAAACAACGTTAATGATTTCCGTTCAAACTAGCTTGTTTTCTCTTTCTAAACAACCGAACTGGAACTCTCCACACAACTGGCCAACAAAACCCCCTTCAACATAAAAGTCCACTATTGTTAAAAAATGTAAAGCGTGAAATATATAGCCTGTATTTGCTCACTTATACTAACCATAATTGTAGTTTGAAATGAATTAAAATATCATGAAACGTTAAAAATTCACTGTATTTTGAAAAGCCACTGGCTCCTTCCTGTCTAGCGGTGCTTCAGGTGAGCTTCTCATGAGAGACGGTCTGAAGTAGATGACAAGCAAGGGCGTCAGTTTGTTTTCAGAATTGCTGGGGACAATAACCATACACTTGAGTGGGGTTTAAAAATTGCTGGGGACAATAAAGTAGGCTAGCACAGGGGTCGGCAATCCGCGGCTCTTCCATCCATCTGATGCGGCTCTCTGTGCTTGTAAAATAATGAATGGATATTTAAATAAAATGCTTTATATTTTACTGCATTAATTTTACACCTGTAAGCCAATTCTAAATGTAAAGATTGTCTGCGTAAACCTGAACAGTTCCAACCCGGTCTTACTGTGAGACCGGGTTGACGGGTCACACTTGTGCGTAATCATATGCGCTTCCTGAGCTGAAGATAATGTGAGATTCTGGGATTCTCCTCGGACGGCTCCTGGATGTGTCGCCACATTGGAGACAGAAACAAGCACTATTCAGCCAAAGTTTCATAATCAGGGAACATTTTCTAAGTGACAAGTCTCTCTGAGAGACCCGGGTTTGGAAAACACTTGCTTCAGTGGGAGGAAGCGCTCTGGTTCTCTGGGTGGCTCTGGGGTTAATCAAGTTTAATTGTTTCTCTTTGCAACAATCTTCACAGGAAGGCAAAATGGTTAAACGGCAGGTTACATATATTTCCATTTGACTGTTTATTTTGACAGATGAACTCAAGGATGTTGCTTAGTTTGAAAGAATTACCCCGACGCACACTGATGCGCATGGATGAGCTGACATTTTAATCGTTAACGCACATCGCGGAGGTAAAATATTCCCATCAGAACATCAGAGCTTTATACTGGACACTGTGTTCAGCGCGGCTCGGAGCGCCCACGGTGGACAGTGAGCTGAAGATCTGGGGTTCGCAGCGCAGCACAGAACCGGCGCATGCGATAAGATTTCCTCCCACTGAAAGAGTCTGGAAACCCGGTCTCTCTGAGGGATGTGTCACTTGGAAAAATGTTCTTTTTATGAAATTATGAAACTTTGGCTGAACAGCGCTTGTTCCCGTCTCTAATATGGAGACGCATGACACGTAGAGACATTTGATCACGCACAAAGTTTATGTGGAGCAGAAGCGGTCGGGCCACGGCAGGTGAAATGTTCCTAGCCTACATGAAGGGAAACAGTTTAATTGTAACATTAATATGTTACTGGACACGCTGGTCTGGTTGGTTAGACCAGTGTTTGAAGTGTAACACACACACACACACACACACACACACACACACACACACACACACACACACACACACACACACACACACACACACACACACACACACACACACACACACACACACACACACACACACACACACACACACACACACACACAATAATGCTGATAGCATGGACTAGAAGACAGGTGATGGTTTACGTATTTAAATGATGATCAGGCTGCTGTAAAATGTAATCTCCATCCACATCCAGACACAATTATCCTCTATTCTTTCTCTATTTGCTCTGCTCTTGTCTGGGCTGATCAGCTGATGGTGCGCGCGGCGCGCCTAACTAGCGGCTGATGCACATTTTACGCATTTGGAGAGGTGGTGCTGGATGCTTTGCTTTTACTGGAAGATGGTCCACTTAACACACGGGTGTAGACTACATATTAATGACAAATGAATAAAAATTAAATTGTGAGTTTTTACTTCATATTTTATAAATAAAAAGGACAGGGGAACACATTTATGACATCTTTTTAAACTAAATTTTCTAGCGCGACCTGCCTGCTTCACTTAAGTCACTGCTTATTAAGGTCCGTCCAAAATTACCGTGGGAAATGGGTAATAATGGTTCTTTGATGGGAATAGGTTGCCGACCCCTGGATAAGATCTGAGCTGGTAAAACAAAAATCCTCATCAGCAGGCGTTTTTGAAAGTGGGGGGGACACAGCTGCCAATCACAAATTTTGCCAGGGACATGTCCCCGGTGTCCCCGGTTAAAATGACGCCTATGATGACAAGGCTGTGTTCCGCCTTATTGACAGTCTCCCGTTTTGAGTTTAATCTGTATAAACTGTGGATAAAGCAGGAGGCGGGACTTAAACGCAGGTTTGGGTTTGGAGAGTGTGGAGCACGCTCACATCAAACCAGCAATTCAGAATGAAAGGGCAGGGTGAGCACAGATGATCAATAACTGAATTAAAATGACGGAGAACTGATAGATGAGTGGAGAAAATGTCTTGTTTTGAAAGATCAGTGGCGAAGTAAAATTTTAGGAGCTAGTAAGAAGATGGCATTCCCTTTTACAAACCAAAACACCCTTTTTAACGGCTGGCCGGATGATATTGGTGGACTCGGTGGTCTCCAAAATGCAGCTGAAGACTCACCTGTTCAGGTAGGCTTTTGTGACCTTCATCATCACCCTCTCCTTAGCTCTCCTTTTTAAAATATAGATATTAAAATTTTTTGTTCTTGTGAAGCGCCTTGTGATTTTTACCTGGAGGCATTTTATAAAATATTGTTTTCTTTTTTCCTTTCTTTCTTTTTCACTTTTCTTAAACCAGTTTGTGAAATCAAGGGAAAAAGCTGCATTGGCTTTCCAACCCTCAGTTCAAACAGATCCATTTTGTTCATAGATGCCAATTCGGCTAAAACTTGATTCCTGCATCTTTGAAAGGTTTCTCTGGAAAGGCTAACCAGTTTTAATTAAATATTTTATTTCCTTTTATTTATTTATTTTTTTACAAATGACAAATGTTTGTAGATTTTTCCTCATCCTTGCCTTTTTATCACAGGTGAAATTCTGCAGTAATCGTTAAATCGTCATACTCAGGATGCAGCCTGGCAGTTTCTCAAAGCTTAAATCTTTGTCCTCTTCATTGTTGTTACAAGCAGCATGTTCCAGTTCACGTTCAGACTGAATTTTGTTCCAATATCATGAAAATGTTGTAGAGTTGCTACTCTGGTAGCAGAAAGCTGTGGGAAGCAGTTGTAGGAAACTATGATAATGGATGTTTATTTATTGTCTTTGAATCACGCAGCACAGCACATTGAAACACCATGTCTGAGAGGATGTGGCCACGTTCGCCTTCATCCAAAACCTCAGACGATACAGATCAACACAGCCTGCGCTGTATGCTCCAACTACAATATTTCTTTGTGAAGCTTTTGGGAGGTCATATGTGTGGAACTGCTGGGCTAATGCATTTATCCTCTGTGCAGAAAATGTGGTTTTATTATTTTCTGGTTCGTCCCAGCTGAAAAGAAATTATTTGATCCGTGCAAACAAACAAAAAGAAACTGTTTTCTTTCTTTTTGAATATTTATATTTCTTTTGATCATACAGATATGTTCAGGCTCCAACTTTATACTTCTGGGATCTGGCTTTAATTGGCAGATCTGCTCATAAATAGTCAGAGCCACTCCACACCCAACATAATATATCTCCACGGGGTGAAGGAGAGGACAATCTAACATAAGCCAGAACCCCCTGCTGCCTCCTGGCTGCCTTATTGGTGTGGTGGTCAGAGGGAACGTAAGGGCCCATGTAGGGCCTTCTACATTGTTTGGATTTACATTAGAGCACATAAACTAGAGGATAGTTTACTCTTTTGTGGTTGCAGTGAATAACCATGTAGAAATCTGCCTCAGTGCACTTTAGCATCAGTGCACTTTAGCATCATTATTTAACCTGCAGCACACGTATTTGAATGCAAATCTGAGAACAAATGTTTTTCCTTCTGGAAACCAACTTGTTTTCTGTAATTTTATTGACATCTCAAAAGCACATGACAGGAATTAAGTTTTGCTATTTGTGGACCTTGATAGCTAGATGCTCTATTTCAGCATGTGACTGCTGATATGAATGAGTGCACAGGACTTCTGCTTGACATGTGCACACAGGAGATAAACATGCACACTGTACAAAAGGCATGTTTAAGTATCTAAGCAACTGGCAGCAGCTGCATGCTGTTCCGTTAAACACTGATTAGCATTTACTCTGGAGGGGCATGACTGTGCTATTCTTAATTTTTCCCTGTAAAATGTCAGTTTACCCATCTGTTTCCCACAGTTTCCTTTTTTAATAAATGCTTCACATTTGTGAAGTTTACTCCTGGCCACTTTATTGGTTTCACCCATCCACATACATATATGGACAATGGGTTTCCATAGGTTCCAATAACACGTTTTGGAAGAGAAATGGGAGGTGGCTACCACCACCATTTTGACCATGTCACAGGTTCTGTCAAGCCCAGACAATTCCACAAAAGGGAAGAGAGGTGTGGCTGTAAGGCTGGGATCAACTGACGACACCCGGTCGAACTAGCTACAGGCTAACCTGAAGCTAACCCAAAGCTAACGCGGAGGTGGGAGCTAAGCTAACGGAGGTAGCAACCTATCTACAACCGGAGTTAACTGTGCACAACACCAGAGCTTCTGGCTCAGAGATACGCCGAGCTGACTGCTGGGTAAAACCGCGTGGAACACAGAGGTCTCCGATAGCTCCACAAGCCGGCAGCCGCACAGCAGACAAGCGCCGCTGCGATGTGAGATGCGCAGAGCTGCTGCTGGGGAGAACCGGGTGGAAAGGTTTCCATCCCAGGGCTCCACAAGCCGGCAGACAGGAGCCGCGATCAGACAGAGATGCGCCGAGCTGTGGGGAGGGGAGAAACGGGTGGAAAACATCGGTCTCCCGAGAGCTCCACAAGCCGATAGACAGAACCCAGCTCCACCAACATGTTATATTTCAACCCATTTTCTAAAGTGCAGCATTATGTTAAATGCACTGGGTTTTACCCTATTACTTTTAAATTTCATGGTTAAACAGTGCATGTTAAAATCTAAGCTCAGCTCGGCAGTGACCTAAAATACATAAATATAATTTTACTTACCGAAAAAAATGAAGTGGAGACTCCTTGGACTCTCTATTAGTGCAATTAATGCCACAGCAAGTCATTTTGTCCAACAATTGCACAAATAATATCCAAAAAAGAACGCACAAACGCTACAACTAATGGTCTAAGTTGAGAGACTGAAACTGATGGAACAGTTTCCAAGCCAGACCAAGGCTCAGACTGAGGCCTTTCCACGGAGCTAGCTCTGTGGTCATGTGGGTCAGATGCTCATTAATTATACAGACTTTTAGGCTTTTAATACACTTAAATAAGAGTAAGAAAAATTCACCCGCCTCAGAGTGTCATGAGTGTAAACTAGAACATTTAAACAAAAACATGTTTTGGTACCAGGCTGTAAACATGTTTATTTCTGCTGTGAAATTGGTATTTTTAACATGGGAGTCAATGAGGATTTGCTCGCTTCTGACACCAGCCCCCAGTGGATGAGGGTGGAACTGCAATTTATTTCATTTCTGCGTTTGCTTCAATTTTTTGACCTGCATTGTGGGGGCTTGGTTACACCTCAGAATCACTGGGTTATGCTGGTATTTAAACATGTTTGTTGGTGTAAATTTATTTTTGCAGACGCTTTTATCAATGCAACTTACATCTATGGATGCAACATTGTAGCTTATACTGCAGTCGGTTAACACAGCAAGGTAATTGTGCCGATTTTTCTACCAATTTTTGCCTTCTGATGATCGTAAAGAACCAAATTGCCCAAAAATAATCTCATCAGATTTTTCTGTCATGTGTGGCATTTTAAGAGCTCTGGTCTGCTCTGAAGCACGTCAGGACTAGCCTAAAAATGTAGACTGACAGTAGCCAAAGCAAAATGATTTAGCTCTGCAGGAGCCTCAGCAGGCCTGGTGGTCTTAATCACAGTCCTCTTATCACTTTGGTGGGCAGAATGATGCAACAGAGCAGAACAACTAAGATGGCACTCATTTGAAATGGCTTTGGCATCAATATTGGACTATTTAGATTTTGAGAGCAGAGCAGATATGGGTCCTTTCATGTAGAAAAAGGATGTATTTGCATCTTCTTCTATCTGGTATGGTGAACTGCCGAGTTAACTGACATCCGTAGCATTGAATTGCGTAATTTTGTTTGTTGCATGGGGAGGCAGTTGGAAAGACGACTATAGTGCCCACCCCACGACTGAGCGCCGTCTATGGGTTGTGGCCAGACTATATAAAGGATGGCTTGCCATGCTACATCAGGACTGCTCCGATCATAAATCTAGGATGCTCCACCTGTTGGATTGTCTCGACCTGGTATTGAGGCCCTGAGGATAAACCAGCATGCACCCTGTTGAATGTGATTTGCAGCCAGTCAAGATGCGAGGTGATGGAAGCACGGTGCATAGATTGTGGGGAATATAAATGCTCCTCCGCTATGTTGGTTTACTCCAAAGTCACATTTGAACTCAAGGTTTTGGTATATTTCCCATCTGATTTGGAGTGTTTGTGAGTGCAGTCTGGTAATGTGTGATGTGTGATTTTTGCTGTGTGGCTGCACACCACACACAGGAGTTTTTGCAACTGGGATTTATTTATCACCACATGTGGGATTTGTCATGTTTTGAAAATTGTCATTTTTACAGTCATTCCGTGTGAACATGCGTGTTTTTAGCCTGTTGTTTTTATCATCAGTTGAGTTTAGCTTCTATGTTTGACATGAGCGTAAGAAAAAAAGGGTCTGTTCCTATGTAAGCATTTTTTTCTGTGTTTGGAAAAAATATATATTTAAGCTGTTGAGACATGAATCTGTGCTGAGGGAACTTTCTATTAGCCTCTCCGTCATTCAGTCATGCGCCCTATTGCAGACTGTTTCTCTTGGCACTCACAGAGACACAGGCAGGGTGGAAATGCGTCAGAGTGCTTTACCCTCAGGCTCACTCCGCTTGTTAATGACATCTGTCTCTTATACAGGAAGTGTGTGAATGTGTGTGTCAAGGTAGGTGCACAGAGGAGCCAGCACGGACGACCGCCTTAGCTGACACAGCAGCATCTTTGTACCAAGCAGCCAGTTCTAATGATTCTGAATGTCGGGTATATGAGAAAAACACACCCAGTCTACACTGTCTGTAGATGGCACATAATCGTTTTTTCTTATGAAAGAGGTCTTTCAATGAGAAACCATTTTTCACTTATTTTTGAAAATGATTTGAGTTTTACATGCAGGCTGAACATGAAAATAGTCTCCTACACCTATCTCCTGCATTAGCTTCTGATAGAAAATAGACAGGGAAACTCTAGGATTTGAATCTACGTCACTTAAAGGGATACTTTGTAACCTTTTCATTATTTTAAATAATTTTCTTGAGTCAGTATGAGCTTTACAGGGTTAATGAAAGCCACCCAGCCCCTATCGCCTCTGTGGCCAGAATATTCCACTTGCAACTTAAGACTAACTGGCCACTCTGTTGGGAGCTGACATACCTGGCGCTGCAGTCTGCTTCCAACACGTTTTCTGCATGTTGTAGGACAGTGGTTCCTAACCTGGGGGTCCCGACCCCCACAAGGGGGCGCCAAAGCCTCTCAGTGGGTCGCCAGGACCTCTCCACTTTAAGGGGTTAAAACTTCATTTATTACTTGTTTATAGCCTACATTTTGCTCATATTTTTTCATGAGTGAAAAGTTTACTGATATTAAGACAGGACATAATTAGTACAGAAAAAGTAACACACTTAAGAACATTTTGCTCAGCTCACTGTTTTATTTTCAAGTGTCAAAAGTTCATTAAAGATAGGACTGGTTGATTAATCAGCCTTTACAGTAAATAATCTAGTATAAACAGTAATATACACATTTAAGTACATTTTGCTCAGTGTATTTTTTATGTGTCAAACGTTTATTGAAAGGAATGATTGATTTATCAGTGTTTACAAGAAATGATGTGACCAGAAAAGTAATACAAACTGTCAAGCACATTATGCTCTGTTTGATTTTGTTAATGACTTTGTTCGGTACTGGAGCCTACTATTACTGTTATCTATTGAATCAAAGCATATTAAAATGTGCTTGAACAATTTTATCATTTCTTAATACTGTTTGTACTGGAAGAGATAATGGGAGGGGGTCGTCAAAAATTATACTGGTAAAAAACGGGGTCCCTTGGGAAAAAGGTTGGGAACCACTGATTTAGATCATGAACACAACTGATTCGTTTAATTAAGTGATGAATGACTCCTGTAGACAGCTGGGAGGCATTTCAGCTGCAAGATTAAGGTGTTAAAAAGACAAACAGTGAGGACGTTTTGCTCTTGGTTCTACAGACGAACACTAGGGGGTGCTAAAAGCAAACCAAAACTGCTTAGTTCCCATTTAACATTCATGGACTCGCCCATCTTGACTTGCAACAAGGAAGGCTCTTGTTGGTTCAGCATCCAGGAAAAAGAAGAGAATGTCTCTACTATAGGATAACTGGTAGCATTAGTAACTCCACCACATGGCGGAACTCCTTCAGGCTTGTGTTCTTTGATATAAAACCCACGTTGCAAAGCAAACAGTCAGCGGTAGAGTCATGTTGCTGTTATCCAGTCAGAGGTGAGATTTCCAAAACAATCGAATTCTGTTGTTTGAAGCAACTTTCTCTCTGGCTGAATTCTCCATCTTCAAACAGATGCACCAGAGCTTTTGTTCCCCAGAGTACGACTGACAAGGCATTCCTTCCTGCTAGAGATTTTTGCAAATGTATTAAAAATATGAGTGAAGGACCTCTTTAATAGTGTTTTCTCATGAAGTTACCAGCAATTACAAATAAAAAAAATTACTCATGTCTAAATCTACTACATATACAACAGAGTAAACACTTGTGCATTCTTTTATCAAGTTCACAAATGAAGTTTGCATATTTCCTAACAAATAAAATCAAAAGCAGCAGGACTTTTGTCTTTTACTTTACTTTTTTGGGGGTGTTTGGCTTCTCACTCAAGCTTTTTCAGTTTAGCACAAAATAACATAAACTTAAACTTCCAACCTTTCCTGTAGATCTTCGATTTCATAAAATGAATCATCCAGAGGATTCAGGCATGCTCTGACTGGTCTGTTTCTTCATCAGCAGCAGAATACTTAAACACATTATGACATGCTCCACATAGTTGCCAGATAGACAGCTTCTCATTTGGAAATGTTAAGCATCACTATATGTATATTATAATTTCCTTGAATTCTCCTGTGTCCTGTCATAGTTTTTCTCATTAATTCTTCCGAACAGACATCGACTTCCGGCTGAAAAACAATCCACACAGCTACCAAAAAAAAAGCATTTGTTCATCATGATGGACCAGATCAAATGATATCTGAATCAGTTAACATTTATACTCTAACATCAAACCGAGGCGGATGTTAGTGTTTGTCTGTTTATGATGGCTGAACCAATGTGGGTTTGGCTCCTCAGAGAGCAGGACAGCAGTGACCTGGAGCAGAGCAGATCTTCAGAGGACCACCCTGTCGAGTGTTTGCCCGGTTAGCTCTGGGAAAACACACCGAGACAATCCACCCCAGTCTGGGACACAGATAGGTGCTTACATAAACTGGGATTGCTTCAGAATGTTTGATCTTTAGACCTTTTATTGTTCCTCCTGTCACTGGACTGGTGTCTTTCCATGAGCAGTTCCAATAATACACCAGGGCAGCTCAGCGGAAAACGGGTTGCCTGTATATTAGCTATTAAGTGGAAAATTGTAAATGATGGTTATCAGTGACATCAGGTCATGCAGCAGGGCGGGGTTGTTTAACAACCTGGTTCTGGGCTCCATCACTGCGCTCCAGCTCGGTCAGAAAGGAAATGTGTGAGTTTGTTGACCGTTTTTCTGATAGGCAGCAAGCAGAAACAGGAAGTGAGCCCGGGGATGTAGCAAAGGGCCTGGTCCTGAAACGCCTTTCTGACTCGTGTCTGTTTGTTTTAGCTTTTGTTCTATTTTGTTTTGATAAGGAGTGAGAGACACATTATCTCTCATGTCAGCACCAAATATAAACCATGTGCTGTTGAGAGCTTTGCTGACCCAACCATCATGAGCCAGATGGGGCCTTTTTCTATTCAACAGTGTTTATAGTGCTGCGGACAAGGCATTGTAATAGGAAGGCTGTACTAAGCAGTGCTTTAACATAGAAAGATTAAAACCGAAAGTGTTTGTTTATTTATTTTTTTCAGTTTTCTGAGCATCTCAAGAGGAAGATGAGATGGGGAAAAGTAGTTTTCTCCCACTTGGGTTAAAACGGCAGCAGCTGCTGGAGTCATAACTCCGATGTGTACTTTAACACTGTTCCTAACAGCTAAACTATAGTGTTTCTCAGTGGTTAATCCTCCTTTAACTCCATACTTACACATCGCATTAATTTGTTGACAAATAGAATTTGGTTGTGTAGTTCACTTGTTTTGTGGCATTTGGGTCCCTGTACAACCAAAGCAAGAGCTGTTTCTGCATTCTTGGAACAGGCTCAAGCTCAGTACGGGTTGGACTACACCTTTTTGTGTTGTTCATGGACAGGATCTCAAGGTTTTGTCATGGACGGGAGGGCATCTGGTTTAGGAATCTCAGGGTCTCATCGCGGCTTTTGGCAGATGTTGTGGTTTTGTTGGTGTCTTCAAACCACAACCTTCAAAGGTCATCGAGTTGGTTTGCTGCTGGGTGTTAAGTGACCAGAGTCAACTTACAGAACTGGAAAAGGTGGAATGCTCACTCCAGGTGGGAATATGCCGCAAGGTGAACAGAGAAAATGTGTTTAGAAATTTAATCTCATTCCAACCTCTTGAGACTACTTGCTCTTTGCTTCATAAAAATAGTACGCTCGTACAGGTTTCAAAAGGAAAAGTTCTCCTGGGAAATGTTGCCCTGTTTGTTACGATCGTTGTTTTAATTCGGGACTAGTTTGTTTTGAGCGGAATGAAAAAGTAGTGAAGCGGCTGTCACGTGACCGTTTTGAACCAATGCGGTGCACGCATATAGTAAACCGAAATCCAACATGGCGGTGTACTCGGTGACCGACCCAACAAGCAATATGAATTAAATACCTTAAAACGTCTTAATTTGGGGAAAATAATGATTTTTATGGAAACGTGGAGCTGAAACACGCAGAGGTCGGAACGAGATGAAACAAAAACGGGGTTCACCTGACGGCCTAGAAGTGCATTTCTGCCTCAACGCTGTTGTCCATAGTGTGATGTCATCAGGGAAAGGACGAGGAGATTTAAAAAATTTGAACATCTATAGCTCCTGCTCCCCCTCCCCTTCTGGAAGGAGATGGAAGCCATGTCTCATACCTCTCATGACAGGGAAGGCGGAGTCAACAGAGAGAGCTAAACAATAGTCCGGTGTAATGAGACGTTGAACGTTACGCTTATCAGTTAGCTCCAATACACAAAAGATAAATCCCTTTTTGTTTCCCTCCCTCCTCTTCCATAGCTTGAATTTTACAGACTGACCTTCATTTAATGAAGGTTAGGTTAGCATTGAAGCTAGCTCCATATTAGCCTAACCCTTAACGAAACACAAAACAATTATCTGCACTATTATTTTTTTATGTAAATAAAATTTTGGTTACAATTCTCTAAAATACAAAAAAAAAGTTGGTTTGTTGGACAAGTTACTTTGTGTCCAAAAGAAACTGCCAAACTCTTGAGCTTTTATAGATCATTAGTGACCTTCCATCATTTAAAAGCGTCCCCAAAGTAAATTCTTCTCGACTGTCCGATTAGAAGGCAGTAGAGGAACCTGTAACCTCAGTACTTGTTCTGGTTGCTCCGTTGCAAGCTTCCAGTTTCCTTCCTTAGTGCATACTGGGGTCTGGGGCACAGTCTGCTGATTGACTGCTCCCTCCTATAGATATGCAGTTCTATTGATCAAAGCTCTAGGCTTCAGTAAAGAATTTGATTTGCTGTAGAGGCCAGGGGTGGGACTTAGGGGCCTACCTTTTCATAGAACAGGGCTAGATATTCAAATTCAAGCATTTTTAAGTTACTTTAAACATTTCAAAATATGCACCCCAACTTAAAGCAGAATAGTTCAGGTGCCTTGGCACTATGTTCATGATAGAATGAGGATAACATTGCTCCATTCTGTGGTGGTGAAAAGGGAGCTCAGCTGAAAGTAAGTGCTCCCAATTTACCGGTCCATCTACATTTAAGTTCTCACCTATGTTCATGATTGAGAAGATGAGATCGTAGATACAAGCAGGTGAACATTATTCCCTTTGCAGGATGGCTGGGCTCACTCTTAAGGATAATGTGAGGATATTTGAGTTTTAGTTCAGTGAGTTTTAAGCTTCTTTTTGTGTCTTACAGACCCTCTGCTGTCTCAAAGGTTGACGTCCATAAGGTAAGTAGCTAAATATTTACTTAAAACGCTTCTGGATCATCTACTTATTACTGTGTGTTTAGCATTCGTCTGAGATTATGCCAAATCCTAAATTGGATTAGCATGTGTAAATGGCCTGAAAAGCCTAATTCTAGAGCACCTTTAAGCTCATATCAGAGTCATCACTTTTAACCATGCAGCAGTGTGGGAACACTTGTATGTGCTTGTGCTGTGCTCATGTGAATTATCGTTTACATGCATGGGATATTTTTTGTGGGTTTGCTGTTTGTGCATGTTTTGTTTTCACCATCCTTCAGGAACAGCCTCAAGAGATCATAAAGCCTGTCCCAATCACACACCCCGCGCCCAGCACTGCACACACCCAGCCAGTAAATCAGCCCAGTCCTGCATACAACAAGACTGCTCGGCCATTTGGGGGGTGCAGCAGCAGCAATAACAACGCGGTCACAGCTTCGTCCTCCCCTGCTGCTCCCAAAGTTGCCTGTATTCCTTCTGAGTCATCAGCTTTCACCCCAGCTGCCCCCTCTCAACCACCACAGCCTCCGTTCCTGCTGAGGTCGAGCCTTCCTGCCCAGAGCTCTGCTCCTGTAAATTCAGCTCCCAAAATCAGTCCCAGCCACTCCGCCTTCACCACCCCGTCTGCCTCCTCCACCTCGTCTAACTCCTCCTCTACTTCAGCCAAAGTGTCCAACCCCCCCTCCCATCCTAATGTCCCACAGCCCTCCGTCTATAACACTCCCATCAACCTGTATTCAAACACCAATGCTTGTGAAGTAGCTATGGGGCAGAGGAGAGGCCTTTTGGAAAGCCAGGGACTTTCAGAGCACGTTAATGGGTAGGTACCACTCACCCAACCAAACGTTTATTTATTCATGAATATTTTTTTATTGGCAAACAGACCCAGAGGTCGCAGTTTATAAAGGCTGAGTGATATCAAAGATTTTTGTGCTTTTTGTTTGAAACATTTGAAAAAAGGCAAAGTACCTTTTATTATCTTTATTTTCTGCTGCAGATGAATAAAAAAAACAAGAGTAAATTCTGCTCATGGCAGCTGCAGAGGAAGCAGAATTCAGACAACATCCCAAATGATGCCACAACCTTAAACTCTGAGGAGCCGCTGATGATGCAGCGTGTGTCTATAATCATACCAAATGCCCATGTGCTAAGAGACCAGGGATAGATGGGCTTGTTATTACGTAGTAGCTGAGGGAAGTTATTTAGGCAGATTGAAATGTTTTTTATACATTTAGAATGGTTTTCACTTATGTGAAAAATTCAATGTCATAATTTATTCAAGGTTTCCTCCTCATCAGTATAACTCTTTATCATAAAGAGATAAAACCATAAAATCAGCAAGATTTTGCCTTCTCAAGAGCTCCTTTAGTGTAAATGAAGGGATTTTGGGTTTTTAACAGGAGGAGCTAAAATTTTGATAATATAGTTTTCAGGAACATAATGGAAAATGAGCTTAAAGAATAATAAAGATATAATGGTTTGCTTTTAGGTAATTATGACTAAATGGTAAACTTTTTTTATGAGGTGTAGGCTCAGCTTCACCTGTTGCTGGAATCAGTTTAGATGCTTTTTTTTTTTTTGCTCGTTTTTCATATTGGTATCCTTTAAATGGTAAAATGATAAATGGCCTGTATTTGATATAGCGCCTTCTAGAGTCCTGGAACCCCCCAAGGCGCTTTACAACACAATCAGTCATTCATCCATTCACACACACATTCACACACTGGTGGGGATGAGCTACAATGTAGCCACAGCTGCCCTGGGGCGCACTGACAGAGGCGAGGCTGCCGAGCACTGGCGCCACCGGTCCCTCCGACCACCATCAGCAGGCAACGTGGGTTAAGTGTCTTGCCCAAGGACACAACGATAGCGACAGATTGAGCGGGGCTCGAACCTGCAACCTTCCGATTGCAAGGTGAGCACTTAACTCCTGTGCCACCGTCGCCCCCAAATGAGCTTTAAAGATACAAGAATTTTCACTAAATGGCCTAATGTGTCAATCATGTTGGAAGGGATATCCGTTACATTGAAGCGGACATCCTTCTCAGCCGGCTGGATCGTACTAGTTTTTCTCCTTTTGAAAACGTCTGAAGAGAGGCGTAGTCACCATAGAAATGAATAGGTAGATGCCACATTGGGTAATGGGAAGCATAACAGCGTGGATTAATTCCTCAGCTGGGCCCCAGTTGGGCAGTTGTGTGCACACTTGTGTACCACCCACTTGAAGCCTTACTCCAAGAGCTCTTTGCCAAAGACCGCAGGATGCAGTGCGAGTATTGGGATTGGGCCTGGGTATATGTCTGTAGTAGTCGCAAGGTGTTTCTCAGTGTCAAGGCGCCTGGCCTCGCAAGGCAATGTCTTGCGAGGCCAGGCGCCTTGCTTACGAGGCCACTGTCCTTCCTTCGTCGAAGAAAACCGTTAAATGGAACTGACTTACATCATGTGACCGCTGTGGTGACACGTGAGGTAGAAACTTTTACTTTTCAAATAGAGTATATATTGGTTAAAGTAAATATGTTAGCAAATTACTACTGAAGCTGCAACTACTAGCAACTAACCAACCATAGATAACTGCTTTGGATATAAAAATAACAATTCAAATATCAGCCCGATAATTACAATTAGCTGACATACATTTAAATGGGAAATTTTTCCCCGAAGTAGCTGCCTGCCCCTGGTCCGCCACCCTTTAGAAAATACCGTGCTGCATTCTGGGAAATTTGACCAAAGCCAGGCTACAAGCCACCTCCCGTGTATCCTTGCTCAGTTAGCTAAACGGCTAACAAATGGCGAACAGACACACCAATCATATTTGAACCTGTGTGGCTGCCAAGTCTGTGCCAATAAACACTGCTGAGCTGGCATTTGTAATTAAGCACTGACTGATAAAAGCAGCCGTGTTGTGGGGAAAAAATGTTGGCCAGTAAAAGGAGTGGCCCAGAAGTTATTTCTTGTATCTCTAATATCAATTTACATCCATAGCCTGCAGGAGATTCAAATCTATACAATTCTAGACAGGAGGCAACACAAAAATGCTTCAAAGGTCGTAAACGGCCTTTGGGCCTTTTTTTTTATTTTTATTTTTTTGGACATGCGTGTTGCGTGGACATTTATCTATTCAATCACATTTGAGAATATTTTCTGGTTTTTAAAACGTCAAACAAGAATTCAAAACCAGACAATTTGATTACAACCTTTAGGCTGTTTTCAAGTTGGAATCCCTTTCAGCTTCAAAAATTAACTATTTTTGCACAGCATGTGTGTTTGTGTGTCAACCCGCATGCTTTGTTTTCATGGTTTCTGTATTTTGTCTTTATACAATTCTCCCAGAAAGGGGTTCTGGACTATTATCTCCAGTTGCTTTGTTTGTTTTTTTTTTACCTCGTCTAAGCTAAAATAATTTCCTTTTGCCCACAGGAGGAAGAAGAGACAAATACCAAGTTAGTGCCAGGTTGATAATAACATGGCTGCTGCTGTAGCTGCTTAACCATGTCCAATATGATTACAGCCTCCTCCGTCTCTGGTTTAGGATTATTAAAGGCATGCTTGCACCTCTTTGAGCACATCCTGCTATCAGCTAACACGAACTACATGTTTTAGATTTCAGACAAACCCGTAACTAGTGTCTGAAACACCACCTGAAGTTTGGGAATGTTCATTCACCCTGTCTGGAGTGTATGTGAGCGGTTAGCTTTTCCGCTCTGTATCTGAAAGACTTATCTGCTGCTTATAGACGTTATGTTTCTGATCTGAGACACACACACACACACACACACACACACACACACACACACACACACACACACACACACACACACACACACACACACACACACACACGCAATTAAGCATGTTGCGCTTTGACTTCTGACAGACTATTAAAATAAATATTACTGCATCCTTTGAAAATCACAACCTAATTTAGAAGGAACATTACTGCCCTCTTGTGGTGCAGTATTTAGTTTCAGCTGATGTTTTTTTTATCCATTAAAATTTATATTGAGTTGATATCATATTTTCTTCAATCTACTGTTTTAAAAACTTGGCTTACAGTTACATAATGACATCATTACATGACCCTAACCAGTTCATATTTTTTGTAACTTGCATTTTTAGTTTTCTCTTAATTAGTATTTTATCTTTTTTAGATAGAATTTTTTTGAATTTTGTCTTTTTGAAACTTTCACTGTGCCTGTGAAGCACTTTGTGATTTTAAAATGAGCTATAGAAAAACCATTCTTGTTCTAATTATTTATTATTCTTTTTTGAATATTTCTTTTTGTTTTAAGATTTTTTATAGATAATTTTTTTTGTTTTTTAACTAACATTTTAAAACATCATGGTTGCACAAGTGATCAAAAATAGCCTGCATTATAAAGCAAAATGTATTTCATTTGCTTATATATGACAGAAACACAATTATTGGATTTATTTCTCTTTAGTTGTGAGCCACACACATTTTAGGAAAGTACAAATCGAAGTTATTTTTCGCATTTTTATAGCTTTATCTGAAATTGTGTGAGTTTGGGATTGTTTGTGCTTTTGTTCTTCACAACTTTCTCGTTGCTCACCTGCAGAACTCCTCCTCCAGCTAAACCCAGGAGGTAAACATCAAGTCAAACGGCTACCTGTGTCTCCAAGCTGCACCTTTTTATTTGGAATGAATATTGAACACTTAATATGCACTCTATTCACGGTGTGTGGTGGTTGCTGTGACGAGCACATCTCCCAATTTGAAAGAAAATGGAATCTTCACTCTGATTTTAAAAAGATATTTAAATCTATATAAAATGGGGGACGAAAACAAACAAATGACAGAATAATTATGTAAAGTAAACCATCAAAATAATTTAAAAAAGGAATTTAGCTGTGAAAAATGTTATGGAAATTAGATAAATGATTAAATCAGAAACTGAATAAAAATAACAGGTGTTTCTTTCATTTTGACTCTAATACGTTTATGAATCAATTTCACTATTTAAAGCAAAATACTTTATCAGATTGGTTTTAAAATTTATAAAAAGCACCAGCAGATTTCACAAGGTGCACTTTTAATTTGCGCATATTTTTTCAAAACCAAAGTTGTTTGAATTTCTTTTAGAAAAGGAAATGATTATCTTTCTTTTACTCCTTATTTTTTCATTTATTCTGCCTGGAAAAATTTTGTTTTACCATAATTTCTAAATATATAGTACACTCAGAACATTTTAGCAATGAAATGAATGAAAATATGTGTCATTTCTAAAAGATAATAAAGTCAAAAGTCCTCCAGGAGAGACTATTCCATGTTTTTTTCCCACTGTTTGTGTCAGTGAGAGTTTGACTTTATTGGCGTAATAAACCAGAATGTTGTTTCTCATACTTCTAACCTGAATATCTATTTTTCCAGTGATAACTGCATTGATCCCTGCTAGACACACTAGTGCTCTGCTCCGATCACTAATGCTGGGTGTGGATTTTCTCGACAGGAAACCTCCATTGGAGCCTCAGAGTAACGTGTCTCCTCTGAGCGATGCCAGCAAGAAGCGTCTGATCGAGGACACGGAGGACTGGCACCCTCGAACCGGCACCTCCCAGTCCCGCTCATTCCGCATCCTCGCCCAGATGACAGGAACTGAAAAGGGTAAAACCTAAACTCCCATCTGATTTAGAAGAAAACTTTGACATCTCATGCATTTAGATTTGGTTTTAAAGTCAGCTTATAATTGGAGTAAGAATGGAATGACCAACAGACCAATACTAAATCACGACGCTTAAAGGAGTTCAGGACAGTTTCTACATTTCTGGTAAGCTACACATTTTTATGTTGTGAAACGTTTATTGAAACAAATAGTTTTAAAGTCGTTTTTGATTAAGAATGAATTTACACTCCTTTGTGAGGACTTTATAATTTACCTTTCCAAAATAAAAGCCCCCAAAATCTAAATGTATAATGAGTCTGTACCTAAAATTAGGTCTTGTTGATGGTCAGTTGGAGCTATAATTCTTTCAATCTCGGACAACTTTAGGTACTTCTCCTCTAGTTGAAGCTAACCATTAGCATTAGCAACTCCACCACACGGCAGAACTCCTCCAGGCTTGTGTTATTTGTGGAGATAAAACATCAATCCCCAGTGAGTTGTGGTGGATGGCTGCTTATACTGAGCCAGGATCCTCTGGAGGTTTCTTCCTGTTAAAAGGGAGTTTTCCTCTCCACTGTCGCTAAATGCTTGCTTAGTATGAGGATTGCTGTAAAGTCACTGACACCAGTCTGCTGGGTTCCTTATATACGAAACTTTTTACTGATTGGCTTAATGAACTGACCTGTATTGGAATCTTTACTATGTGAAGGGCCTTGAGACGACTCTTGTTGTGATTTGGCACTGTATAAATAAACTTGACTTGAATTGAATGTAGCAAAGCAAACTGAGCCAGTGGTAGAGCCGCGTAGCTGTTAGCCAATCAGAGGCAAGGGGTGTTTCTCAATATCAAGGACCCTTGCATTGATGTCTTGGCCCCGCCCTGGTTGCCTAGGAGATATGTCATCAGGAGCCGCCAAGACATGTTCCAATCGGTTCCAATGTTCATGTTCTACCGAGGCATGTGTTCTGTTTGTTAGCCATTTAGCTAGCTGAGCAAGGATACATGGGAGGTATTTTGTAGCCTAGCCTTGGTCAAAAATTACCCACAATACACCGCGGTATTTTCAAAAAGACGGCGGATCAGAAGCCGGCAGCTACTTCGGGGACAATTTTCAAGTTTAAAAGTAAGTCGGCTAATTTAAAATGTTTTTTTTTAGATCCAAAGAAGTTTTCTATTGTTGGTTAGTTGCTTAGTAGTTGCAGCTTCGGTGGCTAGCGGGTAGTAACTCGCCTATATTTTTTAATAAACCTATACACAATTTAAAAAGTAAAAAGGCTCCTTATATTATATATTGAAACTAATACGTATAAAATATAACACATCTCGTGTCACGTGGTATTACGTGACCGCCGTGGAAGCCGCGGTCACGTGATGCAAGTCTGTTCCATTTAACCGTTTTCTTTGACCAAGGAAGGACAGTGTCCTCAAGGAAGGCGCCTGGCCTCGCAAGACATCGCCTCGCAAGGCAATGCGCCTTGACACTGAGAAACACCCAAGGTGTCCAGATATCAGGAAGTAAGCCTCCAAATCCTGGAGTCTAAAGCTCTTCTCTGATCTGACTCACTTGTCAAATCAAAGCAACTCAAAGTGATGTACAAGATTAAAAATAACCACACAACAGTCAATTTCCCACCCATTGATTAAAATCCAAGATCCCTTCTATATCTCTCTCCCCCTTGTAGTTGTAATTCCTGTAAATGGTGCAACAGAGACTACTGAAAATGTATTTAATAAACCAGTGTTCCATACCTTTAAAGGTGACATATAATGCAAAACTCAACTTTTGCATCCTTTTGTACTGCCATGTGGGTCTCTACTGCCTCTATTGACACTCCAGATGTGAAGAAATAATTCCATTCAACGGTTTTCCGTCACTGTCTGTTTTTGGGAATTATATACCTAAAACGAGGCATTTCAAAAAGTCAGTTTGTGATGTCACAAATGGAGAATTTAGAATAGAACCACCTCTCGGGTGTAAGAGTGAGCTGTTTTTGGAGGAGCAGCAGCTCTACTTCTAGCCCCTCCGGGATATCTAAGCATCTCAGCTTACAGCAGTCTGAGCAATGGAGGAGTGGGCGTGGTCAGCTCCAGCTTGTTTTCTTAAAGTGACAGAACTAAAAACTGGCTCATTTTGGAAAGTACCAATAATGTTAAAAATAAAACTCCTGAAATTGCTTCATGTGAGAGGATTTAGTGCAAAGAACTTCATGAACCTGTTTGGCATTGACCCTACAACAGGGGTGTCAAACTCAAACTCACACGGGGCCGAAATGAAACTCTGGGACGGAGTCGAGGGCCAAACTTAATATTTTTTGAAAAAGTGACGGCAAATTTGCACGTTTTCTTTATCAACATGTATGCAATTTTGAACCTTTAAATTTGGAAACAAACATATGTCTGCATTAACACTGAATGTGGAATAACCAAATTACACACGAGCAAGTCAGTTTTAAATGAAAGGCATCAGTGGTATTCATTACTTGTGGTATATCCAGCATTTTTAAAATCTATTCAGGATTTATGTTTTCTTGTTTATTCATTTTTCTTATTTTTATTCTCCTTTTTTTCTCCTGTAATAAGTGTCATCGCTGCTGTGACATCTAGCTTTCCCCACTGAGGAACAATAAAGGGATTTTCTGTTCTATTCATCTATCTGCAGCCTTTCCACTTCCTGTTTACTGTAGGTTAAATCTTTTCTCACGGAACAACAACAAAATAAAAATATCATTTTATCTTAAATGAAAATGCAACATCTCACCTGTTAACTTTCATGTTTTGGAGCAGAAAAAGAGCATAAAACCAACATATTTAAAGCTCAGTTTGCTCCACTGGTTTACTGTGATGCTCACCTGTTCAAGCCAGATGCCTGCATCATGGGGTTGATCTGAGCTGAGGAGGAGACTCCTGTTGTTTTGTTCATCTTCATCATAATAATGACAACATTAGATGACAACAGGTGCTCACATAGGTTTGTGCTGCTGAACATGTCTGAGCAGCTTGACCATGTTGTTGTGTGTCGGGGAGGAAACACGACAGCAGCCACAGAGGCGTGCTGGTTTGAGCGTGTCGCTGCTCGCTGGAGTTATATCAGCTCTGTCAGGATGTTAGTTTGAAAACTTTCTCTTTCAGTCGTGAACACATTACTGAGCGGCTAGAATCTCCGTTTCTGGGCTTCTACGTCAGAAAACAGCTGAGTGAACTCGGCGCTGAGTGAGAGGAGTGTAGTTTGTCCGAGACAGCGGAGCTGCAGACACCCAACTACCTCTGACTGCCTCGGCGCTGAAAAAACACAAAGGAGGGGGCGCGTCTGCTCCGCACTGGCGCCGCAAAGCATCATGGGAGTTGTAGTCTTTGCGGTAAAATCGGCCAGCGGGCCAGTTTTAATATATTTTTGATATTTATCTCGCGGGCCACAGATGCGGCCCGCGGGCCTTGACTCTGACATGTGCCCTACAACTATAATCACATAAGAAAAAAGTAAAAATCCAGTAATTTTAATTAGAAAAACTAGGCAAAAATCCTAGAATATTTGGCCAAAAACATTTAGCACTTAGGTTTGCACATTTTGAGTATTTGATAACCTGTTATTCTTTAGTTAATATTACTCTGAAATAGATCGTGAACACTTTAAAATGCTGATAGCATGTGGCTACTCTGCTCATTTATTTTATCTTTTTGTCACAGAACAAACACCGGAGAACAGTGAAAAGAAGTAAGTGACTATTTTAACTTTTTATATACTTTTATATTTTTCCTCTTTCTGCAGCAGGTAGAAACGTAGCGCTGCCACACGCAAAATAAAATTAGAGCGATATTGCATAATTGCAATTGCAATTGTGTTGTTCTAATTACACAATTTACCTGTTTTTACAACAAGAAGAAATATCATTTCTATAGCTCCTCAAGAGAAAAATCACGAGGCGCTTCACAAAAACAAAAAATGTAAAAATATAAAAAAGAATTTAGAAAATGGTTAAAAATATATTTAAAATGAGCAAAAATAGGCAATTGTGATTTAAAAAAATGTTAAGAAAGAGAGAGAGTGAATAGGAAAGAGGGAAATCAGTGGATCCTGAGGAAGGTGGAATAGGTGGGGAGAGCAGAATAAAGAGAGAGTGGTGAAGAAGGTCATACAAAAGCCAGCTTGAACAAGTGAGTCTTCAGCTGCTTTTTGAAGGAGACCACTGAGTCCACTGGTCTCAGGCTCAGGGGGAGAGAGTTCCAGAGTCTGGGGGCCACAGCAGCAAATGATCTGTCACCTTTGGTCTTTAGTCTGGTGCTGCACAACCAGTAGGCGTTGATCACTGGACCTCAGGGACCTGCTGGGGGTGTAGGGACTAAGAAGATCACCAATGTAAGATGTTGCTTGTCCATGTAAGGCCCTATAGACCAGAACCAGGATCTTGAAATGAACCCTGAAGGTGACTGGCAGCCAGTGAAGCTGGAGGAGAAGCAGGGTGATGTGGGTGTGTTTGGAGGACTTGGTCAGAAGCCGAGCACAGGCATTCTGAACCTCCTGTAGACGGTTCAGGGAGGTTCTGCTCAGACTCGTGAAAAGAGAGTTACAGTATAAGCGTGAGGAGATGAAGGTGTGGATAACTCTCAAGTTCAGAGCGGGACAGAATGGGACTCAGCTTAGCAATGTTCCTGAGATGGAAGAAAATTAAATGACTAGAACAGTAACATTATCCCATTATAACGTGATATCGCTCTAGTTTTATTTTGCGTGGGTGGCAGCTCTCCGTTACTGTTGTAATGCATTTAGCAACAACTCTAAAACCATCTCAGCTCAGATGTGGAACTTCCACCTTTCTTAACGTTTCTATTCTTTTTTTTTTCTCTGTTCACGTCTCGTCCTCGTTTCTCCCTGTTAACGTTTTTTCTTTCATCTTCTTTCCTGTTCCTTTTTTTCTGCCTCTTCGTGCAAATCAGAGCGACCAAGTTGGACCCAGAGGTTATAGGACACAAGTACAACAAGCTGAGGGACTGGCATCATGACGTTTCAGCACGAGTGCTGAACATTCAGTAGTACACGGCTTGTTTTTGTTGGTCTAACTTGGGTCATGATTAGCTTTTTGTGAAGCTATATGGTTAAATGTTCAAACCCAGATGGTCTCGTTCATTAAAAAATATTATATATGGCCTTTGTGTTAATTAGATGTATGCGTACAATCAACATTGGTATTATTTGAAGTAGAAAAATCATGAAATAAAAAATTCCTCTTTAATCTCTGCTTTTCTGTGCTTTATCTTTTTGCTTGGTTTTCTAAACTTACCAAAGTTGTTTTGTTTGATTTTCATCATTTTACCTCAATAAACTCTCCTCTGCTTTGTTTTCTTCATCTTTTATGCCCTCCTTATTTTCTTTTGCCTGAAAAGAAATGAGCCTGAAAAACAGTCATCATACATGCACCTATTAATATCA
Source organism: Nothobranchius furzeri (assembly GCF_043380555.1). Classification (NCBI taxonomy): domain Eukaryota; kingdom Metazoa; phylum Chordata; class Actinopteri; order Cyprinodontiformes; family Nothobranchiidae; genus Nothobranchius; species Nothobranchius furzeri. Next base: position 52,824,144 of record NC_091746.1, read on the forward strand.
GCCATTAGATAAATTTAGTGTATTTCATCATGTTATCATTGGCTCCCAAAGTTGGGGTCGGGACCCCACTGTGGGTCACCAAAACTACACGTTGGGACTTGAGTTGATTTCCAGGAATCAACATTAAATTTAAAAACAACTGTTGAAGTCATGTTTCTTGAGTAATTGTTTCAACAACTGAACCACATGATGGGAAAAGCATAAGTGAACGTGAGCTTAAGCGGTTTTCTTTACACCCTGCATGATTTAGCTTTTTGAGCATGTTAGTATTGCCAAATCAGAGATATGTAGGGTCACATGACTCTGAGATAGCTATTGATCGTGTGCAGTTGAAAGGTTCGGGGACCCTTGCTTTAAATTACTGTTGCTTAAGGAGAAACACATATGAGACTAGATGAAAATAAAATAAAAATAATCATATGGTCCGTACTTTTAAATTCTTGGGATAATTTATGTTTTCTTTTGAAATAATTGAAGGTCAAGCTTAGTTTCTGCTCAGCCCTGATTGGCATGGGTGTCTCTGAAAGGTCGTGACATTAAAACCAACTTCAGTTTCTGCTTTTTGGTAATCAAACGTAACTTTGACTTTTGCATGTTTAGCTTCAGAGAAAATCACAAGAGATGCCACATTCCACGTTGACTTTTAACATTTTTATACGGGTGTGTGTCAGTGTGTCATGGTTTCTATTAAGTGAATGTGTTTCCCAGGGAGGATGTTGACAGAACCACTCCTGCCGTGCACACATCGCTCGCAGCAAAAACGTTTTCCAAGTCTGCAGCAGCACCCAAGAATGGAAATGTTGTTCCTGCTTCAACGTACAAGAGTCCTGCCGCCCAGAGCAAATCCTCATTCCAACCCGGACCGCAGCCAGGTGCAGAAACATCTTCACCCATCATCATGGCTGTTTGTGAATGTGTTGTTGCTCCTGTCCAACAGAGGGCAGCTCGTTCCCTGTATTTAACACACAGCAGTTTAAGGCCTGACACTAAGCTGTTTAAGATTATAGGCTGTATAAAAACTGGAGGTATTTGCTTAATGAGCTAAAGTTATTGGTTTTCCCAAGGTTCCTATTAGTCAAAGAGATTCTTAAAAGTGCGAATTAAGGATTTTATTTTGTGTGAAAGCTGCTCGTGAAACTCAGCGGGTCCCTGCCACGAGACCTCAAGCAGGTCAGCGTAAATATCTGCTGGAAGGCATCAGTCGTTATTAGCGGTACTACTAAGGCACGAGCACGGCCCCACATGAACAGATGCTGTTTGTGGCCGACGCAGTTCCCTGGGGAAATGCCGCAGAGGACAGAGCGCTTCACTGTTGGCTGGTATTTATCAGATGAACTCACTTTTGACTCCAATAAACAAGCGTGGGTCTCACAGAGGATGCCTATTAAGGTGGAATGTGCAGGCCTCGACCTGTTTGTTTGTTAATTTTCTATTAATGCAATAATATTTAACCTTAAGCACCATTTAAAGATACGATCTGGCCGATGCATTTCAGAAGAGTTTGGTGTTAAAAGATACTTTGAGTCAGATTTAGCAGATTCTTGCACTCCTTCATACTTGCATACATCACACCATATTATATAGTCTGCAGGATCAGATATATCCATCATAGATGTGTCTTTGCATCAAGAAACACAAATCTTTTTCAAACACATTGATTCAAGCAGACTTTTATAAATGTTGTTATGCCAATTCTTTTGATCCATTTGCTCTTTATCTAACAGCTTCAGGTGTTCCTAAGGTGGCAGCAGGGCCTTCGTTTGGGAAGGTTGTAAATGCCGCTCCTAAAGGACGGGATCGTCCCACTCCACAGCCTCATCCAGAGGACCTGAACTCTCTGGTGCAGCGTGCTGAGCACATCCCTGCTGGGACCCGCACCCCAATGTGCTGCAAGTGCAACAAAGTCATCAGGTACACCAGTGCATAAATAATAAGCACTTTGGAACAACGGCAAAACGTTTTATGTATTGTAGAATTCAAATGTTGTGTTGGGAACTTGTGCTCTTCATGTTTTTTTCCGCCAGAGGCCCGTTCCTCGTGGCCATGGGCATGTCGTGGCACCCCGAGGAATTCAACTGTGATCACTGCCACTCCTCCCTGGCAGAACGTGGATTTGTAGAAGAGAAGAACCAGGTGTACTGTGTGTGCTGCTATGAGCAGTTCTTTGCTCCGACCTGCGCCAGCTGCCACCAGAAGATTCTCGGGGTGGGCAAAAAACCTGATAACTTTAAGCTCTGCCATATTTAAACAATATAATTCTGTATATACAGTGAGGCATAAAATATTTGGCCGCTACCAGTTGTGCAAGTTGCCCTGCTTACAAAGATATGAGGTCTGTAATTTTCATCGTTCTTCAACTGTGAGACAGAATGTAAAAAATAATCCAGGAAATTACATTGTATGATAAATAATTTACTTGTGAAATGGTGACAAGATTAGTATTTGAAAAGTTCACCTTAATACTGTAATGTAATTTAACCTTGTTGCAGTGACAGAGTTCCAACGATTCCTGTAGGTCTTCATCAGGTTTGACAGACCGGATGGTATTTTGGCCCATTCTTCCATGCAGGTCTTCTCCAGAGCAATGATGTTTTGGGGCGCTCGCTGGGCAACACTTTCAACTCTCTACAAATTCTAATGGATTGAGGTCTGCAGACTGGCCAGGCCGTTTCAGAACCTTCAAATGGTTTTTATGGAGCCATCCCTTTGTTGCCTGGGTGATGTGTTTGGTTCATTGTTATTTCTGGAAGGTCCAGCCACATTTCATCTTCAATGTTCTCACTGAAGAAAGAAGGGTTTTTGGCCAAAATTTCATGAGACATGTGCTGGTGAAGATTCTCGGTCATCCAGGTCATGGTAATCCAAAAAGGGTCAAATACAGGTGCTGGCCAGTAAATTAGAATATCATCAAAAGGTTGAAAATATTTCAGTAATTCCATTCAAAACGTGAAACTTGTACATTATATTCATGCAATGCACACAGACCAATGTATTTCCGATGTTTATTACGTTTAATTTTGATATTTATAGGTGACAACCAATGAAAACATCAAATCTGGTATCTCAGAAAATTAGAATATTCTAAAGGCCAATGAAAAAATGTTTGTTTCTCTAATGTTGGCCAACTGAAAAGAATGAACATGAAAAGAATGTGCATGTATAGCACTCAATACTTAGTCGGGGCTCCTTTTGCCTCAATAACTGCAGTAATGCGGCGTGGCATGGACTCGATCAGTCTGTGGCACTGCTCAGGTGTTATGAGAGCCCAGGTTGCTCTGATAGTCGTCTTCAGCTCCTCTGCATTGTTGGGTCTAGCGTATTGCATCCTCCGCTTCACAATACCCCATAGATTTTCTATGGGGTTAAGGTCAGGCGAGTTTGCTGGCCAATCAAGGACAGGGATACCATGGTCCTTGAACCAGGTGCTGGTGGTTTTGGCACTGTGTGCAGGTGCCAAGTCCTGTTGAAAGGTGAAGTCTGCATCCCCATAAAGTTGGTCAGCAGCAGGAAGCATGAAGTGCTCTAAAACTTCCTGGTAGACGGCTGCATTGACCCTGGACCTCAGGAAACAGAGTGGGCCAACACCGGCAGATGACATGGCACCCCACACCATCACTGACGGTGGAAACTTTACACTGGACCTCATGCAACGTGGATTCTGTGCTTCTCCGCTCTTCCTCCAGACTCTGGGTCCTTGATTTCCAAAGGAAATGCAGAACTTGCTTTCATCAGAAAACATAACTTTGGACCACTCAGCATCAGTCCAGTCCTTTTTGTCCTTGGCCCAGGCGAGACGCTTCTTGCGCTGTTTCTTGTTCAAGAGTGGCTTGACACACGGAATGCGACACCTGAATCCCATGTCTTTCATGAGTCTCCTCGTGGTGGTTCTTGAAGCGCTGACTCCAGCTGCAGTCCACTCTTTGTGGATCTCCCCCACATTTTTGAATGGGTTTGTCGTCACAATTCTCTGCAGGGTGCGGTTATCCCTAGAGCTTGTACACTTTTTTCTACCACATTTTTTCCGTCCCTTCGCCTGTCTGTTAATGTGCTTGGACACAGAGCTCTGCGAACAGCCAGCTTCTTTAGCAATCACCTTTTGTGTCTTGCCCTCCTTGTGCAAGGTGTCAATGATTGTCTTTTGGACAGCTGTTAAGTCAGAAGTCTTCCCCATGATTGTGGTGCCTTCAAAACAAGACTGAGGGACCTTTTAAAGGCCTTTGCAGGTGTTTTGAGTAAATCAGCTGATTAGAGTGGCAGCAGGTGTCTTCTATATTCAGCCTTTTCAGAATATTCTAATTTTTTGAGATACCAAATTTGGAGTTTTCATTAGTTGTCACTTATGAATATCAAATTTAAATGTAATGAACATTGGAAATACATTGGTCTGTGTGCATTGCATGAATATAATGTACAAGTTTCACGTTTTGAATGGAATTACTGACATATTTTCAACCTTTTGATGATATTCTAATTTACTGGCCAGCACCTGTAAAGGCTACTGGACCTGCTTATGAGCAACAATAGACAGCTACAGTTTATAAGTTGACCCGCCCATATTCTAGTATGAATTCACAAAGCTCCTCAGATGAGAAGCAAAGCATCAAGAAACCAAAGAAGTCCAGTTGCCTTCATTTGACCCCTTTTGGATTTTCACGAGACATGGCACCGTACTCCAGATCATTTGCACCACACAAGGTGAGATCTTGCATGGAGCTCCAGGTCGAGTAATCTTGCATTTATTACATTTTCTAATAATTGCTCCAACAGCTAATACCTTCTCACCAAGCTGCTTGCCTATGGTAGATTGGTGCATCTCTGTCATGTGCAGGTCTACAATCTTGTCCTTAGTGTCCTTAGCCAACCTCCTTAGGGTGGAGGCTGGAATCTGTCTTTTTGAAGGCGTCAGCAGGTGTCTTTTAAACAAATATCAAGTCTGAACAGGTGCCATTAATACAGTTAACAGGTGGAGGATAGAACGACTTAAAGAACACATCTGTGAGTGCCAGAATACTTGCTTTTTTGTATTTACTAAATATTTATTCTTTGCACCATGAAACAAATCATAAAAAAAATCATAGTTTAATTTCCTGTATTTCTTTTTACAGTCTGTCTCTCACGTTTGAAGTGTACCTATGATGTAAATTACAGACATCTCATATTGTCCAAGGAGGAAACCTTCCACAGTCTGTGGCTGCCAAATACTTTTTTTGCTCCACTGTATAAAAACAATGGCTGGCGTTACTGTGGAGTCCCATTTAGCTGTTTTAAACAACGCATACCTTAACTTTACAACCACTTTTATGTCTACAGCATTTTTAAGTTTTAAACTGAGTAATGCTGCATAGCATTTAATTTTCACCCATTTTCCCTGCAGGAAATCATGAACGCCCTGAAACAGACCTGGCATGTGTCCTGTTTTGTCTGCGCTGCCTGCCACCAGCCAATCAGAGGGAGTATGTTCCACATGGAGGACGGGCAGCCATACTGTGAAAGAGGTAACCCAGAGCCAGGCTAAGCTTTGTGTTTTATGCAAACAGATTAATATTTTGTTCATGTTCTAATTAAATAGACTACTATAACCTATTCGGGACCAATTGCCACGGCTGCGACTTCCCCATCGAGGCAGGAGACAAGTTCCTGGAAGCTCTGGGATTCACCTGGCATGACACCTGTTTCGTGTGTGCGGTAGGTCCTGGAGACCATTGCACTCAGCAACAAGTGGGTAAATACTTCTTGGACTGTTTAACAACTCTAATTTGTTTGGCTCTCTCTTCAGGTCTGCTCCACCAGTCTGGAGGGACAGGCTTTCTTCTCTAAAAAGGACAAGCCTTTGTGCAAGAAACATGCCCACACCGTCAACCTCTAATGACAATAATACAATAGGACCACAACGCCAGTGTGCAGGAATTTATTGGATGTAATATATTTTCAGAGCTACAATTATCTGGTTTATCAGTTGATGCATACTGATAGAATAACAACTGATCAATTTAGCCAATTTAAGCTTTTATTTTGTTCAAACCTCTCGTCTGTTTGCTGTTCTTTTTTTCTAAGTCATTATTTTGCTCGTTATCTCAGTTTGAGTACATTTGGGTGCACGGCTAGTGCTTCTGCAAGTAGATTTCAGTAGACATTAGGGGCTTTTAGAGGTTTGTCCCGTTCCTTCATCAGAACTGGGAAGCTCACTGCAGTGACCTACTGAACCACCGGGGTGGTGGGGGTTGTAAATGCTCTCATTAATGAAACCAGTGGAAGATTTAGACTTCAGGAATATTTAACAATGAGGAAATCATATTTATTTGTATGCAAGGAACACAATCTAGTAACAAAATGTCATGAATAGTATTGTATTTCAATTGTTCTAAAGTTGTATTTGTTAGACGACCACAGTAGTTAACGTGTAATAGAAATGTATTTGAAAATGTTCAAAAATGACAAAACACATCAAGTATTGACACACAGTTTAGTTTGTTTTTCATATCAGCTTGTAAAAGCATTTTAAGCTAGCTCTTGGTATTGGTGTCTTGTTTTTTTTTTTTCAAATATGAAACAATTTTCCCACTGAGAACATTAAACACTTGTACTTACACTGACTATGCCATGATCTTCTCATCAGGGCTTTTGTGCTTTTGTAATTATGGTGGAATTTGCTCAATAAATATAAAGCAGTTTTAATAAAGTGAATGTTTGTTTTAAACAAGTTTAAATACTAAAAAGTAAAAAAAAAATGGACAGCTATTCAAAAGCTGTGTGTGGACAATGATGGTATATTTGCATTTAAGCTACCACACTGGATTGCAGTCCTTCCATGCACTGCTACGAAATGTCTGTGTATGGATCCACAGCATTAGAATATTTAATAGTTTGATTAAAAACATTTATTTTTTTTAGTATTTCAGTTTCAATAGGCATGTCAGCCTGAGGGGGTGTTAAAAAGTATTAGCACTTATGGTACACAACCTAGGTTTGTGTCACATGTTTGTGCAGAGAAAAGTCCAGTCAGTCTGCACTAAGTGTCCAACAGGTCTCCTGGATGCTGCTGGGGTGTCGTATTGATCAGGGTAGAGCATTACCTCGTTATTGACTCATAAATCATGTGGATGTTCCTCATTCTGACTGACTTTTAAAGGGGGTATGTTATGTAAGACATGTTTTGCATCATTTTTTACTGCCACGTGGGTCTCTACACCCTCTATAAACACTCCAAAAAGTGGTAGATTTTAGGATTTTCATGCCTAAAACAATCTGTTTCATAATTCCCTTTTTGTGACATCACAAATGGGAAAATTCAAATGGAACCACCTCTCCCATGTAAGAGAGCTACTGTAGGAGCACCAGCTCTACTTTAAGCCTCTCCCAGCTATCAGAGCTTCTCAGCTAATAGCAGCCTGAGTGGAAGAGGAGTGGGCGTGGCTGGGTACAGCTTTTTTTTCTTAAAATGACAGTTCATTCTGGAAGGTACTGAAACTTTTGACTAAAACCGTTTAAATTGCTTTATGCAAGAGGGATTTAGTCCAATAAACTTCATGAGCATGTTTTATATAATGGATAGAACTATTATAACTTAAAAAAAGACACATGCCCTCTCTACAAGGTAATGCTTGTTGAACAAAACTTCCTAATACTTTCCTCATATCCAGTTAATGGATATGAAAAGGCCTCAAAGGCGGTTTCTGATGCATATCTAATGGAGCTCAGCTTAATTCAGAAAAAGAAACTATAAAATTATAAATCAACTCTTCACACACACACACACACACACACACACACACACACACACACCAGAATAATACTGATAAACTTTTTAAATGTTTTCAGGTAAATGTACTTTGGATACTCATACTATGAAGAACTTAAGGATGTCGCTAACAATAGGCTTAAAAAGACATCCATAACCCTCAAAACAAATAAAGATTGATGGAATATATTTATATGGGTACGAACTGTGGGATGCTCATTGGGCATACTCTCCTGTTTGTTAAATATTGCATCGTTTAGTCCCCCCTACCGTAGGCCTACTTTATCATGGAAATCGCTTGTGGACGTTTTTCTTTATGCTTTGACCTTAATCTTGACATTTTTCCTTTTCGGTGCCCCTAATATTTTATGCTGTTACCAAAGTTTGCCATTCTGTTTGTTTTGTTTTTTCAAACTGATGAACTATATGTCATAATTGGACAATCTAAGGTTGCATTCTCAACAAACATGGTGCTGGACTAAAATGGATTTACTAATATATCGCCTCCACTTTAGCTGCTTATACGTTTAGGAGCTGTCATTTGTTATTTAGTATCTGAAGTCATACAAATCAGAGCTTGAGGTGTGTTGATGTCAAACAAACAAAAAAATAACCTCACGCGCCGAGTTTGCACACGTGCACAGCTAGAGTATAGAGCTAGGAGTTGTGCGCGCGCGCGAGAGGGACGCTACGAGTCTGTAAACAGAGGTAGTCCACAGTTAGGAAAACTGCTGCAAAACAGGAGAACACGCTGCGGAAAAACGAGGAGTTGTAAAGAAACCGGGAGCAGTTTGTGAAGCGGTAAGGAACGAGACTCGAGCGCCGGTCAGCGTGAAGGTTTTCGGTCAGGAAAAGCTCCGGTTTAATTAGGATTCAGCTGCAGACGGTCAGCGGGACTGCAGACGGTGTTATTAATGAAGTCTGGGATGATTTCTGTTACACTGACATTAACGAGAGTCATTGATGCGTTATTTTGCTTCTAAGCTTCATGCTATAGTTGTAAGTAGCCTTGTTTTATCCAAATACATCTCAAACTATGCATATGCGGTCTTGGAGCGTTTTTTGCTGCTCCTCAGATTTCATCATGCTGAATTATCCTCTGCAACAGTTCAGACTTTATTTTTCCACGACCTAATCTTACTGATATAAAAAATGAAGTTATCAATTTGGCTGGATGGCAAACTGAGCCAGCTCTAGCAGAGGAGACGAAGATCACGTGATATGAGCCCAGCTGCTAAATGTAAACTTAATTCTCTTGGATTGATCAGATTTTCTCATTACCGTTATCACTTGTCAGGCTTTTGATTTCGTGCTGGGACTTTGCTCTGCCTTTAAGTGTGCAGTAGCTGGACCTTGTTGAATCCATGATTTAAACAAAAATCTTGTTTTATGTTAAAGGGGCATTATGGAAGTTTGACAGCCAAAACATGTATAGAAATAAATTTCTTCATACATTCTCCTGCAATCCCCTGGTCCTGTAGAATGAGCCCTGGCATTTCTACTGTGATTGCCTGTTTTTCTGTAAAATCACAGAAAAAGAGAGCTGCTCGGGTCGAGCAGGCTGCTTCATGCTCGTTCATGCTCAGGCATCACCAGTAGCATTTACTATCTGTAGCTTTGGCAGCAGAGAGTGAGGTAGTGCCAACTCAGCGACTTTGTCGCTGTTCCTAACTCCTAGTGATGAACCTAGCTACATTTCTGAGGACCCTTAGCTACTTTCTTCTAGATACTTCCTGCAAATTAGCAACAAAATAGCCAATTTCGCTCCGAACCGTTCTTTGAATGTTGTTTTAGCTGTAATCAAGGATATAAATATTACAGATACCAAAGACATCACTGGTGCTTTAGCTCACCTAGTTAGATGTCGGACTTTCGTGCAGGAGACCCAAGTTCGCTTCTGGATGTGAACATAGTTCATTTAGAGTTTCTTTTTTACATTAATGGTATATTGTTTTACAGTAAGATGCCCAAATTTTTATTTGAGACTCGCTGAACGGCATTGAATTCACAGATAAATAAGATGTGGGTTCAACTTTCATTTTGGAACAATTTTTCATATTTATCATTTAAATAAACCAGAGCCCACATCACCTGCTGCACCTCACTCAGGTCTGATGTGTGGACTAAAACCCTGAAGAACAGAGCAGCTTCTAGACGCACCTAGTGGGGATTTATTGGCCAATATTAAACATGGGGCGAGCAAATACTCCGCCACCCACTTCTTGTCCTGATGCTGCCACTGGCTGGGGTTAACGCCCAGCCTTCAGCGCACACTATTAGGATGGCACGTCAAGTGAAGGGTGCCTGGCAAGGAAGCTCTTTGTGGTCTACCGCAGACTCCTGCCTCAAATGTTTCAGTGTGTTGGGCGCCTTGGTTCTGAATGCAACATGTGTGTGTTCTTAGGTCAGTTTTGGTGACGGCTCAAAGGAGGTCATGTCTGTTGAATGCCCCTGTGAGGTGGAGTTTTCATAAACTCATTTACTGTAAATCGGACCCACCATTATACAGAAAACTTTGAATTCCATTGATTGAAACTGTCAGAAACCAAAACACATTTTCAGAAGGGGGCTTGGATGAATAAAAATATAGTTACAGGAGTGAGTTTTAGGAGGAGCTCACTCCTCATTGACTTATCCATAAAACACACAATCATCATCTTGGTAGATAGTGAGTCAGAGCCTCTCCGTGGGGCTAAACTTAGCAAGCTGTGACCCCTCACCCCATTTCCTCTCTTATAATTGCAGGAAGTGTGCCCAGCCAATCCAGGAGGACTCTATTTGCTGCATATTAACAAACTGAAAAGGAGCAGTGTGTGAGGACTTCTGAAAGGTAATGACTACATTTGTGAGAGGGAAAAGGGTGTGAGTGTGTGCGTTTTACACAGATGTGGATACAATTGTAAAAAGCCACAATGGTCTCTGAAAAAAAATCCAATAAGTAATATTGGTAAAGTTGTAGAGAGAATCAACCAATGAAAATCAGATTTTACATTTTAACTGTGGTGGATCAGAATAAAAATAATGAACAAAACTACCCCTGAAATTATATTTGCACCTGTTGTCAGACCCAGTCTTAGTGATCAAACTGCTCCAGCTGTCTCATGTCTGGAGGGTTCCCTGTCCAGATGTTTTGGCTCTTTCGCAGATGTTCAGTGGGATTTAGATTAGGATAACTTCAGATTAGTCCATTGTTTTGTTTTTTGGCTGTTTTGGGGTCTTTTTAGCTGGGCTGTTTGGGTCGTTATCCAGTTGGATGAATCAATCTGTCTGACACTTAGCAGCACATCCCAATCAGGAATACCTTGAAAGTCTCTATTTCATTGGACCCAAACAGATTTAGGACACCCTGTTCCAGATGCATCAAACAAGCTCTCAAGCAGAGCTCAGCCACCTCCATGTTTCACATTAGCATCAGTGTTTTTTTGTGTTCTTGAGTTTTTTGTCTGTCAACCTAGAGCAGATGGTTTTGCCATAAAGATCCAGATGTGACTCATCTGTCCAGAAGACATTCTTCCAGAATACAGAAAATGTATAGATACCAAAATGTTTGTCTACTGATGTCATTTCGCCCATGTCAATATATTATGTATTTAAAAAAGGAAGATGCGTGTACAGTCAGGTCCATAAATATTGGGACATCGACACAATGCTAACATTTTTGGCTCTATACACCACCACAACGGACATCAAATGAAATTAACAAGATGTGCTTTAACTGCAGACTGTCAGCTTTTATTTGAGGGTATTTGCATCCAAATCAGGTGAACGGTGTAGGTATTACAACAGTTTGCATATGTGCCTCCCACTTGTTAATTTTATTTTTCATGGAGATCGGCCGCGGATTCCTCGTCCGTCGGCATTCTAGGAATCGAAATAAAAAACATTGACCGATTCCGGTAAAAATAAACATTTGGAACCGGTTACAATCATGCTCGATTCTCGATGCCCAACCAAGCCCCCACAATGCGGGTGAAAAATTGAGGCCAATGCGCAAGTGACAAAAATTGCAGTTCCACCCTCATCCGCTGGGGGGTGGTGCCAGAAGCGAGCAAATCCTCATTGACTCCCATGTTAAAAATACCAATTCCACAGCAGAAATAAACATGTTTTTGGTTTAAATGATCTAGTTTACACTCATGACAACTCTGAGGGGGGTGATTTTTTTACTCACTCTTCTGTTTAAGTGTATTAAAAGCCTAAAATTCTGTATCATTAATGAACATCTGACCCACGTGACCACAGAGCTTGCTCCTTGGAAGGGCCTCAGTAGAGCCTCGGTCTGGCTTGGAAACTGCTCCGGGATTTTGAGTCTCTGTGTTTGTGTATTCTTTTTTGGATATTATTTGTGCAATTGTTGGACAAAATGACTTGCTGTGGCATTAATTGCACTAATAGAGCATCCAAGGAGTCTCCACTTCATTTATTTCGGTAAGTAAAATTATATTTATGTATTTTAGGTCACTGCCGAGCTGAGCTTAGATTTTAACATGTACTGTTTAACCATGAAATTTAAATGTAATAGGGTAAAACCCAGTGCATTTAACATAATGCTGCACTTCAGAAAATGGGTTGAAACATGTTGGTGGAGCTGGGTTCCAACTATCGGCTTGTGGAGCTCTCGGGAGACCTCTGTTTTCCACCCGGTTCTCCCCTCCCAGCAGCTCGGTGCATCTCTGTCCGATCGCGGCTTCTGTCTGCTGCGCGGGCTGCTGGCTTGTGGAGCTCTGGGATGGAAACCTTTCCACCCGGTTCTCCTCAGCGGCAGCTCAGCGCTTCTCAGATCGCAGCGGCGCCTTGTCTGCTGTGCGGCTGCCAGCTTGTGGAGCTCTCGGAGACCTCTGTGTTCCACTCGGTTTTACCCAGCGATCAGCCCGGCGTATCTCTGACTCAGAAGCTCTGGTGTAACTCCGGTTGTAGCTAGGTTGCTACCTCCGTTAGCTTAGCTCCCACCTCCGCGTTAGCTTTGGGTTAGCTTCAGGTTAGCTTGTAGCTAGTTCGACCGGGTGTCGTCAGTTGATCCCAGCCTTACAGCCCCACCCTCAGCTCCACCTCTCTTCCCTTTTGTGGAATTGTCTGGGCTTGACGGAACCTGTGACACGGTCAAAATGGCGGTGGTGGCTACCTCCCATTTATCTTCAAAAATGTGTTATTGGAGTCTATGGAAACCCATTGTCCAATATTTATATGTCGATGTGCCCAACCCTAGTGATGATTATGGGTTTGTCTTTCTTTAACAGCAGAGTAGCAACAGTTTCAGGTTGCAACATTATTATAGTAATGAAGGATACATTTAGGAAAAATTAGACTCACTCACTCCTCACTCACCCACTCACACTGTAGTGGCTATTGTAAATGTACACGGAAGTCACAAACTGACCTGGCGAAGTGTGACAGAGGTACAGCTGCCGTTTTGCACCATCAGCCCCTCTGACAAGCACCTACAGTGGAACTGCAGGTTAAGTGTCTTGCCCAACCCACTCTACCTCTATAGCCACTACCCCATCCCTCAAACTTCTCTAAATCCCATCAGCACAAAGTGGAGGCACAAGTCTTGTTTCACTTATAAAAATCTTTTCCCCTCCTTTAGTCCAAGAAAAACATGCATGGAAGCACAGAAGACCCCACTTATAGTTTCATCCATGGTTGCTGATGAGAGACAAGTGCAGGCACCAGGAATTACTTAGAGCTGCAAGCTGCTCGGCACTTTGCTACGGAGGTCAGCGATCACGAGAGAAAACACAGACATCCTGTTATTAGAGAAAGAGAGGGGCATTAAAAAAGAAGATGAAAAAAAATATGCAGGATGAGTGGGGGTTGATGGAGGGTTGAAGGGCAGAAGGAGTTTGATTGAACTTAAGAGTCAAAATGGCAGAAACAATCTGAGTCTAAACTTTAGATAAAGATGCATCATTCTGTTATTTAAAAAAAGAATCAGAGTAATTGACGTTTGTCTATTTACAGTGGCAGGATGATGATTAATGACTCAACTGTCAGAAATCAATTCTTACAAGTTCAGAGGCATTAAACGTTTGTATACCTCCTGATTTAAAAACCAATATATATTGATAAAGGTTAACACACAATTGTGATGTGTAGTTTAATTTGCTTCTCCACAGCAATAATATTATGAGGAAAGTGAAACCTAAAGCTAAAAGCTGTATTGATCAGACCCAACTGTGTCGTTCCTCTGGGAGAGAGGTAGGATTTAGAAGTGTGTGTTTTTTTCTGTTTACTTTGAGATGTTAATGCTGCATGCATTTGTCTCCAAAGTACAGTGCTAATTGACTTGGTGTCCTGAGATTTTGATAAACAATGTAAAATAAACCACAAAGACTAATACAGTTGGTAACACCCCCCCCCCCCCCCCCCCCCCAAGTTTCTGTCATAACAGAATAACAGACTGACCGGAATGATTGGAGTTAATAAAATGAATTTCTGATAGTGTGGAGAACATTAGGAAACTCATAAAAAAAATCTAATTTCACCTGAAAATAATAATTTTAGAATAGTTTTTTTCCCCCAAAATAATTTAGATGTCACAAAAAGTAAAGCAGCTGGTCATAATGGTGCGTATACATTTAAAAACAAGTTTACTTCTTAATTTTAAATTCAGCTTATAGTTTTCAAACTTCAAATACTTCTTTTACAAGTCTAGCTGGTTTCATTAATGTCAGCTTTGATATTGCACTTCAATCTGATGAAGGATTTAAAAAGTAACACTTAGAAGTTTCCTGCTCCTCCGCCCTACTGGTTGAAAGTGAAATTACAACTGCTGTTGTAAACAACCACTGTTGCTAATACTAACAATGAGCTAACACAGCCAACAGATACTGAAATAGACCACAAAGTAAAAAGTTCCACACTGTTCGACAAAAAATATTATTACTTACATTCCAGTAGCAACAAAGCCAGGTCACCATCAGTTTGTAATTTTGTCGCATTCTTTAGCTCCCTTAAACTAGTGTAAGTCACGCCAATGTTGATGAGATGTTTACTCAGGTTTTAGTTCTTTGCTTTGCCTCCAAAAGCTGTTTTACAATGCTGAAGTGGTACTAGGGAGCCTTAAGTCATTTATAAGTGGTCAGACTCTGGCGGTAATGTATTTCAAAAATGTCCTTTTTACAAAAGATTATGCGATGGCGTCATAAAGGGGTTACGGGTCTCTGAACGGCCGCGGACGTCGGTTCATCTTGGACAAAACTTGCTTTTTATTGCAAAGCCGTGCTCATTTTTAACAAGCTGAGCCTAAAGGTGTCTGTTCCCCACAGTCCCCGTGCAGTCTCCGGTGATATGACCAATGAGGAGCCCTGCATTGGTCCAGATTATCATCTCAGTTGATTCTGTTTACAAATGCGAAAGTTACGGCTCATTATTACTTTAATTTTCAGTGTGGTTGCCGGTTGGAGCTCGGCAGTAACTCCCCACGTGATCATGACACCTCCCTCAGTTGCGTCAAGGCGCAATTTTACTACCAAGTGAGGCGGAACGAATGCCACAAAATTTGCGTATCGCCATTACCACATGGTTTATTAGACGCGTTGCTGTGGTAATATTACGCTGATTTGATGGCATGGTGTGTCTTGTAAAAAAGGCTAAAGATTACTCTCTTACTTTTACTTCCAGGCCTCGCCATGATGCCAACAGAGAAAGCAAACTTCTTTTTCTTTTTGTGCTTTTTTTTGACCATCGGCAAACTGTAAATACCAGAGGTGTGACATTGTGGCATCAACAAGTCATCTCCGTGTCATGCTTTTGTTCTGCTCAGCAACTGAACCAGGTTAATTCACTGTGCTGATTGAAATCACCTGGTTTAATTGCTGAGCAGAACAAAAACATGACATGGAGATGACTTGATGATGCCACAATGTCACACCTCTGGTAAATACTAACCGCTAGCATAACAGTTAACCGCTCTAAAGCAGGTAAAGAGCTCCCCCTATAGGACTCCTACCCCTTCAAAAAACAATCTAGTGTGGTTTTTGGTCAGCAGAGGGCTGCAGAGTGGTGTCAAATATGAAACTGGTCAAGTTTTTATCTCAACAATCACTGAGATCAATGTTAAAGCTCTAGATTAAAGTTTAAAAAAACTACATGCTACTTTAAAGAAAACTGAATTACATGTAGTAGAGGTCCTGTTTCGGATTGCTTCTGAACACAAACTGCAATTGAAATTATTGAGACCTGTTATTTATTTTGGTAAATGACTTAAATAATTCTCAGCAGTTGCATCGAGATCGAATCTGAGGCCAACGATCTGTAATGTTCTTGGTCTAAGTCAGGGGTAGACACCTCCCTTCCCTGAGGGCTGCTATCCAGCAAGTTTTAGCTTTTTCCCTGCTCCAACACAGTTGATTCCCCTGTTCAGTAGCTCATCAAGCTCTGCAGAAGCCTGTTAAAGCCATAATTAGCGACTTTTTCATATTTTGAAATCATTTTCTTGAGCCAGTGTGTGCTGAAATGACCCTTTACAGGGTTAATGAAATACCACCCAGCCCCTGTCAGCCCCTGTGGCCAGAACATTCCACTTGCAAATTCAGACTTGCAGGCAGCTCTGTTAGGACTTGAGCTGAAATACCTGCAGTCTGGTTCCAGCTCGTTTCCTGCATGTTTTATATCATGAACACAGCTGATTTGTTTCATTCAGTGATGAATCATTCCTGTAGTTGCTAAGGGAGGCTGGGGAGACATTTCAGCTGTTAGATTTAAGCCTAATTTATACTTATCCGTCGGCGTCAGGACGGAGACACGCAGCGCCATTATCCGTCCTTGCGAGCCTGCTGGAGATCCCTCGCGAGGATGGACTGAGTCGAGCTTTCTTTTCTAAACATCCGTCCGATGAGACGGAGAACACAAGCTTGTGATTGGACGCCGCTATCGTCTACACCGCCGTCATTGCGCCCTCAAAAACGTAGAGAGCCGAGGATATCTTGTGGCAGACAAGGAGCAGCTTGAAGAACCCTTTGCGGGAAAACTCTAAAAAATATGAATGTTTTATTCACCCGTGATTGGAGGAGTGAAAAGATATGCAGCAAGCATTTTATTTGTGGAGGAAATGAGGAGAAACGTGGGTTTAGGGGTGGCGAGCGCATTAAGAGGTGGAGGAGAATGAGGGACAAATTTGTCCGTGTTAAAAAGTCTCTGAAATACAAAAAGCACAATACAAACACGATAGTAAATGCATTATCTCGGACCGGACACATGACAGGATACCACAGAACAGCGCTACGCCCTCTTTTGTCCTGGCGGGGAATTGCTTTGCAACACTCCCCAGGAGTAGGAGAAATCTGATGGCAAAACGTCTTTGGCTATACGTGTCTCTCCCTCGTGGAGCTGACGGAGAAGTCTAAATTAGGCTTAAGGCGTTAAAACGACAAATGCACAGCAAGGAGTTAAGTTTTGCCTTCGGTTCTACAGACAGACACTAGGGGGTGCTAAAAGCAAGCCAAAACTGCCTTGTTCCCCTTTAATCACCTGCTGATTCAAACTGTGTTGAAGCAAGAAAACAATTAAAACATGCTGGATAAGGTCATCAGGGAAGGGAGTCGTCTACCTCTGTATAGGTACTATACAGTTTTCACGTGCCTGCACACATTTGTCTGAAGTTCTGGTAACTTGGGGATCCGAATGAATTGATGTAAAAATGCGTTACTGAACTGGGAGAGGACAATAGTGGTCTGTTTGTGTGGGAGAGGCTCCTCCTGTGACAGTGACCTGCTGGCCAGAAAGTAAAGACACACCAAGCCAAGCATCGGTTTGTGTTGTAGAGTAACTCACACCCAAAAGGAATGTTAAGAATCTGCGTGTTAAAGTTTGCGCTGCATCGCCATCTGCGTCTGGATCCTGGCAAATAAAAGGCAGCTGTGCGTCAGGGTGGAAGTGTGTGTCTTTAAATTTGAGGGAAAGAGTATTTTGTCAAGTGTGGGTCAATCTACTTTAGGTTTTAAACAAATCCAACAGTCACATGGTACTATTCCCACTCACGGATACACACACAGGCCTAAGCAGCAAGGTTCAGGCACAGTCTGAGCCCATAATTACTCTCTTAGATGTTTCTTAAGACTGAGTTGAAGAAGCTCCTAGACTCAGTGAGATGTTTAAGAAATTGATGCTTTTTGATCTGGAGGAAAGAGTTTTTTTTATTCCATTTCACTCAAACTGCAACATCCAGACCTTTTTTGACAGTTTGATCTTTCAGAAAACACCCCAAATCCTTTGCTCAGAACTCTTCAGCATGTCTGTTCTATTATAAACCACCGTTCTACTGTGACCGACTGTGCAGTGGGACCTCAAGCTTTTCCACCAAATTACTAATGGCACAGAGTGCCATTCGGGCTGTGAGAGGAGAAGGGAAAACAGATTAAATCAATTTTTATCCTCTTCACGTTTTCCTGTTTCTTAGTCCTTGTTGACAGACTGTAAAATGGGTTTCAGATGCGTCGTCATTTTTTACAGATTTGGCAGAGGGCAATTATCATACCTGCAACACAGAGTGTCTATAATGAAATGCTCTGATGTCAGAGCTTTACATTATAAACATGGTGGAAAGAAGAGTGACTGTAGAAGCAGCGTTTCTATAGATCTGTGGTTTCCAATCCTGGTCCTCTGTATCCCTTATAGAGCTCCTGATAATTGTTGGAAATGAGCTGAACACACACTTAACACACACGATACTCAATGGAACAGTTGAACAGGTTTTGGCAACAGTTGTCAGCTTAGCAAGCCAGGCTAAACAGGTGGCAGGTGACTACTCAATGTCAACACTTTATAAAAAAAGGCTTTAGTGCTGATCTGACCAAACCACTTTCTCAAACAAAAGACAAGTCTAAAAGCTGTCAGTTCGCGGGAGTTGTCAGTTTCTATTTTCTTTATGTGTGTCATGTGTTTGAAATGGTTTCAGTTTTTATGATTTTTCCGTATTTTTATGCTGAGAAAAAGAAAAATATCTCAGGCAGTTTAGCAGTAAAAATGATTTGGTTCCTACTAAAGTGGTCAAACTGAAGTAAAACACTAATTTCTCTATTAGGAATATCAGGTTACTTTGACATTTTAGAAACCCTACTGTTAAGGCTCTCTGGTGTTCAGCCTTATGTCACCCTTGCTGTGTTTATGTTGGTGATGAAGTTTCATGTTTTTCTTTGTAAGTGGTGCAGTGTACCGATGACATCACTGTAAGCAAAGTTACATGAGTTCTTAAATAAATTGGTTTAGGTATATCTGATCTCAGCACACCACGTGGGAAACGACGCAGGCTGTCTGCATTTGTTGGCAACAGTTGTGTTGTTTCAACACACGATTTTGCATCCATGTCTTAAACTGATTAATAGTGTAACATTGATTTTAGCCCCATCAACTAGCCTCAGCAGCCTCCTTTAGAATAGATGTATTATATTACAATTCAAACAACTGTCTTCACAGACTCAATGCAGACATGTTGATATTTTTCAGATTTTCCAAAGGACTTCCACGGGGAAAAAGAGTCGGACATTTGCCCTTCATCTTTAGTTACGCTTTTATCCTGCCTAAAAGGGGACTAGCCTCTCTCCCTGTCCTTCCAGGCCTCTGCCGTGGCTATGGGAATCTAGAGGGAGGCTAGATCAAATTACAAGAGAGGGGAAAAACAAAAAGAGTAACTGCTAGCTAACCTGCTACACCCTGGATTGTTATTGCAGGTGTTCTGGAGCTGTTACAGCTGTTAATTCACTTTGCATAGTGACATTTGGAGCTGCAGTTACCACTGGACTTTTGGACACAAGTGTTTGCTGATGAGACACAATTTAAGAGCTGGAACATGAATTTAGGTAACGAAAGGCATAGTTTATGTTATGAAAACTCATTAATGGTGTGTGTGTGTGTGTGTGTGTGTGTGTGTGTGTGTGTGTGTGTGTGTGTGTGTGTGTGTGTGTGTGTGTGTGTGTGTGTGTGTGTGTGTGTGTGTGTGTGTGTGTGTGTGTGTGTGTGTGTGTGGGTGGGTGGGTGGGTGGGGTGAGGCCCTAAATGAGAAAATGACAGGAACTCTCTGGGCTTCCTACAGAGAACTCAAGATTTTATTACACATACCTGGCCAGCTGAGAGCATGGAAAAAACCCTCCTATACATTAACTCAGCTGCTGAGTCGGCCCATGGAAATCAAGAAAAAATATGATGTGCACTAAACAGAACAGATATGACCCGAGCCAGCGTCAGATATGAGTATTAATATATTCATCAGTCCAATAACCTCATTTTGATGTGTAGAGCCAAAGCTTGTCTATCAGCTGCAGCTCATGAGCATCATTTGTTTGTTTTTTGAGAATATTCTCAGGCTGGTGAAAGTCCACCAGTAAGAGTCCAACTGGAGGCATTAAACCAAATCTGACTGTGTAAACATTTCTGGAATTACACTTTTTTTATGTGAGTATAATTAAATTAACTGTTCATGAAATAGAGCTCTTCACTTGCTAGTGAAAGGGAACAGGTTCAGCTGAGATTCAATAATATATCTCATTTTTGAAAAATTCCCAACCTGGAGTAAAGTCATCTCAGGAGGGTTAGAAGTAGGCATATTCCAATCACATCTTTTTGCTCCCGATCTGATTCCGAATAATTTAATTTTGAGTATCTGCCAATACCGAATCCCGATCCGATAATTTTTAGGAAAGCATTAAAAATAATAGTAAAAGAGCCTCGAAGAAAGAGAAAGAAAGAGCCTCCGATTGCCTGTGGGGGGCTTCCCGTATGCGCGACACATTATCACTCTGGATGCAGTGAAGTCACACACACACACACACACACACACACACACACACACACACACACACACACACACACACACACACACACACACACACACATACACACACACACACACACACACACACACACACACACACACACACACACACACACACACACACACACACACACACACACACACACACACACACACACAGTGAAGCAGGCTGCAAAATCGTAGTCTCCAGAAGCAATACTGCTCAGGCCGTTTTTGTTTAATGATGGAGACGCGACAGACTTCTTTGCACTCTTTTGCCCTGCCCACGTGCTCGGAGATGCGCTCATGACATCACAGTCCACCCATGTGCAAAATCACATCCACATTCCTATGGTAGTGTGGGATGAACGCAGCCGAGCTGGGGCAGGTGGAGTGGAACCGATGCTAGTGCGCAAGTGGCATTAGTGTCTACAGGAGCGGTTCATGACTAAATCAAACAAATCAGCTGTGCTCATGATCTAAAACATCCAGGAAATGTTCTGAAACCGCCAGTCTGAAGTTGCAAGTGGAATATTCTGGCCACGGGGGCGTGAGGGGCTGGTTGGCCTTTCATTAACCCTTTAAGGGGTCTTTTTAGTACATACTGACTCAAGGAAATGATTTAAAAATATGAAAAAGTTGCAAAGTATCCTTTTAAATATGCATTTTCGATCATATTGTCATAAATTATTTAATGCTTCTAAATCCTGCCAGGATTGTGTGAGGGTGAGTAGCCCACGTGTTGTCAAAGCAGACTCTTGCTACAAAAGCAAGTTCCCTTTAGGGAAGAATAAAGTGAAACGAAACCAGAATTCATAGTTTGCCTTGTTCCCAAGGCTTCAAATCCTTTGAAATTCATGAAACCTGTTTAAATATATCCTAAATCATGTCATGATTTAATTTATTGAATGGAAATACAACCACGGTCATTTTGGAAAATATAAATTCAACCTGCTGTTCCACTTTGAAGATGAAGCTTTCATTCTGGATCTGCAGTTTCACTTGATATGTTGCTCCAGAAACAGAAGCTGGCCATATATCCACTGTCCACAGACACAAGTTTGTTCTGTGGGCTGAATTCATCATCGTCCTGATGCTCCCAGTACCCTGTGGGTTTAATGGATTTCTCACTGCGTCCAATCGTTTCTTCACCCGCTGTCTGTCTGCATTAGACACAGGGTGACAGGACATCTGTTTTTCTGGCTTGTCTCGATCCATTTTTGCCAGCACATGTGCACCTTTGCAATTGATCTGGCAAGGAAAATTAATGTGACGGGACTTGTTTAACTAAGCGTGCTGACTCCGTACTTCATTCTAGTGGGTTTAGAGCATGAGGACACGCCAAGGAATTAGTCAGACTTTTATCTTAGACAAGTTAGGAGTTATAAATGTAGACAAGAGTCAGATGCACCACTTTTTATCATTTAGTTAGCTGATATATTTTTCTTTAAAAAGCCTTCAGGAGAAATTTGTAAATGAAATTCAAGGATATCCTTTCTGTGCAAATTTAACATTTAAGATTCTAACCCTGGCCTGTCCAATACGCAGATAATAACCACCATTAACATCAATGAGTGTGCTTCTGCTGGCCGCAAAGCAGCACATTTTGGAGGAGAAGCATAGTTTAGCATTGCTCCAATTAGGGGTGAGAATCGAAAACCTGCTCTTCGTTGTGTCTGTTTGAGTGTAAGATGCACCATAATCTTAGATCACTGTACTTTTAACACAGTGAAGTGATGATGGGTAAGTCACTTTGAGAATTCAGCATGAATTACTGCACAAGGAGATTGCTGAGACTAAAGAAGGCAAACATCAAATTAAAGTGTCACATGCAATTTTGCCTCAGTCTTCATCTTCCCCCCAAAAAGCAACACTCACCACATAAAACACAATACTGCAGGTGGTGGTGGTCATCTCTCACACAGCAAGAGTTGATCAGGACCAGAGGTTCTGTGGAAAACTCGGGGAGAGAAGGTGGAAATGACGATTTATTGTGACCTTAGCGTGATGACGTGGTATTTTCTCTCCTCCTCCTACAGAAAGCATGTGTTAAAAAATCTGCTAATGTATCTGCCAGTGTTTTATATCGGCTTGCACTGGGCTTTCCTCTTCAGGGTCAAATAGTTCATGTGCATTAAAGGTGTGGTTCACGTGTTTAATCAATGCATTTGCAGTGATCTCTAGTAGGAACGAATGCCTAAGTTGTACTCTGGGCACAAAACACTCAGGTACGCCTGTTTCAGGATCTAGAAGACTGCCACATCAGAAGAGAGGTTAACACAGCAGGATTTGGAGTCTTACTTCCTGATATTGGGACATCTCACCCGTGGTTGCTAATCATTTGGAGTTGCTAATGCTAACAGTTAGCATCTACTAATGAGACATTCTATGCTGTATTCTGGAAGCTAAACCAACAACAGCCTTTCCCGTCACGAGTCAAGATGGGTGAATCCGTGAATGTTAAGTGACAGTGTGACGTAGATCTGTCAGGATTTTCTAATCCTAGAGTTTCACTGTCTATTTTCTATCAGAAGTCAATGCAGGAGATTGGTGTAAGAGACTATTTTCATATTCAGCCTGCATGAAAAACTGTGACCAATTTTGATCAGAAATAATATTTAAGAAATGTTTTATTCAGTGAATCACACCTTTAAAAAATAAAAAAAAGTTGTTCTATCTCTAATCAGTTAGAGGTGATTTACTGTTTCAAGATGGACAATTTGAGAAGAATAAGTATTTTTCTGACACATTTATTTATTTATTTATTTTCAGTGTTTTCCCTAGGAATTTTTCCAGCTGTGGGGGCGACACGTCTCAATTTTATGTTAATATTGTTTTATTTGATGCACTCCACTTTGAACTGCACCAATCCAGCAACTGCTGCATTGTAATAACTAGTATTAAAGGTGAATACACCAGTATTTGCACAAGAATAATTTTTGTTTTAAACTCTCAGTGACACACTTTGCAGGGGGGATTTGGCATTTAATTTTTCTTGGCGTCTGGAAAAACATCTCCATCTGCCCCCCTTTATTTGACTTTCTGCCCCCTGTATTTTGGTCCAAGATCATTACTGGACTGGCCTTATTAAAAATGTTCTACACCCCCTGCTTAGTTGACTTAATGAAGTATTTTTAAGCCAGTATAAAAATGATTGAAACACAAATTTACATATTTGGCATTATTGACCAATATCTTTCATTTAATTTATTTGTTAAGAACATCAAGATGCATTAAAGTGAACATTATAATAAAGTAAATGTTTCTAGTGCAGAGAGGAGACAACCCATAGAAGCACCGATTTGATCTCATTTCAGAGAAAAATAGATCAGGTCAGATGCACCTAATAAATAAAATTACTAACATAAACTCAGGAATCTGTTTCTTTGCTTCATTGGTGCTGAAAATATCACTAATGCAGATCAAAGGAGATACACAGATGAATGCACCTCTTATTTATTATTTGGAAATTAGTGGGTGTGGTTTACATCAATACATTATTTTAAATCTGAAATTGATATGGAATGATCAGAAGTTGCTATGTGTATTGTTTATTTGAAAACTATTTACAGAGCAGCCTCAGAATTGAGATTAAATATTTTTGATCACAATAGTAAAGGAACTATTACAGAACAAGTTTTTCAATAAAATCAGAACATTAATGTTTAAGTGCATGAATTAATACATCTGAACTCATGCAGTAGGAACTAGGAAATATGAAATACTAGAACCATTTTATTTTAATTTGATTAAACTGATTTTTCTCCTAACATTGTTGGCATTTTCCCACACACAGTTAAACAAAACAGTGTTGATTAAGGTGTGTGTGTGTGAGAGAGAGATAGAGAGGGAGAGGGAGAGTTAAAATAATAAAAAAAAAAAACCCGACTGGAGCAGAGGCAGTGACCGATGCATGCAGGAGCCGTTTTCAGCTGTGTCTTGTCAAATGCACCATGTACGTTACGAAAGAAGTAACTTTAAATATTTAACTGAAAAAGAGGCGAGCTGAAGAAAACATAGGGAGCACTGAAGAAATGTGAGCAACATTGAAGCAAGCACAGAGAGATCCGTTACTGTCTGTGTGTGCGCGTGGATCCCTGGGCCGAGCTGACTGAGCTCCCGGCTGCAGATTTTGTGTGTAGGGAGGGGTGGGCGCTCTATGCGACTGCCAATCACAGAGCGTGAAGACAGTCAGTTACCCAAAGCGGATTTTCCTTCAGCACGATTACAGATATTTACGAGTTTTACTCGTTTCATGCTCGTATTCGTCAAAAATGCTTTATCCGTTCCGGATACGGCTCATCCTTAGCTGTTAGAGCCCTGCACGGGCCTAAAATCTGAGCCCGTGTCCGGCCCGGCCCGAGGGGGTGTAGCCCCAGCCCGTCCCGGTCCGAAAAGGTTTTCAGGATTCTCTGGCCCGGCCCGAGCCCAACTTTTTTTTTTTAATACTTTTATTATTAAAGTTCATTCTTCTTGTTCTGTTAAGCAAAGCAGATAAAGATAAGAGGAAACTTGAGAGGGACCTTGGCCAAGCAACAGTATCTTTCTTGCAGAATAAAGGTTCCAGTTAAGACTTGTCTCCATATGACCAGATACTGAAGAGGTCAACTGTAGATGAAAAACTGACCTTTTCTGGACACCACACGGTCTACCATTAATATTGGCTGATATTGGCATTGTTGTGGTTATTAGCCAACCAATAGTTTGTAAGTTTTACTTACCCTTTGGATTCATCAATAAAATTCGTACATACAGAAATATTTACTGATTTTATTACTTAATTAGGATATCCATGGATATGCCTTAGGGCACCACCCCTTTTAACAGAGGAAAATGAATCCAAACCTATATCAATCCGTCTAAAGTTCGTAAAATTCTTTTAATGAGCGGCGGTCATATTCTATCCAACACCGACAAATTCACTTGAGACAAAACTTAATTGGTGATAACATTTATTAACTTGAATGAACGGACACAAGGCGTCCCTCTGTGTCCGGGGCTGAGCAGATCAGATAGCGTTGGTCCGTTGATCCCAGCAGCTAGGCCTCACACACATGCCATCCGGAACGGCAGGAGCAGAGGCAGGGGTCTCCTTACACCAGGTGAACTGGACAGGGGAGAGAAAGAGTTCCGCTCTGCGCCTCGGCTTCATAGACTCGTCCAGCGGGCTGTCTCTGTAGGGGTCGGTATCCACTGGGCCGGTCAGACTTGGTATTGCGTGATGACATCATCAAGCTGCTGCCGGCTGCAGAGGATCATGGGACATGGAGTCCCTGCTGGCGCTGATATCAATATGCTTTATTGTCTACACTTCAGGGCGTAGATGGCATAGTCCTTTGGAGAAAATACTGCGTAGTAATTTTCTCATCAGGGCGGGACCCCAACAGCATTAACATGTAATATTGGAAAATATCGTTTTTTACACTTAAAGACCCAACTTTTACATGCCATGCACATAATGTACATCAACATATGACTGATCTGACGTCATGATTTAAAGATATTTGAATTTGTTTGGAACAAGTTGTGAAGCAGACTTTTTCCTTTTTGTAGTGAGCGTACGCTGTCCTCACATGCATCATGTTGCTACGTGTAGCTACACTGCTAGCAAACAACAAGAATCTTCACCCAAGGCTTGCTGTTCTTATCTGAAGATCTTTACAAATGTTTTATCATAGCTGCAAAATAAAGTAAAAGAAGATACATTACTCAGTCATACACACATCTTAATGTCGTGCTTAGCGATTAGCCTACCTTAGCTTGTGTACATTGCTTACATTTTATCAACTAAGTTACTTTAACACACTCATATCATATGGATCAGCTGCTGTTCGAGACAAATTAAACATGGCACTTTTTCTGATTGACTGAAGTAGTTGTTTTGAGTAGATAACGTTTAAGCATGCATGATAGGAGATATGTAATGTTTACAACCTAAAAGGATTAAATTGTTTCTATGGGAGAGGAACCACACAAATCAGTATCAGTTTATATCGGTATCGGAAATTAAGAGTTAGAGAATGTTTGTACCTTGGATATCGGTTAAAAGCCAGTATTTTTTTCAGATTTTGTCTCCAGGGGGGAAAATACTGGTCTGATATTTTAATGGTACATTTACAGCAATGAATAACTTCACTACTTCCTGTTTGCATTTTCACGCAGAAATGTGGTCACACAAAGTACAAGTCTACTTATTGGTGAACTGAGTGTGATGGACGATCTTAACAGATGGATCTGACTTAATTAGGCAGCTAATCTACAGTTTACCTCATCAGTTGTGAAATGCTGACCCTTGTGTATTTTCTTTACACTCTCTCTCTCTCTCTCTCTCTCTCTCTTCTCTCTTCTCTCTTCTCTCTCTCTTCTCTCTCTCTTCTCTCTCTCTCTCTCTCTTCTCTCTTCTCTCTTCTCTCTTCTCTCTCTCTTCTCTCTCTCTCTCTCTCTTCTCTCTTCTCTCTTCTCTCTCTCTCTCTTCTCTCTCTCTTCTCTCTCTCTCTCTCTCTCTCTCTCTCTCTCTCTCTCTCTCTCTCTCTCTCTCTCTCTCTCTCTCTCTCTCTGAGATAACACATGGTGTCTCTGGATGACATCATGGGTTTCAGGTTGCCCACTGTGGCTTCTGTTCCCACAGGGTGAAGGAGCTGGAGAACGTATCCATTCTGGGAATAGACTTTCATTCCCTCTCCCTCCTGCCCTTCTGCTCCGACACACACAGCCGACTGACCTCTCTGCCACCTCTCTCAGGGTTTGTGATTGGCTCATTTAGATGTGCTGACAGATGTGCGTTTCCTTCTTTTAGATGGTTATGATTTTAAAGTTGGAGAAGCATAATTTGACTTCTTTTTTAGATTTGAGGAGCTTAATGTATTTATTTGGTCAGTTAAGAATTGTTGCCTTGTCTTTGATGGACATTTGCACACGCGCATAACCAAATCTGCTATACTGTAGTCTGTTACTGGTTTGCTTTCTGCATTTTTCCCAGGAAGCTCATAAGGTTTTCTCTGTTTGCCTTTGTGCCACTGACTCTGTCAATCATCTGTTTTGGTTTTTCATAGAAGCCTAGAGAGTGAACTGTGAACTCAAGCAGTTTGTCTGTTCTTGTGTTTTTCTTTTTCACTCCCTCTGTGGACACACCTGGCAGTCGCTACATGTGTTCAAAATACAAACACACCCAAACCTTAGACCTTAGGCATGTTGATTTGATCATCTTCCTTCTGTTTTCATGTGTTTGCCTGTCTGAAATCAGCATCCCAAGGATTTTTGAGTCACCTGGCTTCAGGAGTGAAAACTATTCACACTTTGGGATTTAATAGAATAGAAACTTTATTGTCCTGCAGTGGGTCACAGCAGCAATCACATTCACAACAAGAGCAGAACTAAATGTCGGAAGAATAAGGAGTCACGCCCATTTACTTCCGGACCATGGGTCCCCGGAGGAACAATAAAATTAATGCAAGTCAATGAGGCTAAAAACGCTATTTTCTAATTTTGCTTGTCCAGGACTACAAATGCTCTTCACAAAAGTGACGTCATCAACCCAGACATGGAGAGAAACAGAGGGAAAATGGCTGTAAGTCCAACAAACTTCAAGTCCTTCCTTCAGGAGGAAAGAACCGTCATAAATCTTGCCATGTAGCAGCTATGCTAGGGCAGAGGAGATTCTGTGGTGACATGCCGATGTCTAATTTGTAGTCATGTTAATTACGAACTTTTACAAGCTGATAAATCTCTAAGTACGTGAATGGCGTGGTCGAAACATCCATAATTAATTTAAATTTAAATTGAATTACAACATGTGATCCAGGGCCTAAGGCAAAGCGAATTAGAAATTAGCTCTTTTAGCCCCGTTGACTTGCATTCCCTTTTTCATTCTTTTGGGGACCCATGAACCGACCGCAAACAGAGGAGACTTCGGCTCCCTATAACACGCTGTATATTGAACAAAACCATAAAAAGCTGGTTTGGTTGGCTGTCACTGTAGCAATTTGTCACTAATCCTCTTTTGATCTAGGTAGTCCAGAGTCTATGATAGATGCAAAACCATGCCACGGCTTATTTGTGGCACATTTGAATATGGTGGAGAGTTTAAATTGGGCTATGAAAAGCAAAAATGTCTAATCACAATTAATCACTTGAGTTTCATAGTTGCCTCATGACTGATCGCAAACCAGATTATAAATGTACCTTAACATGAAAATATACATGCTTCTGATGTTCTTTTAAGTTATGTGAGCAGAAAAATATACTTTCTTCATGCAAATCTGTATTTGTTGTTGCAACAATCGAAATATTCTACTGGAAATTTTCTCTGTAGTTTCCATCGTCTCTTTCCCCTTTGTCAAGCTTTGGTTAGTTGGATCAAAAATGTGAGAGAAAACAATGTCACAGGACGATGCAAACCTTGATAGGTGATTTGTGTTTTGTGCATTTGTTTAATTTTCAAGACATATTTATCTTTATTTCCCATTTTGGTTCTTCAGAAATTTTAACTTTGTTCATTCATCAATTATGGAGCGATAAATGAAAAGAGAGGGAGAGGGGACTGGAAGATGCGGTCATCCTGTTATGAGTTTTTAAACGGTTTCAAATCAACAAAAAATGGCATTAAACAGTTTTGTGATTATTTCACTATTACATTATTACATAATGCACCTTTAAATATATATTCCAGAAGAGTCTGTGTGTTTCAGTAGTTCATTTCTTTGGGAATAACCACTGCTCTAGACTTAAATGGTCTATAAAACAATAGAGGGATAAGTGCAGATGAGTTTGCATTAACATTCCCACAATTAACCCCCTGTGCGTTACGGATTTAGCAAGTTACTGCAACCTACTCATTTTTGGTGTTCTTATTCAGCATGTTCTTGACTTAAATCACAGATTTCTGTGTGATACTTAATGCACTTGGATCAACGATGCTACAACGTTACCAGAAAAACACCATTTCTAACACAAGAACAGATCCCTTGTATACATTCTAAATAAGTAGCCCATTACCTTGCCCAATGACTGGATGGGACATTTTACACACATAATTGCATCTTTGAAGTGCAATAATAATCACGGTCATAAGTAGGTTTAGGAAAAACACGGCCGCTTCTACGACGTGTAGCCAAACATGAGTGTGTTTTGCGAAGAATACATTAGACCCAGCAGCATTCACATCATCAAGTACTCCTCCTGTTTGTTTTAACTGAGAGTAGGTGCTGAAAAGTATATCTTGTTTTATGCGATAAGAGAAAATGTTGTCATTCATATGTCCAACACAGCAATGAAACGCCTCCAGAAAGCCTTGGAAAGATTCCCCACGGGGGAATCGGTGGGCTGTCAAAGCCAGCCATCAACACCTCATTCATCAGAGCAACGAAGGATCTGTGATGAGAATAAGAGGGAGTGTGGATGAAAAGTTGTGCAAACGTAGAATAAGTTGAGCTGCATTTAGCAGCAGGTGAGCTTTAGAAACAGAACTGCAGCTGACTAAAACCTTAAAGGGGCATTATGGAAGGTTGACAGCCAAAACATGTACAGAAATAATAAATTTCTTCTTCATACATTCTCCTGCAATGCCCTGGTCCTGTAGAATGAGCCCTGGCATTTTTACTGTGATTGCCTGTTTTTCTGTAAAATCACAGAAAAAGAGAGCTGCTCGGGTCGAGCAGGCTGCTTCATGCGCGTTCACGCTCAGGCATAGCCCGTAGCATTTGCAATCAGTAGCTTTAGCAGCAGAGAGAGAGGTAGTGCCAACTCAGCGACTTTGTCGCTGTTCCTAACGCCTAGTGATGAACCTAGCTACATTTCTGAGGACCTTAGCTACTTTCTTCTAGAAATTTCCTGCAAATTGGCAACAAAATAGCCATTTTCGCTCCGAACCGTTCTTTGAACGTTGTTTCAGCTGTCAAGGATAACTGGCGCTGTAGCTCACCTAGTTAGACGTCAGACTCTTGTGTGGAAGATCCGGGTTTGATTCTGGATGCGAACATAGTTTATTTAGAGTTTCTTTTTTACATTAATGGTATATTTTTTTTACAGTAAGATGCCCAAATTTTTACTTGAGACTCGCTGAATGGCATTGAATTCACTGATAAAAAAGATGTGGGTTCAACTTTCATTTTGGAACAATTTTTCAAGCAAGGGAAGGGAATGATCTGAGCATGCAGGGAGACTGACCCATCATAAACCTTTGTCGGCTGTGCTGAAGAGAAAGGTACTGAACCAAATTATTTAATTAATTAGCTGCGCGTTCTCCTGTCCTCTGTCCTCCAGGACACACACACACACACACACACACACACACACACACACACACACACACACACACACACACACACACACACACACACACACACACACACACACACACACACACACACACACACACACACACACACACACACACGGGACTGTCTCAGCTGTTATTTTCGTTAAGGAGTGTTCACGTACAACATGCGTGCCTCGTGCACGAGCCTACTATTGAAGCTGCCGTTACACTTTTGGCCTGAGGGAGCAATCGCTAGCATAAAAATTCAAAACTCCGTAAAGTCCCTTTAAGTTACAAAACCGTCAACCACTGTGGACATCTGGAACCTGTTGCAATTTAATTTTTGATGTTTATTTCTCACAAAAAACCACAATAACACAGAATGTTGACATGTTACATGTTCATTTCGAATCACTGTAACTCCACGATAGTTAGAGGTATAGAAAAATTCAGATGGATTTAAAAAGAAGAGACAATGTGCTTTCAAGTCCACATAAGTTTATTATGGTACACTCCATTCAGCTGTTGCAGTAAGTGGGTGAATCTCCATCTCACACTCATGAATGGAGCTGAGTGATTAAAACAAAAGGAGCTACTACAGCAAACAACCACTGTCATTAATAAAGTCGGCTGTAGCAGCACCATGAAAAGAAAGTAGTGTAAAGATCAGCGGCTCTATGAGCTCAGTTTGGCTTCATCAGCCCACTCCCCTGCATTCACCCACTCCAGCCAACGCTCACTGCTACCACCATAACACTTTTAAAAGCAGGGGAGACCCCGGGTTTCTAGGCGCAGCCAAGCTGAGGAAGGCTGCAGCATTAGCCAAAACTAGTCAGCAAAAAAGGTAAAAACAAATCTTGTGTGTGTGTGTGTGTGTGTGTGTGTGTGTGTGTGTGTGTGTGTGTGCGCGCGTGCATGTGTATTCCGCCTGTTTATCTTCCGGTCTATCTTTCCCTCACTCATGAACAAGATCCCAAGATACTTGAACTCATCCATTTGGGGCAGGAGAACGCATTCTACCCTTTTCCGACTCAAGATCATGGTCTCGGATTTAAAGGAGCCGATTCTCATCACAGCTGCTTCACACTGGGCTGCAAACTATTCCAGCAAAAGCATGAGATCATGTTCTGATGAATTGTTTTAATTATTTTCTACATCAAATCAAATAAAATTTTATTTATGAAGTGCTTTTCATGCAACGAGTGCAACTTAAAGTGTGCAATATTAAAAACAACCACACAACAGTTAAGATTCCCACCCCTCCCTCACAGATCAACATCCAACTTCCCCTCTAACCACATGGGCAACTGGGCAATTGCCAAGGGCCCAAGAACTCTAAAGGGCCCAGGGCAGCAAGGGCACGAGCAAAATACTGTATCTGTAATTTCCCGCTTTATGAGGACTATGATGACCGTACGTCCTGTTTTCCCCGAACATGTCCACTTTTCACTCTCTGTCCAGGGCGTCCGGACTGGGGGCTCTTGATGAAAATGTCCGGCTTTTCATCCAGGAGCAGGGATCGAATTATGGGGGAGCTGGATATCCCACACATCCAGGGGAGCCGGAAAAAAGTTTTCTACCTATATTACATCATTTATGGACTCTTCTGAGCAGAGAGCACAGAGAGCGGCACAGCGCCTTGTTGCGCAGCGATCCAGGCTGCTGCTTCCAGCGCACGGTCCATTCTCAAAGTGGCGCAACCAAAAAACTATAATTAGCACACGATCGTTCATGTCCGCACATGTTCTCTATTTTCGGTCTTATTTGTGCCTGAAGCGCTCTGCTACTGCGGAGCTATCACCTGTGCTGTGGTGATTTCACCTCACTGATGCAGCATCGAAACGCCTCTCCGCTTTGCGTTCAGGAGATCCCTTTGATCTGCTCAAAAGTAACTGATGAGGTGAAAAAGTAAGAATACAGGCAGCAGTTTTTCTGGAGAATTAAGAGGAGATGCAGGAAGATGAGAGACAAACAGGACAGGAAAATAGTTAAATAAAAACAAGAAAACAAAACAAAAAGTAAAATGTAGGTAGATTCATCTCCACTACACGTTTTTACCTGTATAAAACAATAAGTTATACACATGTAATAATTATACATCTGATACAGTTCAGATCACCTTCAAAACTCAGTCACACAGCCAGGGCTGTTTCAAGACATTTTGGGGGCCAAGGCAAAATTTGGCCGGGCTTCAGAGATAGGGTGAGAGGCTCTGTCATCTGGGAGGGGCTCGGAGTAAAGCCGGGCGTACACTGTGCGACTTTTTCACTTTTTTGAGCAGATTTTCCACTCGTGCGAGAATCCACAAGATCGGGGCGAGTTTTGCGCCGAGCGTGGTGTAGTGTACAGGGGGTTACGAAAGGCGATTAACACCACGTGACCAGCTACCGATCAGCAATCGTGAGCTCGCACGGACGGTCTTCTGGCGTTTTTAATATTTTCCTCGTCCCTCGTGAGGGTATCGCACTGTTGAAGCGGCGCTGCGAGCAGCTGCGACCCAAAATGTATCAGAACCGCTCACGGCGCATGCGCAATCATGCATCAACGCCGCTCACCCGCTATTTCCCTAATAACACACGTTGTTCTTTTTTATTTCTACACATTTTTTACTCACAGATTGTCAAGAAAACGTGTTTGTCGTGTTCATGTCAAATTAAACTGATCACAAAACACAGATTTACTTTCTTTATTTCGTTTTCCTCATCCAACCCCCATAAATCCCTGTGTGTCCTCCTGCAGCACTCCTGAAGGACAACAGGCAAAACAACACAAAAAAGTGTGACGTGTTGTGTGAAAACTGCTATTTTTAGCATATTTTTAGGGCCGACGTGTTGCTACCAGACGTACAGTGTGAGCAGTCAGGTCGCAT
Organism: Nothobranchius furzeri; assembly: GCF_043380555.1. Lineage (NCBI taxonomy): Eukaryota > Metazoa > Chordata > Actinopteri > Cyprinodontiformes > Nothobranchiidae > Nothobranchius > Nothobranchius furzeri. The sequence continues at coordinate 52,857,754 of NC_091746.1, forward strand.
CCGAGAACTGGGTCGTACAGTGTGAGCACATGACTCGTGAGATCTGCTCTGCGAGGAAGTCGTACAGTTTGAGCTGAAGCTGAGTGCTACGAGTGAAAAAGTCGCACAGTGTACGCCCGGCTTTAATCTGCTGCTCCTCCAATTCGAGAGGAGCCAGTTGATGTGGCTCGGGCATCATGCCTCCTGGACGCCTCCCTGGTGAGGTTTCCCAGGCATGTCCAACCGGAAGAAGACTTAAAGGAAGACCCAGGACATGCTGGAGGGACAATGTCTCTCACCTGGCCAGGGAACACCTTAGGATTCGCCCGGAAGAGCTGGCCCAAGTGGCTGGGGAGAGGGAAGTCTGGGCCTCTCGGCTTAGGCTACTGCCTCCAGAACCCAAACCTGGATAAGCAGAAGAAAATGGATGGATGGATACTCACCAAGCAACGATTTACAGATAATCACATTTAATGCTTTTCCTCCCAGCTGTGGAACTTTTCTACTTTTAGACACAGTCAACTTTTGCCTTACTGGCATCTTGTTCAAACAGCTGCTCCGGACACAAATTGGTTCTTTTCTTGTCTCGTCTCTCCTGTTTTATTTGCTGATTGTTTCTTTTATCCGTTCCTCCCATCTATTCCGCGTGTTGATTGGAATTTTGTTACTGTCAACCTTTGTCATCTTTTATTTGTTAATGAAATTCTCTATCAGTTTTAGTCAGTTTTTATTTTTTATAGTCCAATAAGTCCAATTTTCAGTTTGTCATGAAAAGAAAAAAGGAAAATAATTAGCTAACAAATGAACACTGGGATGAATGATGATCTGAAAGAAAGCTATACTGAAGCCTTCTATGCAGACCTAACCAGCACAGGTGTGGACTGATGTATTACAGTGCCTGTACATGTGTAGCTGATTTTAGTAATGAGCCCTGTGCATGGTCGATAGAACCAGTTTGTTTGATCCATCTGTCACCCAACAGTCCCCATCAATCATCTAAAGAAACTCTGTGTTCTCCGTGATTAACATTCATTCATGTTCTAAAATACTGGCTAAAACTCTGAAATTTTATGAGTTTCATAAAACACAAAGCTGGCACAACAATGGCATACAAGTATTCCTTCTAGTTTTATTCATCAATCTTTGTATTGAAAGAAGACTAGACTGACAGAGCGAAAGAGAAAACCTTCAAGGACAATGTCTGGAGTGTGTCTGAACCTCCAGCACAAATGTATGGTTGCATTCTTGCTTTGTTCTGTCAAATCACAGTTGTGGCAGATGCAGGATGGAGCGGCAGCAGCTGTTTTAGCTCTCCGTTCTCCAGTTTCAGCCGGTGGCACTGCCTGCACTCCGGGGATGGTCAAGGGTACGTTGCTGAGTCCTACGAGTGTTTGTTCTATGAGGGTGGGCACAAAAACCCTCAGGCCAGAGCACCAATAGGATTCTTGGCACAGGAAAAGAGGGATGTGACCGAAGGTGTCAAACAGAGTGGGACGGGTGACGAGACAAAATACACAGCTTGTCCCACTCTCACAGGACCCATGGCGCCATTAATTACTCTGAGCGTTGTGGCAGAATTATTGGAAAGCAGACTATTATTGTTCCTGTCAGTGCAAGTTAGGTCAGATAAAACCTGAGTGTAATTCAAGTTGACAAAGGTGTTTAGAAAAATGTGAAGATGTACACAGTGACACTTTTTTCTTTGGTAAATCTTGTATAATGTGGCTTTGTTTCACAGGAAATTAGTGCTTTCCTAAAGCAGGACTCACTTCTGGTCCTGGAGAGCCAGTGTCCAGCATGTTTAAGTTTCAGCACACCAGATTTCAATCAGCAGGTGATTAACCGGCTTCTGATAAGCCTGATGAGCTGCTGCACAGGGGGATTCAACCTCTAAATTAGGTGTGTTGGAGTAGAGAAACAAGTAAAACACGCACTGCCCTAAAGATCTGAACAGTGGAACCAGCTGCCTGAACTAAAGCAAACTGTATTTAAAAGATTAATCCTCACAGATATAGCATTTAGGGAATCTGGTGGCCTACAGGAGCAGATCAATACTAAAGCTGTTGTACTCAGGTAAGGCCAAACATGGAGGTTCAGGTGATTCTCTCATTCAGATCTGAAAACCTGTCATTAATTTTATCATCAAAAGTTGGTGGAGGCACAAACTGCTTTCTGCCCCAGACCTGCAAGATCTGGTGGCACACGGGTGTACATTTACCCTTGCACTAGGCATAGCTTTTAATTAATGCAAATTTAGAATTGTTGGAGTTGTGCATGTGTGTCTCATAGATGAATTAGTCAGTAAAGGAGCTGATTGCTAAAATGTTAGATAGCTGTAGCCCTATACTGGATAGTTTGTGGAAGAATGAACTTCAGAAGGTTAGAAAATGGAAAGAGTCTTAAGTCATACTTCTGCCAACAACTCTCCGAACCTTCAGCCAATATTAAGAAACCAAAAACAACTAAACACAATAACTTACTGAAAATCAACACTTTTCCATGATGTCAAAAGGGTTTTACTAGTCTGTGCTGCAAACATTCTCCTGGTGTGAGAGAATCGGTGGGTCTCAGCATTGGTTTCAAGGGGGGCATGTTTTAAAAGTAGAGTTTTTTTTATTGACTATTGTATATTTGGACCAAAGTAAGATTGTACATGAACTGCTTAAATCGACATTAGAGGACATATAAATTTAGCTCTTGTGAAGTCATAAAATGAGCATAAAAGTACGGAGATGTCAGTTGACAGAAGGAGAAAAGGAGCAGTATCATACACCATCCATATCCATTATTCCTGGAATGATGTTTAATACCAGCTCAGATATGATGAGTGAGAATCAAATTTAGACCCTCAGAATGCCATCTGCAATTTTTAATGGTGAAAATCTCGTCTGTGGTTGCATCTGATGATGCTCAGTCGTAGCTGGGTCTGCCTGGTGTTGTTTTCCTCCGTGTCAGCAGTGTTGGGATGAGGCCGTCGGTGATGTGCACTTACAGTAAGTGAAGGAGTGATGTTTCAGAGATGGGTAGCATTTCCAGTATTTATCGACTGCTGTGTGGCGGCACTGGATGACACTACGTTCTGATACATTAGCGGCAGTGGGAGATTTGACAGGACGGAAACTGAAGGGTTGAGAAAGTGAGGAGGGCAGATGTTGAGGCTTCACCTAGCTCAGACTTGGACACGGATGCATCGATCGCAGCCCCAAAGCTCTCCTAGCTTCTTCCTGTGTTTTCATCGTGCTTTCATTGAAAGACAGCAAACAGCAATGTCGGGGAGGCTGCTGATAGCTCCGTATCTAATGCGCTCAAATCTCCAGGGAGAGAGATTTACATGGATGATGAATGTCTAAAAATTTATCTCAGGATGTCACGCTTACTGAAAGACAGTCGGAACATTTGGCAAGGTTTTTCACTGAGCAGCAGTCCTTTAGTTTCAGTTTCTGGTATATAAGTGATTTCTTCTCAAATTGGTTAACTGATGCATTAAACCATGTTGGATATCGTCTGATAAATAATATTTATTCAGACTGATCTAATGCTTTAGAAGTGATGCACTCTGCCTCTTTACTATGAAACTTATGGAATTTTATATTGTCAGTCACATATGACTTAAACAAGACGATACAGCAAGGAGGTGGAGAAATTTCTCCCAAAACAATATTTAAACAACAAAACACAGCAATTAGCAAAATTTGTTATGGGAGCTGATACCAATTCTCCAGAGCTGCATGTTTGACAATTTGCAGGTTTTTCCCCCCGTTTCCTAGCGCTTTTCGAGCGATATTAAGCTATGACTGATGCCGTGTGTCCGCGCTAACTTTCTGTCCCTCACACAGCACCGTGGGTGAGTGAGAGACTCTCTGGCAGCTGGTTTACCATAATGGCACTAAGGCTATGTTCACACTGCAGCCAAAAGCGCATCAAATCCAAATTTTTCTAATCCGATCCATGTCACTTTCATATGTGGTACTGATTCCGTTACATTGATGTTTTTGAACGCAACTGCAGTCTGAACGGCCATGTCGTATTAAATCCGTCTCCTACTGTACGTCACAGAGTCAGCGGAGGTGAGTGTCGTGTTCCTGAGGAGAAGCGCTGACAAAATGATTCAGGAGTCTGTCTGAACATCCTGTTAAGTTTAGGAATTAGAAATACAGGAGTTCATGAGAACGGGAGTGGGAGGTGCTGCTGGAGCGAGCGTCTCGCCGGTCTCAGTCTCTGTGAACGGAGGAGTGGGGGGTCTCCATGAATAAACTTACATTTTTGGAGAACAATAATTCAGGAAGATGGCGGGAATAAGGAGTAAAACAGTTTTTAAAACAGTTTCCAGCCCAAAACGAAATTCAAGGGCGGAAATCCCATTTCAATTTTGGGGGGGACAATAAACAGTAAAACTTCAGAGAGTAATTTTTGGGGGGGCATGGAAAAAAAAAGCTCTCTACATACAACACTGTATGTCCTTATAAGAGACTGACCTGTGACTGTGCCTGTGTCTGACAGGCTCTGGCTGCCTGTGCTCAAGTGACTGGACTTTGCCTAATGAAACCATTTAGAAACAATTTCATTTCTTTCTTATAGATGTCTTTATCAAAATGCAAGTTTCTACTTACTTGACGTTCTGGAGCATTAAAAAACGACCTGATGTCTGCCGTTTTTCATTTCTCTGCCATTTCAACTGACCTGGTCTGCTGACAGTTGGACAGTAACACACACACAGATGGGATGTTGTCATTAGAACGGAGCTGGAGGATATTGATCAACAACAATATCTTGCCAATTTTGTACATCTTCATAAGCATCCTTTCTTTTTGTTTTCATTTCAATAACAAGACTGTGGCCTAAAATGGAATAAGCAATTCAGAATAAAGATTTAAAAGTAGATCGTTAATAGTTGAAGCAACATGTCCTGAAATGACATGGCTATTGGCTGACCAGCAGCTACACGTGTGGACGGATGTAAAGCATTAATTTAAAATACTAAAACATATCTAACTTTTTCACAACAAAGAGAGAAAACCTAAAATGTCAAATTAAAATTTTATTAAATCACATAACATGAAAGCTACTAAAATCCAAATAGTTCCATATTGATTTTAATATATTTGAAAATTTCCTTCTAAATATGGCTAGAAAAAATAACAAACTTCAAATCAGCTTTCACAAGTCAAGTATCAAAATGACTGAAATCTCTTTAATAAATCATAGAAATGTTTGTTGGCTATTAGAGAATAACTCTGTAATATTTATTAACTTTATCTAAGTCCGACTGAACGAAAAGATACACAAAATCTAAAAATATATTCTTGAAATATTTGTTTCATTTTAATAATAAAAACGAAAAACATTTACTTTACAAATACACTAAACATATACATACTCTATAGTTTATCTTTCAGTTTAATCGATCTCTCACTTTTCTCAGTTTTCATAGTGTTTTGCGTCTGTGTGGCCAACGCGATCTTTGGCTTTTACACTGGGAGCTTTGAGCAACGTGCCTCCTCCACACATTTGCTGCAACCAGCTCATCCCTAAGCTGCACGGTGCACCTGCACTTTGACATATTGTAAACAGCTGCAGAGCCTGGGGAAGACGGGATAAGAGCGGTTAAACGCTGTGGTTTTCCATACATCGGACCAGTTAGTTTTGATTCTACCATATTCATCTGCTAAATAGGATGAAACGCGGACATTTTCATCGATCTATAAATGCTCTGCAGATTCCAGGGGCAGACCGTGAAAGCGTACGTGTCTGGAAAAAGGAACTTTTGGTCACCTTAGTGAATGGAATAATAATAGCGGAATAATCCTGGAATGACCAGAGAACATGAAGTGACAACTTTTTTTTTACTGTGGTGGTGGTCAGTCATAAAGGGATCTCCGACCGGTGATCAAAATCTAAAGATAATCGGTGTCTATGTTTGACATTTATGACCACATTTGACATACATATTTAAGTTTGTAGAACAAGCGTGTGATAAATGACTTACTGCTGGAAACCGCTGGCTTTTTGATTCCCGCCTCCTGTGAGCCTGCGGGCTGCTGTGAAGCTGTGAGCGGGGCAGAGCCGGCAGCCCCGCCCGTTGGAAACAGCGTGTGTGGACCGACGGTACCAACTTGAGGAATTGTGTGTGTGTGTGTGTGTGTGTGGGGGGGGGGGGGGGGGGGGGGGGGGGGGCTATAATTTCTCAACAATTAAAAACACATTGTTTCGTATTTGCAGACTAACTTTTATGTTGTGGTTTTAGAAGACAATACAGGTTTACTGATAGCATTTATGTGTTTACAATAACTTTTGTGGGGGGGACAACTTTGTGTGAGGGGGGGACGCGTCTCCCCCGTCCCCCTGGGATCTCCGCCCATGGGTGTGATCCTGATCCTGTGGATGAACTGTCAGTGGAGACTTTCACATCACAACTCCGCCGCTCCTGGTTTCGACTCCACTGATCATGACTTCTTGTCTTTTGTGCATGCGGGTCTCTTTGGGGCCGTGAAGCGTTCACACTGGAGAGAGTTTGATGTCGCATTTCAGTCATAGTGTGAACAGCCAATAAAAAAAATTGTAATTGAGCATCAAGGCCTGCAGTGTGAATGAAGCCTAAGTGAACTTGAAAGCGCAACTTCTCTCCTGATAAAAACCGTTTAAATTCTTCTGATGGCACAAACCTTTGCAGAGTTACGGTAATTAAAACAAGCATGTGAAAGGTGTCAGAGTGGCATTTTTGTGAGAAAAAAATCAGGCGGTCCAGATATACAGTGGGTACGGAAAGTATTCAAATGACGGGGGGCAAAGGAGCTGCCTGAAGACAGTGTTTAACACAAAACGTTTATGAAGATCTTCAGATAAATAAACCAAGCCTTGACTGAAGATTGTTGTTTTTGTTTTAGTCGTTTGTCTCTGCAGGGAGGATTTCTACTTCACTAGTTGTGCCAAATAAATTAAAACATTCTGTAACCTTTATCTCACATTTGTCATGTTTTGACATTTTAAGAGAGGCAGAGAAGCTGGAAACTGATTAGTGTTACTTTAAGACTTATCCATATGCAATACTCCAGATTGTTTGGGTGAGAAAAACTGAGATAAAATAACCGTCTGAAAAATGTAAACAGGAGAGAAAGATTTAGAGAATCCAAGAAGATGTTAAAGCAAAAACAATGAAACTGCTTTTCTTATACTTGCCTCCCTTTATTCTGATCCTGTTGCTGACTCTGTGTTCCAGGAAAAATCAAAGTCTTGGGAGAATCTTGTCAAAGAGATGAAAGTTCTTCCTCAGTTTTTTTATATAATTGTGAATGCTCTTTCCAGCTATGCAAATGGTGTTTCAGCTTATTTTTTAGAATGATTAGGATGAAGATTTTAAGAGCTGCGATGGACTGGCTCTCTGTCCAGGGTGTACCCTGCCTGATTGCCCGTGCCCCGCTGGAGATAGGCGCCAGCCCCCCCACGACCCTACATGGACAAGCGGGTTCAGAAAATGGATGGATGGATGGATTTGAAGAGAAATTGGGGCTGAGCGAAATGGCCTAAAATCAATATCACGATATATTGAGTATTTCACCTCGATTACGATAAATAGACGATAACTACAGGTATGTGCAGAAACAAAAGTTGTCTAGATGGGGCTGTCACATTTTTACATGACTCAAGGTGGTATAGCTTCTTAAAAGGACGTGAATGTTGCCAACCTACACACATCTTTTCATCTTTTTATTATCACATTCAGGGTTTCCCCCAGTGTTTTATAAGCATGGCGGCCCACCAGGCTTTGCTTGGACACCCGCCAGGCTAAGCGTTATGCCCCGCCCTCCCCGACCCTACCGTGTCCGCTGACACGAACGGCGCATGGCATTGAAACAAAAGTAGGGCCATCCATCAGATGGTACTGGTGAAAAACAGCAGCAGATTGTGTGCACGTGCACGCACCATCTCCCCACCCCCTGCTGTCACGGACGAGCAACAGAAAGGACCGTCAGCTTCATATACATACACCAGCACATTCTCACATCCAAAGCGTTGAAAAGTGACGTGTGTGACCAAGCGTCAAAATATGACGATCAGGGTGCCCCAGCGTGTCGGGAGTTGACGCGCTGTGCCAGAGCGTCGGTATCCGACGCCCGCGATGAGACGGATATTTGACCGACTTGTGAACTACTTAACCTTCCGCTCACCCCCATTCTAACCTTAACCAGCTTGCGCATGCAAAGCTTAATTGACAATTACTGAGTTACGGTTAGGATGGGGGTGAGGGGAAGGTTAAATCACTAGAGTTTCAAGGAATAATGTCCGTGTCACCGTTGGCGTTGGATACGGACGCCAGCGGTGACACGTGTCCCTGCGCGTCCTCTCCCGACGCGCTGGGGCACCCTGATCGTCATATTTTGATGCTTGGTCATGCGTCATTTTTCGACGCTTTGGGTTTGAGAGTGTGTTGCACACACACACACACACACACACACACACACACACACACACACACACACACACACACACACACACACACACACACACACACACACACACACACACACACACACACACACACACACACACATGCTGTCACGGAAGAGCAATGGAAAGGACCGTCTGCTTCATACACACACACGCACACCCGCTGTCACGGATGAGCAACGGAACTCGGAATTCATACACCAAGCCCCCCCCCCCCCCCCCCCCCCCGAACTGAACTGTTTTAATATTCTTTTTACTTGTACGCCTCCTTCTAACAAAAAGTCATCGATTTACATGTCCCTAAAATGACATGTAAACGAACCAAATTTACGTTTCAACAAGGTACGGACAGCAGATCTAACCACCACTGCTGTGTGCCATTCTGTACAGCATCAGCGAGGCCAAATTCTCAACTGAGCTTCCACACGTTTCCAAAGGATTCCGAATTGCAGAAACAGTGGGCTGTTAAAATCAGGAGAGATCATTTTATTGTTTCAAGCATCTCCCGAGTGTGTTCGCGACACTGTGTTGCTGCTGAGTTGATTGAGCCGCCCACTCCTGCTGGACAACGACGACTGCGACCCAGAGCTGTTCCTATGCTTTTTGATTGGAATAACTATAACATCCCAACCCAACGACCTGGAATGTGGGAAAGAAGAGAGCGTCCGCCCAGCACCGATCCAACGGAGATGCAAACTGACCCTGAGGATGACCCATCGCTGTGTCATGAACATGATTACTGCTCCAGCACTGAGCCTGCTGCTCTTGATCTGTCCCTCAATGTAAATGATGAGCTGCGAGAGGAGATATCAAGGCTCTGAAAACAAATAGAGGAATTAATCCTCAACAGCAAGTTCTGTTTGGAGCGGTTTTCTACCTCTGATGAGGACTTACGATTCTTTACCAGGTAAATAAAAATAATCACTGTGTATGAGTTAGACCCAAAGAGCTGCAGGGCTATAATGTTAAAAAAATATTATCTGGGTGAATGAAGCTGAAGTTGGTTTTCAATGGTTTTCTGAAGCTATTGGTTGGTTTTCTGGTTTGTGTTCAGTGAATGGCAATTCCAACTAAAATTTCCACTCAATGAGGATCTTTAATCTGCTCTTATTATATCCTCTGTGTTGTATGTTAATAATATGAGCAGATTAAAGATGCTCAGGGAGTGGAAATTTTGGTTGGAATTGCTACTTCCTAAACGGTAACTCGAGATGGGAACCAACTTCAGCTTCATACTGGGTGAAGTTGTGTGTGTGGTCCAGGTACTGGTCATAGCTCTTAAATAGTCCAGAGTTGTATAATTGATGTGACAATTAAGATCATATGGCTACATATTTGCAGTTAAATGTTGAATATTTCTGGTAATGCAAAGCTTTTTTGGGTCATTAGATGTGATCTGAGTAATGATCAATAATCTATCTAACTCATATGTTCCAAAGATTTGCAAGTCACGCTCACCTGATGGGCTTCTGGAAGCAAATTGAGCCAGCTACCCTCGATATGATACGGGTGACAAGAGCATCAAGTGTAGCGAAGACTGATCAGGTCCCTCACTCTGCCAGTGCAACGGTAAATGTTTTATTGTTGTTGTCCTTACAAAGCTTGTCATCATTTTCAAATTAAGCCATGTATCAAATACATTTTGATAGTCATAATGTAAGGTAATACCCAGGACACGCTGGAGAGACTCTCTCGGCCGGCCTGGGAACGTCTGGGCCTCTCTGCTTAAGTTGCTGCCCCTGCTACCTGACCCCAGATAAGAGGCTGAAAATGGATGGATGGTAATAATGTTTTTCATCTTTTCCAGGTTCTTCAACCAGTTGATGAGTTCTTCCTGTTTATGATCTACCTGTCACTGGGACTCACACAAAAGGATTGTTACCACCTGGGCCCACTTCCTTTATACTGTGTTAGGAGCTGTGGATATCTGGTTAGATGAAGACACTGTGAAAGCTCACCTCCCAGATGTGTTCCAGGATTACGCTGACACTCGGGTAATTTTAGATTGCACAGAACTGTGTTGCCAAACCCCAAACTTCCTCCTCCTCCAGAGCGAGGTGTTTTCAAATTATAAATCGCACTGTACATTCAAAGGGTTGATTGGGATAGCCCCTCATGGTGCAGTGACATTTGTGTCTTCTCTTTATCAGGGTGCCACCAGTGATAAAGAGATCTTAAAGCAGTCAGGCATTGTGGTCCTCCTGTACCCATCAATGGCTATCATGGTGGACAAGAGTTTCCTTGTTGAAGACTGTGTTCCATGCAAAGTCCACATACCCACGTTTCTGTCGCAGAGAGCTCAACTGTCTAGGCCAGAGGTCAGAAAGACACAGTCCATTGCGAGACTGAGAGTCCATGTTGAGCGTGTGATTCGCAGGGTTAAAGAACACAAAATATTCAGCACCGTGATCCCCCTTTCAATCACAGGCAACATTAACCAACTCGGGGTTGTCGCCTGTCTTTTGGTGAATTATGAAAACAGTCCCTTGGTGAAAACCTGGGCAAGCAGTTGTTGAGCTCAATCCAGAATCAGACAGATAACATAATGTGAATGCATATAATTCTCATTTGTGTAGTGAGTGACCTGCAAAATATTTTCTCTAACCTTACAAGAATCCCTTTAAGTCATAACTTGCACTGTAAATATAGGATGTGATGTTAAGGTACAGTGTGATTAATTCATTAAATAAGTTTGTTTTGTTTTTGTAATGCATTTCTTTTTTCATTCAGTAAGATAAACGTGCTTTCAGAGACGTTATACCTGCCGACAGTTTCAACTGCATTTATTTCAGTATTCCTCAGAGCGTCAACCGACTTCTTGCTCGGACTCTGAAACCCTCTCCCCCTGAGCCTGAGATCAGCGGACTCAGTGAACTCCTTTAAAAAGCAGCTGAAAACTCACCTGTTCCAGCTGGTTTTGGTGTGATCTTCATCACCCTCTCCTTGTTCTGCTCTCCCTACCTATTCCACCTTCCTCAAGATCCACTGATTTCCCTCTTTCCTTTTCACTTTCTCTCTTTCTTTACATTTTTAATCACAATTGTCTATTTTTTGCTCATTTAAAATATATTTTTAATCAGTTTCTAAATTCTTTTTTATATTTTTTGGTTTTGTGAACCGCCTCGTGATTTTTATCTTGAGGCACTATAGAAAAGAACTTTTCTTCTTCCTCCTCTTCTACAGCCTTCACCCTGCTTACAAAAGAGCTTTCAGCAGCACTTCTGCTGAGGGAGGGGCATTGGTGCACATGGAAAATATGCAAAGAAAACTCTCTCATCTCGCTCTCTCCATCTTTCTCTCTCTCACGTAGAGCAGGTACTTTAACCACAGCAAACCTCACCATCCTCTTCTAATTTTTTTCTGCATCATACAGCACAGTTAGTCCAAGCATCATTAATCACAATGAGAGGGAGCGTCTAGCTTAATGAACAGATTTATACTGGGGCATCTATGGACACTTAATTTGCCATTTAAATCCCACCTGTCTGTGTCAACTGGTCCATAGAGAGGTGCATAAATACAGACGTAGCTGTTCCAGGGGTTGGGCTGGATCCATCCCTTCATGCGTTACAACAGCCAGGCAGGAGGGAGTGTGCTAAAGAGTCCAGTCTGCAACTGCAATTATAAATAACATGTTGGCTTTTTCTTGTGCGGAATAACTTTCAGTACACGGTTCTGTAATGTGGCGCAGCCTTTTTTGGTTGTTTTGATAAAAGAAAAGCAACAATCTATCTAAAGTAAAATTAGAATATAAATTTATATGGATTCAGTTAGAAACATTGTTTCATCATGAAAGTTTTTATAAATAATGTTTTCATTTTTTTATAAAAAATTTTTTTTTGCATTACTTGGTCAACTTTACAATATAATTGAACTCTTTCTACTGAGTATAACTTGAACAATGTTAGCTAAAATGCAGGACTGGTACCAAATATAAATCTAATCCAGAGGTTTACATATTTTATCCTTTTAATCTTTAATTGTGTGTTATTTATTGTTATTTTGATTAGAATTTATTTATTAATTGCATATGACTTTTTTTTACAATTGCCACATTTATTTTGTCACTGCAAATGTATAAAACAAAAATTTGTTGCTCCATCATAAATAATTGGGCAGTGTTTATTAGTCCTACATTACAAGAGGCATTCATGAGGAAATTTTAACACTTCTCAAACATTCTGTTAATTATTTGGAGTCAAATATTTAGTGGAAGATATTTTTTTACATTTGTCAGTTTTTGTGGGTTTCTTCTTGCATTCCTTCTCAGCTGTCTTTGTTTAAAACATGTGATTCAACTCTGTTTTTTTGTTTTTAAATTATAAATGAGATGAGGAAGCATTGTTAACAAACTGAAACTTAAAATCTTTGCTACATTGGTTTCTTGAAAGGAATTGCAAAGAAAAGTTTCAAAAGTTCCAAAATGAAAAAAAAAAACACTTCACTAAGGTTTAAATGTAAAAATCAGCAGTAAAAAACATTTAATACATTTTTTTTCCAGATAATGTGCTTTAACCTTAAGCTGTATTTATTTGTTTTATGAAGCTGCTGAAATTTTTTAAAAGTCGACAAGGAACTTTAAAAAATAATATCATTTTATCTATCGTAGAGCCAAAAGCTCTCCTTCCTGACAGACTGAAAGACTTCCTTTGCCGATATATTTCAGTAACTCATCTTTTTAAAGATTTACATTGAAGTTTATGTTTTTGGGCACATCTCACACAATCTTGACCTCAAAGAATTACGTGCTCATTAAACACCATGGATATGAAATAAACAATTTACTCAAAAAGCACACATTTGGTTCCTTCCCATAAAGCAAAGTGCTTTAGTTGATTTGTTTGGTCCAGAGTTCATTTCAAGTGTGCTATTTGCATTTGGAGTCTGTTGCTGTCAACTGTCAAGATGAGATCCAAAGAGCTGTCACTATCAGTGAAGCAAGCCATCATTAGGCTGAAAAAACAAAAGAAACCTATCAGAGAGATAGCAAAAACATTAGGGGTGGCCAAAGCAACAGTTTGTAACATTCTCAAAAAGAAGGAACGCACCGGTGAGCTCAGCAACACCAAAAGACCCGGAAGACCACGGAAAACAACTGTGGTGGATGACCGAAGAATCCTTTCCCTGGTGAAGAAAACACCCTTCACAACAGTTGGCCAGATTAAGAACACTCTCCAGGAGGTAGGTGTATCTGTGTCAAAGTCAACAATCAAGAGAATACTCCACTAGTGTGAATACAGAGGGTTCACCACAAGATGTAAACCATTGGTGAGCCCCAAAAACAGGAAGGCCAGATTAGAGTTTGCCAAACAACATCTAAAAAAGCCTTCACCGTTCTGGAACAACATCCTACGGACAGATGAGACCAAGATCAACTTGTACCAGAGTGATGGGAAGAGAAGAGTATGGAGACGGAAAGGAACTGCTCATGATCCTGAGCATACCACCTCATCAGTGAAGCATGGTGCTGGAAGTGTCATGGCGTGGGCATGTATGGCTGCCAGTGGAACTGGTTCTCTTGTATTTATTGATGATGTGACTGCTGACAAAAGCAGCACGATGACTTCAGAAGTGTTTCAGGCAATATTGTCTGCTCATATTCAGCCAAATGCCTCAGAACTCATTGGACGGTGCTTCACAGTGCAGATGGACAATGACCTAAAGCATACTGCAAAAGCAACCAAAGAGTTGTTGAAGGGAAAGAAGTGGACTGTTTTGCAATGGCCAAGTCAGTCACCTGACCTGAATCCGATTGAGCATGCATTTCACTTGCTGAAGACAAAACTGAAGGGAAAAGGCCCCAGGAACAATCAGGGACTGAAGACTGTTGCAGTAGAGGCCTGGCAGAGCATCACCAGGGATGAACCCCAACATCTGGCGAAGTCTATGTGTTCCAGACTTCAGGCTGTAATTGACTGCAAAGGATTTGCAACCAAGTATTGAAATGTATAAGTTTGATTTATGGTTCTTATTCTGTCCCATTACTTTTGGTCCCTTAACAAGTGGGAGGCACATATACAAACTGTTGTAATTCCTACACCATTCACCTGATTTGGATGTAAATACCCTGAAATAAAAGCTGACAGTCTGCAGTTGAACCACATCTTGTTCGTTTCATTTGATATCCGTTGTGGTGGTGTATAGAGCCAAAAATGTTAGCATTGTGTCGATGTCCCAATATTTATGGACCTGACTGTATCCACATTCCACACTTTGCTTGTGTTTATTTTTTGGACCCTCTTGCAGCTCCTGTCTGTTGATTATTTAGCACCTCAGTTTGCAGCACGACTAATTGGAGTGAGACAGGTGGAGTCGCTCTCTAACAATCCGTCTTGTTTGTGGAGGGTCACTCTGCAGCTCACTCCAATCTTGTTTTTGTTTTTGCAGGTCGAGTACCGGAAGGAGGGCATGAACTTTTGACTTGCTCCCATATGGAGCTGCTTCCCAGTTGGCCAGTCTTCCCTCGAAGTTCTTAGTGTCTGACTGAATGAGTTCAGTAAGTCAAACCACTTTCCTCAGTAAAATAAGCTGAAACTAAAAGTATGTTTCTTTTTTTTTGTGCACGTTCACAGAGGACATTGCACATCTCAACTCATTACCCAGTTATTTCCCTTTTCTACATGTATTTGAATAGGTATTATCAGCATGCAGCCAAGCATGAACACTTGCTTGTAAGTTTCTGTGGTGATTTTCTGCTTCAAGTGTGTGTGTGTGTGTGTGTGTGTGTGTGTGTGTGTGTGTGTGTGTGTGTGTGTGTGTGTGTGTGTGTGTGTGTGTGTGTGTGTGTGTGTGTGTGTGTGTGTGTGTGTGTGTGTGTGTGTCTCAGCTGTGGTCACACACATTTTGGTGTAATGTAATCAGGCAGGTGTGAAGGTCACAGCTAGTTTGTCTTGACCCCCTCTGTCTGCTTTGTCTAACGGTCAGGACAAACCTCCATCATTAGACTCCTTTGGTTTTCAGCGTCCCCCAAACAGTCCAGCAGCCAGAATGAAAACAAAAAATAAATAACTAAATCTTCTCCTGCTTTTTAGTTTTATTAAAATCCTGCTTCTTTACCCTCCTTTTGTCGCTCATTTCCTGATTATGTTTGACTGAATGGTAAAGCCTTTGAGTCTAAATTAAGGGATTCAATTTAGGACATAAAAATGTAGACAAATTTCTTCTCAAATGTTTAAATGATCTGGTATGTCAATATTTAAAGGTGCATTTTGGCCATTGCAGGTAAAAAAATCTGTGTTTTTCCATCTAAATGTTGCCTTTCTTTAGTGCTTTTTTGCAGCATGAGAACACACTCTTATACGATACCTGAAATATTGCAGCCTTCAGTACTGACTGATACCGATATCAATCTGATACAATATCTGCACAAATCATACATACTTTTACCTATTTCGTAGGTTGGAATGTGTGAAAGGCTTGATCGAGTGATATTACTCAATCGGAGAACAAGAGCCGATAACAGTAAGTATGAAAACATTTTTCTTAACTATTGGTTGCAAAAATGTGAACCTTAACGGACTGCTCATATCAGAGATTTTTGATGCCATCCGATGTAATCTGTTACACTGTTTTTGGGCCAATATCGAAACGGGACATCCCTAATTTTCATGTTCAGCCTGCGTTAAAAGCTCAGAGTTACTGTTTATAATCAGATTAAATAAAAACAGTTAACTAAAACTAAAATGTGTTTTTTCACTGAGGTTGACCTTTTAAACAAATCTCTTGTGTGATCTTTGTGAGTGTAGAGTGTCTTTAGGTAAGACTCGGTGCATCCCAAGTATTACTTCCTGAAAGTTTCATTCAAGTCCAGTTAGTGGTTCATGAAATCTGCCGCTGTTAGACACAAGCATAAACATCATCACCCCGCTGGCTCTTTAGTGTCAGCTGATAATTGGGACATGGATGCCTTCTTTGGGTTTGGTTGACTTGGTTTATGTGAATCCCAAACGTTCTGACATTTACAGCCTGGCATAAATTTCCTCCTGTATAATTGTTGCCTTCACACGATGCGTCATTATGCATGCCCGAAGTTTATAAACTCTAGTTCATACAGGATTTCTTATCTGTAACACACACACACACACACACACACACACGCACACACACGCACACAAAAAGCTGAGGTTAAAAGCATTGCCATGTTTCCATCAGACAGATCAGATACTAAAACAAACTAAATCAAATCTATACAGGCTGAAAGAGGCACTTAATATTCAGTTTGAAACTCCAGATGAGCGGGTAATATAACATAAAGCTTCTAGAAGTTGTCTTAAAAACATCAATACTGGCAAAGAAAAAGATTTAGTAGAAGTGATCATCTTTCTGTGCTATTGAATATCCCGTCATAACACGGTGAAGGCCGAGACAGCGAGGCAGACCGAGGGAGAAACTGAGACCGCGTGAAGAAGGAGAGAAGAGAAGCACTGAGAATCTCACTGTGACGGCCTTTTCACGCATTATGAACGGTGTTTTTCTTCCCGCTCAGCATTCTGGGACTTCAGAGCATCAATCTCAGCAGAGCGATGTGGCTGTTATCATTGTGGGAAAACCTAAATATTCATCAGGATCCTTCTCTTCTAGTTTGGGTTTGACTGGTTTCTGATCTGGTCGTTCTCTTCGACATGTGTTACATCTGATTCCACAAATTTTTTCTAAAACACAGAAAACAGATCCTTTGTCAGATCTATTATAGCAGTTAATGCAAAAGCTCTTTTATAGACTCAGTTTTTTGTTACCCTTTCGGATAAGTGGAAGAGAATGGATTGATGGAAAATGCCCCTTTTCAGTGTTTTGGGACAGTTGTCAGTGTGTTACATATACATATACACACGAAAATACACATTTGTTTTTATGTTAGTAAAGAAATGACAAGTTTTTTTTGTGTATTTCTAAAAAAAACTTTCCATAATTTTTTTTATTATTATTTGTATTTTAATTTCTTTCACAATTGTTCTCCAAGCAAGTTTTTTCCCCTATGATTTTTTTATTTATTCTTACTTTATTTGTTTCAGAATATTTCTTCAGATGTTTTTATGCTGAATTGTTTCCGAATTTCTTTTATTTCCTTCTCATTTCTGACATTAATTAAACTTGATTTGCATATACTTTCACATTATATTGTGAGGTTGTTTAAAATTGCAGAATATTTGTTATTCTTTTGATCTCCATATAACCTGGTTGTTTTTTGTTGTTGTTGTTGTTTTAAACTGAAAATTTTACAAATTCTCATTGATCAGTTTTCACCAACCCACTTTTCTCTCCTAAAGACAGAAATTGTTGTAGACTTCTTTAATTGTGGTGTAACCTGTTGTAGTATTTTTTGATACCCCGGTAAAAACAGAAAACTAAGAAAGTCATGAAGATGATGACCGTTTGAAGCAGACAGCTGCTCAGCCGCAGTGATAAACTGCTTTCCAGGACTCTGATGGGAGTTTTAACTCAGCTGCTGAAAATCCTCCAGATTTCACAGAACATTGAGTCAGTTTAGCTCCAGCTGAAACTTTGTTCCTGATACGCATTCTTTCTTTACTTTGGGTAATTCCATCATCCGTGTTCTGCTACGGGTTGCTGCTTCGCAGGTTGGTGGTGACTTTTCTCAGTCATCCAGTCCATTCCTCTTGCTGTGAAATGAGTAGTGGGTTAGCTACTATAAAGTCTATTCTGAAATGAAATATTGCAGTCATTTCCACGGTGCATTGAAATGTTGGTGCTAGCATTAATGCAGCATCTCTATTTCAGAGGCAGATGTTTGCTTTATGAAATGGAGAGAGATTACTCCAAACAAGCGGTGTGTGTATTAACTGATCTCTTACTGTTGGAGGGCAGAAAGTGGAGGGCACCAAATCTACAAAACAAACTGAACCTGACCTCAGAGCTAAACGACTCCCCACAGATCTCCACGTGTTCCCCCTCAGACGCACAGAGCCAAAGTAATTCATCTTCTACTGAACCAAGAGGTCAGTGCTGGACCAGAAAATGTATCTTACCCTTTTTACCCTTTTTTATGTGAATACAGAAGAAAAAAAATATTTTCATCCCATGTGAGAAGTTGTCTGTCAGACTCAAGAAAACCAAAAAATTCCTGTCACTAACGGAAGAAAGCTGTAGCTTTTGTTTTTATTTTCTCTTTTTGTCTTTACTTCAGCATGTCTTCAGAAGGTGCTGGAGCTTTTAACCTCATAGGTGGGAGAATGGGGACTAAAGAGAGGGTTGTCACCTATTGTACAAAGTTAGCTGAAACCATCTGTCCATTAAGAAACATTTCTCACTCTCAAAGCAAATGTTCTTCTCTATCTAAAATTCTGTTCTATTTTATCTAAAAAATTTCATAGACTCACTCATTTTGGCTCTTGATGGGGAAGGTTGTAGGTTTTTTTTTGTGTCCAGGAAACAGCAGAGAATGTCTCAGCTAGTAAAAGCTAACCATTAGCAGTAGCAACTCCACAACACATTAGAACTCCTTCAGGTTTGTGTTATTTGTGTAGATGGACTCTATACAGCAGGGGTGTCAAACTCAAACTCACACGGGGCCGAAATGAAACTCTGGGACGGAGTCGAGGGCCAAACTTAATATTTTTTGAGAAAGTGACGGCAAATTTGCACATTTTCTTTATCAACATTTATGCAATTATGAACCTTTCAATTTGGAAACAAACTTATTTCTGCATTAACACTGAATGTGGAATAACCAAATTACACACAAACAAGTCAGTTTTAAATAAAAGGCATCAGTGGTATTCATTACTTGTGGTATAATCAGCATTTTTAAAATCTATTCAGGATTTATGTTTTCTTGTTTATTCATTTTTCTTATTTTTATTCTCCTTTTTTTCTCCTGTAATAAGTGTCATCGCTGCTGTGACATCTAGCTTTCCCCACTGAGGAACAATAAAGGGATTTTCTATTCTATTCATCTATCTGCAGCCTTTCCACTTCCTGTTTACTGTAGGTTAAATCTTTTCTCACGGGCCAACAACAAAATAAAAAAATCATTTTATCTTAAATGAAAATGCAACATCTCACCTGTTAACTTTCATGTTTTGGAGCAGAAAAAGAGCATAAAACCAAAATATTTAAAGCTCAGTTTGCTCCACTGGTTTACTGTGATGCTCACCTGTTCCAGCCAGATACCTGCATCATGGGGTTGATCTGAGCTGAGGAGGAGACTCCTGTTGTTTTCGTCATCTTCATCATAATAATGACAAGATTAGATGACAACAGGTGCTCACATAGGTTTGCGCTGATGAACATGTCTGAGCAGCTTGACCACGTTGTTGTGTGTCGGGGAGGAAAAACAATGACTGCAACCACAGAGTCATGCTGGTTTGAGCGTGTCGCAGTTCGCTGGAGTTATATCAGCTCTGTCTGGACGTTAGTTGGAAAACTTTCTCTTTCAGTCGTGAACACATTACTGAGCGGCTAGAATCTCCGTTTCTGGGCTTCAACGTCAGAAAACAGCTGAGTGAACTCGGCGCTGAGTGAGAGGAGCGTTTAATTTGTCCGAGACAGCGGAGCTGCAGACCCAACTACCCCTGACTGCCTCGGCGCTGGAAAAAACACAAAGGAGGGGGCGCGTCGGCTCTGCGCTGACGCCGCAAAGCATCATGGGAGTTGAAGTCTTTGCGGTAAAATCGGCCAGCGGGCCAGTTTTAATATATTTTTTTATGTTTATCTCACGGGCCACATAAAAATGCTCCGCGGGCCGCATCTGGCCCGCGGGCCTTGAGTCTGACATATGTGCTATAGAGTCAGTGGTAGAGTCACTTTGCTGTTATCCAGTCAAAAGCGAGATGACTGAATACCAGGAATTAAGACTCAAAATCTGTTGTCTGAAGCTCAGCTTTAATGTGGCTAAATTCTAGTTCCTGAAGCAGGTGCACCGGAGCTTTGTTTCCCTAGAGCAGGGGTGTCAAACTCAAATTTGGCAGTTTATACAGATGTGTTGTTGAACCTTTTCGTTTGGAAAAAAATAATTTTTGCATAAACACTGAATCTGGTATGACCAAATTACACACAAGCAAGTAAATTTGAAAGATTAAGTCACCCCCTACCAGAGTATTACACCACTCCCAGTTCCTGTTTGAAAAATGCAACAAATGCAGTTGCACAGGGATTTCCTAAGTGTGGTGCATGCACCCCTGGAGGTGCGAGAGCTGCCGCTAGGGCAGGGGTTGGCAACCTGTTCCCATCAAAGAGCCATTATTACCCATTTCCCACAGTAAAGAAAACACTGGGAGCCACAGCAGCCGCGGCGTTGTGGGCGGGGCCTACCCTCAGACAGCAGAGAGCTGCTCACAACAGGTGACAGCAACCAGTACCGGTCGCTTGTGTACGTCAAAGTTATCTTTCATAAGACGATAATCAATAAAACGATTTATATAAAGTGGATCCAGAAGTTGTAGCCCGTCTCTGCCTACAATATTTTGACATTTTTCACCCTGTTGGTGGTTTTACTGAGCAGGTGCCACTTTTGTCATACGTTTCTTTTTAAAACATGTTTAGACTGTTCAGAATACAAATCCAGGCTCTGTCAAGTTTGATTGTTGTAATTAAACTTTGTAGGTGGGGAAGGTCAGAAAAGGATCCGATCAATTTGTTTTTCCCTCATTTACAGTGACGGAGATGACGGTGCAGTGCGCCTGGCTCTGGTGTTAATCAAGTTTAATTATATCTCTTTGCAACAATTTTCACAGAAAACAGAACAGTTAAAAGCAGGGCTTGTGTTGTGTTGACCGGATAGTTCCTGTATTTTACCGTTTATTTTGACGGAGAAAGAATAGAAAGAATTACCCCGACGCATGCAGACGAACTGACACTTTATTCGTTTCGAACATCGCAGATGTAGCTAAATCACTCAAGAAATGATTCCCATCTGAACATCTGAGCTGGACACTGCTCAGCGCAGCTCGCTGTCAGCGTGTACTACATAAGGTCCACAGCGAGCTGAAGATGGGAGAGGGGCATGGAGCGCGTCGCAGAGCCAGAGCGCATGCAGGAAGATTCCTCCGATTGAAGCGAGTGTTTTCCAAACCCTGTCTCTCAGAGAGACTTGTCACTTAGAAAATGTTCCTTGATTGTGAAACTTTGGCTGAATAGCGCTTGTTCCTGTCTCCAATGTGGCGACACATCCAGGAGCCTGTCTGAGGAGAGTCCCAGAATCTCACATCTTCTTCAGCTCAGAAAGCGCCTATATGATTACGCACAAGCGTGACGCGTCAACCCGGTCTCACAGTGAGATCGGGTTGGACCTGCTCAGGTTTACGCAGACAATCTTTACATTTAGAATTGGCATACAGATGTAAAATTAATGCAGTAAAATATAAAGCTTTTATTTAAATATCCATTCATTATTTTACAAGCACAGAGAGCCGCATCTGATGGATGGAGGAGCCGCAGGTTGCCGACCCCTGCGCTAGGGGGTGCGGGAGGTGAAAAGTGTAATGGCTGCGGAGCTCAGAGAAGTCTGTCATATGTCACCATTAGCGTAGCCAGAAACTCATTTGTGGGTGGGCCTAAGAAAAAGTAAGTGGGCACAATAAATGTGATTGAAAACAAGTATATTTTGCGTGTGTGTGTCCTCCGCATGTGCCCTAGCTTCATAATAATAATGCGCCAAGTTTTAGCGCTCTGGCCTGCGCACACTGTCAATAGCAAGATATGTTCTGTATTTGATCATTTTTAACGATGTTGGAGAAATCTGAAGGTGGTGAGTCATTCTGGCAGATTGTAATTAACACCCTGTCTCATGCAGGTGTTCTGACGTTGTAAACCTCACACACTGAACATTGTGGATGTAACAAAATAAATCAAGAAATGATTCCCATCTCAGCATTTTAGCATTATTATATTAGCACACTGACTGTGGGACAGCATTCTAAACGTGTCACACTATTAACAGTGCGCTGAAGATCTGAAGTTCAAAGTTCGTCTGTCAGAGGTCAGACGCGGTCCAGTGGAACCACGGCTCATGGGTGCACATGTGAGCACATCTGGGCAGAAGTAATTTCACAACACTGGTTTAAGTAGCGCCAATAACTAGACGCGGTGACTTGAGCGGCTCATGGAGCTGTGCTGCACACACAGATTCAATAAGCGCATGCTGCGCAAACTCCGGCGTTGCGCTGCGCCGCGCTGTCAGACTGAAGGCAGAAATGAGCGCTGCCTCCTCCGTGATAAAAAAACTTTTAAGAGGTTTTATAACATCATCTTTCTTTCAAGGTCAAATTAAGATATTAGCTTCTATTTTGGGATGACGTATTAAAATCAAGTCCGCTCCAGCCAGTGACTCCTCATGAACTTGACCACAACTCATGTTACTGCAGCATTTTGTTATTCCAGTCCGCGTGGCAGCGGATCGCAGATTCATCCTCACCATAAAACAGCAATAAGTCGGTCTGAGGCAAAAGTGAACCTCATGGCTATAGCTTTTCCATCTTTTCCCCTATAGACATTTGATTACGCACAAGTAGGTGACCAGTTCAGGTTTACGCAGAGCAGAAGGAAGGAGAGAGCTCTGGCTACAGGTTAAACGTTCCTACTTAAAGGAAACCATTAAATTGCATTGTTTATGTGCTACCTGGGCACTCTAAATATTTATTTAAAATTAAATCAAAGGAAATTGTAATGGTATCGAATGTTTATTAATTACTACTTAAAAAATGAAAGTGATGGGGAAAAGTTCGATCATATTTTTTAATCCTCTCTGTCGAGTGACTATTTAGCTTGACGTGATATATGTATATATATATATATATATATATATATATATATATATATATATATATATATATATATATATATATATATATATATATATATATATTATATGAGCCTTGCCCTGATGTCGGGGCTGGGGGGGTGCGTCGACGTGGTCGGGACATAGAAGGGGGTGCGCGGCTAAATAAGTTTGGGAACCGCTGGCCTAGCAGATCGAGAGGGCGGAGCTGCTAACAAATACACATACACACACACAGGCTCACAATGACATTGTGACATCATATGGTACCAGCTAACGTTCTAGGGTATCTCTTAGCTAATAGCGATGGCAGATTTTAATTCAAATGCAGTGCAGAGTTTTTACCAGACAATGGCACAACACTGACACACGTGTCTGCAGCACGATTAGACACACTCTTATTTAGCTTATCAGAAAAAAAAGTAGATTTGGGGGCGACTTGCTCTTTAAAGAGTAATTAAACCCCAAAATAATTTTTTTTTGCTTATTAGCTGTATAATTGGGGCTTTACAAATGCAATTTTTCTGTTTCTGTGCAGTTTTTTGACATGTTTGTGTAAACTTGATTAAATCTAGAATTTAGGTCTAAAAACGTCTTAGTGCTGCCCCTGTGGCAGAACCGTGGTTACTGCATTTAAAACTTGTGATTGACTGGGGCTGAAACAATTTCAAGTCATCGGTACAGTCTCCTCCCACTCCCCCTCCCTCCCAGGATAGAAATTCCCCACACTTGGCCATGCCACTCTGTGCCTCCTGGCAACACCCACTTTCATAGCATTTTTCAAATCTTGACTTTCTGATGGTGTGCAGTCCCTCTTTTAATAAAGCACATCAGTCGTTACTTATGTCTCGTTTTTTTACGCCTTTTATTCCTTAAAATGTGTATATATTCAGCATTTTAGAATTTTTAACTTTTTCTGTTTTCTTGTTGTTTACTCATTTTTTCTTATTTTTTTACTTTTCTGCTCCTGTAATGTTCTTTCACATATGTTTTGGAAAGAGTTTAACAGTTAAGTTATAAAATGTATGTTTTTACTAGCTAAAAAAAGTTTTTAAACGTGGTAACGTAACTTTGGTATGTCGTACGTCTAGCCAATCATCTAGTGTGACATCATCGACAGGCGCAGGACCCCCCGGCCAGAAGGAAACATGGCTTCTGGCATCCCTAAAGACGCCAGACCTACACCCTATGTACCTTAGACCTAGACTTGGATTTTTATGGTTATATGGTACTAAGCCACCCATATTTTTCAACAACTGGACATCATTTGATTAATTTTGGTTTGATGGATATTTGCAGAGATTACCGGTAAAGCTGCACACCATCTCTTTAAAGTGTCACACAATGATGGAATAATTTAAGAAATTTGTTTTAGCGTAAAATAAATGTTGTTTTACACAGATTTTAAAATATGATCTGGTACTACATTACATATTGTGTCTGCATTTTCATTAATATATATAAAACCAGACGGAGGATGAAGAATATTCTAAACTGGGTAATATTCTAAACTAAGAACTTTGCTGCACAACCTGAAGACATTCAAGAGCTCAGCAGCGTTACAGTAAACTAACTAATAGAAAGCTCAGATTATTTAGATCTTGATAATGGCACTGCATGTTTAAAAAAGTCCCTAAGAGGATGGCTCTTATTTTGACATCTAAAAGTCAACGTTGATCATCTAAATCTTGCTGCCTCCAATAGAAGCTGGTTAGCTTTTAACCACCTAGTAGATTTGCATTACGGTTTAAATTCCAACCATGAGTGGGAAGCGAGGAAAATGTGCAAAGAATAGTAGATTTGACTGTAAATAGGTCTCTCAAAAAACGTTTCCCACTTCCAGCCGCTTTGTGTGAAGGCTTGACCCCTCCTCCCGCCGGGCCGACCTCTCCCCTGCAGCTCCCAGCCCGGGCCTTTGGTCTGAGTGGGCTGTCGGACCAGAGAGGCTCCATGCTGGGTGTTTGATGTAGCACTGAGGGGGGTGTGAGGAGCACTGACCCATTCACACGGCTCCTTGTACACTTGTGCCCCAGAAGAAGCTGACTTATCACATGTAACACACAACTCTGCACAAATCAGGAGTGACAGCTGAAGGGCTGATGGAGGTGAGAAGGGGTTTCTAGGAGCTGTGGTTCCCACCCAGTCAGACTTGGAGAAGGGGACAGGTGTTGGGTCGGGTGGGGGGTCGTTTAGGTTTTTGTTTGTTCTTTTGGGTTTAATTGGCCTCTGTATCTTTTATAGGCATGTAAAGCTATAATTGATTGTGAACCTTCTAGATGTTTACAGTTTGTGTGACTTGATGTAATCTGTTTAAGAGCTAATCGTCTTAACATGTAACACATAAATCTTTCACTTGAGGGATGTGCATCTGTCATTGTGGTTGTTTTCTTTCGTGGCTGTGTTGCTGGGCTTCTGTGTGATGGATTAGTGTGAATTTGTAAAGTTAAGGAGCTGCCTGGAGGTGTGAGCTCTAATCCCCTCTAATCATCTGACGTGTGACGGCCTGATCTTGGTTGCAGTGCTGAGAGGTGTTTGTGGTTTCACCTCTTTACGCTCACACGAGCAACCAAACACTATCAACACCGTTCAGCCCAGCTTTAATCCCCTACTGTTGGTTGCGGACGAATGCTTCTGTGGAGCCTTTTTCTCAGTTTACGCTGAACAATTTTAAAGACTAAGATCACTGAGAAACTTTTTACTTATTTTTGAAATGTGATCAGTCACTCTGGGTTTAACATACAGGCTACTCCTTTTTCCTGCATTAGCTTCTGATAGAAAATAGACAGAAATTCTCACATTAGAAAAGCCACTCAGATCTATGTTGCACTGAAAAGTTGCATTCAAAGACTCGCCAAAATTGGCTCAGGACAAGGGAAGTTGAAGGTCGGTTTAATGTCCAGGAAACAGAAAAGAACATTTCGGATAGAAGAAACTAACCGTTGGTATTAGCAACTCCTCCAGGCTTGTGTTATTTGTGGAGATAAAACATCAGAGTTGCAGAGCAAACAGAGTCAGTGGCAGAGTTGCACAGCTGTTAGCCAATCAGGGGCGAGATATACAAAAATCAGGAAATAAGACTCCAAATCCTGCCGTGCTCTGCTCCCCTCTGTTCTGGCTCATTTCTATTTCCTGAAACAGGAGTGCCAGAGCTTTTTTCCTCACAGAGATGGCTCACACGATATTCATTAATCCTAGAGACGACTGCAAATGTATTGACAAAACGAGTGAACTTGGTCTTCTCAGACCTTCTGGAAAAAAATGCTGTTTTTTTCACCATAATGGAGGAAAAAACCGAAATGTTGATCAAAGGAAAAAAATTTTGACACATTTTTTGTCTATTTCAAGAATATCCAGAGTAGAGCCCTGCACGGGCCTAAAATCTGAGCCCGTGTCCGGCCCAGCCCGAGGGGGTGGAGCCCCAGCCCGACCCGGTCCGAAAAGGTTTTCAGGATTCTCTGGCCCGACCCGAGCCCGAGCCCGACTTTTTTTAACCAACTAAATGAAAACAAAGTGCGTCAATCCTGACCAATGTGTTAAAAGACGTGCAGGATCCAATCAATTTGTTTTTCCCTCATTTACCGTCACGGAGATGACGGCACAGGCTCTGGTGGTAATCAAGTTAAATTTTATCTCTTTCCAACAATTTTCACAAGAAAACAGAACAGTTAAAAGCAGGGCTTGTGTTGACCGGACAGTTCCTGTATTTGACAGTTTATTTTGACGGAGAAAAAATAGAAAGAATTACCCAGACGCATGCAGACGAACTGACATTTTATTCTACGCACATCACAGAGTGCTTGTTCCTGTCTCCAGTGTGGCAACGCATCCAGGAGCTGTCTGAGGAGAAGCCCAGAATCTCACATCCTCTTCAGCTCAGGAAGCGCCTATGATTACGCACAAGCGTGACGTGTCAACCCGGTCTCACAGTAAGACTGGGTTGGGCCTGTTCAGGTTTACACAGACAATCTTTACATTTAGAATTGACTTACAGATATAAAATTAATTCAGTAAAATATAAAGCATTTTATTTAAATATCCATTCATTATTTTACAAGCACAGAGAGCCCCATCAGATTCAGATCAGCGGGAAGATTCCTCCGACTGAATTCAGTCAGAGGAATCTTCCTGCATGCGCTCTGGTTCTGTGACGTGCTCCAAGCTCCTCCCCACATCTTCAGCTCGCTGTGGACCTTATGTAGTGCACGCTGACAGTGAGCTGCGCTGAGCAGTGTCCAGCTCAGATGTTCAGATGGGAATCTTTTCTTCAGTGATTTAGCTACATCTGCGATGTGCGTAGAATAAAGTGTCAGTTCGTCTGCATGCGTCGGGGTAATTCTTTCTATTCTTTCTCCGTCAAAATAAACGGTCAGCCACGGGAACTGTCCGGTCAACACAAGCCCTGCTTTTAACTGTTCTGTTTTCTTGTGAAAATAGATAAGATTAAACTTGATTAACACCAGAGCCAGGCGCACTGCACCGTTATCTCTGTCACTGGAAATGAGGGAAAAACAAATTGATCGGATCCTTTTCTGACCTTCCCCACCTACAAAGTTTAATTACAACAATCAAATGTGACAGAGCCTGGATTTGTATTCTGAACAGTCTAAACATGTTTTAAAAAGAAACATATGACAAAAGTGGCACCTGCTCAGTAAAACCACCAACAGGGTGAAAAATATCAAAATATTGTAGGCAGAGATGGGCTACAACTTCTGGATCATCTTTATATAAATCGTTTTATTGATTATCTTCTTATGAAAGATAACTTTGAGGTACACGAGCGACCAGTACTGGTTGCTGTCACCTGTTGTGAGCAGCGCTCTGCTGTCTGAGGGTAGGCCCCGCCCACAACGCTGCGGCTGCTGTGGCTCCCAGTGTTTTCTTTACTGTAGGAAATGGGTAATAATGGCTCTTTGATGGGAACAGGTTGCTGACCCCTGGTTTAAGTGTTTCAATTTTTTTTTTATGAATTCGATTAAAAATAAAGGCGCCCGGTCCGTGCCCGAGGTAATTACACAGTCGTTGGACCGAGGGCCGTCAGGCCGGGCCGACCCGAGGTCCTAGGGCTTCAGTGCAGGGCTCTAATCCAGAGCAACAATATCCTGTTGTGCTCCTGAGCTCTTGTTTTACTGCAACAGCGCCCATAGTTGAAGTCAAAGAACTTCCCTCAATCCTTCACAATAAAAACCTCAAACATACACACAAGTACTGCTGTATTAATGTTGTCCTCTGGTTAAACTCGTACTTAAAGTTAAAATCTTTAGGGGGGGAAAGAAAAAAGTAGTAAACCAAAAATAAAGTAGTATTTAGAGATTATGAGGGAAATCCAAAATACCCACATTGCCTTGTGTACCTTGTGGCTTCATACACCAGAATAGATTTGAGTAAATTTAATTCAAATTTATACATAACGCCAAATTATGAGTCGTTTCAAGGCCAATGCAGTTCAGTTCATTCAGCCAATCAGTAAAATGTTTCTTATATAAGGAACCCAGTCGTTTGCATCATGTCTTTGATTAGTGTCAGTGGGTGTTTCTCAATGTTACGAGGACACAGTCCTTCCTTGGTCAAAGAAAATAATTAAATGGAACAGACTTACATCCTGTGACCGCGGCTTCTGCGGCGGTCAAGTAATGTCATGTGACACAGGAGATAACATAACATTTTATACGTACAAGTTTCAACTTTTACTTTTGAAATTGTGTATATATTGGTTGAATTCAATATGTAAGCGAGTTACTACCTGCTAGCCACCGAAGCTGCAACTACTAGCAACTAACCAACCATAGAAAACTGTTTTAGATCTAAAACTAAACTTCTCAGATATCAGCCCGAAAGCTACAATTAGTTGACTTACATTTAAACTTGAAAT
Source organism: Nothobranchius furzeri (assembly GCF_043380555.1). Taxonomy (NCBI): domain Eukaryota; kingdom Metazoa; phylum Chordata; class Actinopteri; order Cyprinodontiformes; family Nothobranchiidae; genus Nothobranchius; species Nothobranchius furzeri. Next base: position 52,886,784 of record NC_091746.1, read on the forward strand.
TTGCCCCCAAAGTAGTTGCCGGCTTCTGATCCGCCAATCTTTAGAAAATACAGCAGGAAATTTTTGACCAAGGCCAGCCTACAAGACACCTCCTGTGTATCCTTGCTCAGCTAGCTAAATGGCTAACAAACATGGAATAGACGCCTCAGTAGAACATGAACACTGGAACACGCCTTGGCGGTTCCTGATGACATATCTCCTAGGCAACCAGGGCAGGGCTAAGACATCAAGGCAAGGTTCCTTGGTACTGAGAAACACCCTGTGTCTTTACAGCAATCCACATACTAAGCAAGCACACAGTGACAGTGGAGAGGAAAACTCTCTTTTAACAGGAAGAAACCTCCAGAGGATCTTGGCTCAGTATAAGCAGCCATCCTCCACAACATAAATGAAATACTTGTCACCAAAACTCATATCTGAACACTATCTGTAGATAACATCCCGGTATTTAGTGGTTAGGGCTGCTGACAGAAAAAAAATGTTTTAATGCGCTTCAGATTAACGTACGCGCACATGCAGATCATTTTTCTGGAAATGTTTTGACTTCTTTTCTTTTTACATTTGAAATTTATGGTCTGGAAATATTTTAATTAGGTTCTAGAACTAATATTTTTCATGAATGCATCAAATTATTTTCTTTTTATTGTGGAAAAGTTATTTCAAGATGTTCCAGAAAAAATAATTCACCTGTCTTTCTTTTTAAATTTACTCTTGACGTGGTAGTGAAGTTTTGAACTTGATTCCTGAAAATAAAATTCTCTATCCTCTATGTTTTTAACCCCTTAGAAGATTTTCTTTTATCTAAAAGTAGTAATGCCTTTTTGTGGGAAAGAATATTTTGATTTTCTTCTTTAAATATTAAAACTTTTTTCTCATCATTTTGACTTTAATCTTGACAATTGTTTCTCCTTAGCTCCCCTGTTACATTTATTTAGTATTATTATTATTGTTGTTATAATGATTGTTATTACTAGTTTCAACAATGAAAGAATAACTGACCCTAAACTCTATTATTTGCAGATGTTCTGGAATAACTCAACAGCCTTTAATGGAAATACTAATCTTTGCTAACCACACATGAACAGAGTTTTGCTGAATAAGAACAAGTCCTTAAGTAAAGGCAGATTAATGAAACTTGCAGCGTGGCCACGTCTTCATGCATAACCTACACACTAACACTAAAACACATTTTTTCCACGTTTTTTGCTGCCTAACATCAACAGATTGGAGTCCTGACCACCCGTGCTTTCCAGGATTTGATACCTGTGGGCTTTACCGCTGCACACACTCATGTTCAGTGTGTGTTTATGGTCTTTCGTTCCTGATGTAGTTTCCATGTCTCTCTTGGCATGTTTTGTGTTTGCATGCCTGTGGCAGACATTCATAAAGCTTTTATTGGTGCCTTTAACACCTCGTTCAGCCCAAACTCACGCTCGTGACCTCGAAACAACTCCTGTCCCTTCGTCCGTTGTGGCGTGTGAGAGACAGACCGAGACACACGTGTGGATATACTCAGCTGTTGTCTCTGTTGTGAAGCGGCCAGAAAAGAGAGAGAGAGAAAAAACTGGACGAAAAGCACAGTGAGAGAGTAACACCCTCCTCCTCCCTCTCTTTTGTCCCACTCTTCTTTCTCCATGTGTCTCTGGCAGGCTGTCAGTGTGGAGTTCTGCCTCAAGGCGACTGTGGGAAGTTTGTGGGAGTGCTGAGAGGCAGAGTGGGAGTCGCTCACAGAGAAACACTTGTACAGAAGGAGGGAGGATACGGAACGCGCTAAAACATCTGCATCTTTTTGCACGGGGATTGCTGTGGCAGCAGCTCTGGGAATGTGGAGAAGCTGGTGCATGATGGTGGGGCGGCCTCAGGACCTGACCTGGCAGGCTGTTCTCTTGGTGACTGGACTGGCGTCTCTGAGCTATGGTTCTGATGGTGAGTACTGGGCTGGACACTAGCTTGTACTGTCTTGCTGATGTTTAGAGTTTCTTATCCTTTAATAGGTTATTAGGGTTTTATATTTTGGGACAAGAGCCTCACAGAAGAATTCATTGATCTCCTCTGTGCCTCCCACACCCCCTTACCGCAAACCCTTTCCATGTTTGGATTGATTTGAAGACTGACAGCCAGTTGTCTTCTGCAATGGATGCAAACAGCATTGTGGCACCCCAACAGGTTGTGACAAACTCGGGGGAGGTCAGCCAGCCCCCATTGTCAGCAAGACGATATTCAATCTTGGCATTAAAAATGTAGATTTGGGAATTCCCCCCATTGTTTTTTGTTTTAATTTGCAGAAATGCAAAATAATTTAAATATATCTTTTAGTGAACAGTCCTCACAGGAATCTTAACTCTTAAAGTTGACACAGTTGACACAGACAGACAGAAAAATCACTTCCATAGTTGTTGTTTAAACTTATTTGATGTTTAGATTTTCAATTTGAAGGTGATAACAAATAGCACTTGCCATTCCTACTGTGTTCTGACATGTATTGGTCCAATAAGTGGTTATAATGGTTACAATACTCGCACTGATCCTGTTAGTTTGCATAGTTTGAGTTCAGTTTTAGAATGCAGAATTATTTACTTATATAACAACATTCATCAGCCAAATATGTCGTATAAAACTGAATCTTCAAATGTTCTTCAAAAAGAGGACGCAACTGAAAAACTAAGTTTTTATTCACCACCTGTACAAAGATGCTTTGTGCTAAAGTTGTGTCAAAACTAACCACTCCATGTAAAATCCCATTCTGACTGTGTGCCTCTGAGCTAAATGTCATTTTCACAGTTGGTCAAGAAATATCTCAGCTGCTGATGAATGCTCTTCTTTTTCTCAGCAGACCAGTTCTGAAACCCAGCAACCACACAAAGATAAAGATGTGAAAATCAGCCTAAATCCCACATAGAACCACTGATTTACACATTTCCTGCTCCAAGGCGATGTTTAGATATTTTCTCCTTTTCTTGTCAGTGCAGCCTGACAAATAGATGGGGTAAAGACTGTAAGATAGATTTCAAACCAAATTGGGCTCCGTCAGGTTTCTCAGTGATTTGATCTTTTAAGGTTCCCACAAATGAGTTCAACATGTGGTAGGTTGTCCATAAATCTGAGAACAGCCAGCTTGCCACCTGTTTTTGTAAGCTAGAGAGGTTCACAGAGACTGGGTGAATCTTAGCTCCAGTCATCAAATAGCTAAGGATGAATGAAGATTTCAGCAAAGGGGAAAAAAAACAGCTTCAGAAATTGAGGATTTTTACACATTTTCTTAATAAAATCATGACTTAGTTTGTTCTGTGAGCATCAAGTTAAATCTCTATTCCACTAAAGACCAAAGGTAACAGATCATGTGCTGCTGTGGCCCCCAGACTCTGGGCCTCTCTCCCCCTGATCCTGAGATCAGTGGACTCGGTGGTCTCCTTTAAAAAGCAGCTGAAGACTCAGCTGTTCATTTAGCTTTTGTTTGCTTCAGTTAATTCTTCATCACTACCTTCTCCTCATCCAGCTCTTTCTACCAATTCTGCCTTTCCCGGGATCAGATTACCTCTTTCTTGTTCATTTTCCGTATCCCTTTCCTCACATTTTTATCACAATGTTTGACTTTTCCCAATTTTATTGTTGTAATCATTTTTAATCATTTTTATTTTCTTATTTTTGTTCTTGCGAAGCGCCTCAGGATTTTTATCTTGAGAGGCGCTATATATAATGTTTTTTCTTCACTACTTTAATAAGTCATTAGAGCTTCCATGGATTTAAAGTGTGAAAAATTAAACATCATTTTTCTTTATAGCTTAAGACGTTTGTTCTTTTCTATATGCTGGTGGTATCTGCTTAGTAAAGCATTACATAATATGGTTAAGCAGTCATTAATACTTTATTAAATAGTTTATTAAAGTGGCAGTGTGTAGTTTTCTGGCACTAGGGGGCAGTACATACACTTCAGGGTAATTTGACACCGTATCGCCATGACTGTTGCTAGTTTAAAAAAACATTACGGTAAATGTTACCGTTGTTAAGCAGAAAGCATGCAACCTCAGCCTGACTCCTCAGACTTTCGAGGTCGTTCAGTTAGTTCCATTGAGAGAAGACAATGCCGACTGTAGTTTTCTGGCGCTTTAGTACCTGGATCTGCTCAGGGTCCTGCGCCTGCCGATGACATCATCATACTACAGCAGTACCACTTGGCCAAAATATATTGCATGTCTTTTTCGATTCTGTTCTTTTACATACGCTTTTGAAAGAGTTTAGCAGTTTTGTTATTATATTTATGTTTCTTACTACCTACAGTAAATGTTTTTGAATGTGGTAACGTAATTTCCGTAAGTCACACATCCAGCCAATCATCTAGTGTGACATCATCGACAGGCATAGGACCCCGAGCTGGTCAGAGGGAAGCATGATATCTAATATGGCGTCCCCCAAAGACGCTAGACCCGCTCCCTTTGTACTTTAGACCCAATTTTTATGGTTACGTGGTACAAAGCCAACATTTTTCATCAACTGGACGTCATTTTATTCATTTTCAACATTTCGGTGGATATTTCCAGAGAATTAAGGTAACCTTACACACTGCCTCTTTAATGCTTAATAATGCAGTAAGTAAGGTAAAAAAAGGGACCCTTTATTGTGTTAGCAAATTTAAAACCAAATGTTACAAATGAATAAAAAGGTTTCCTCACTGGCTGAGAGGACATATTAAGAGTGGCATCGATTCATCCTTTGAAAGCTGTCAGAGTTCTGGGTGTGGTGAATCGGTTCAGCAGAAACGGCAGCAGTCTGGCCTCAGCGGGAGCACGCTCCTTAGCCTTCTGTGAGCAGTTTCCTGTCAGGATGTGGATACGGTTCCCTTGTACAGAACTTGATCTGCAGGCAGATGTGCAGCTCCAGCAGTCAGACCTTGAGGCAGATGCTGCGTGTGTTTGTTTTTTTTACTCGCTCCTGTGCAGAATGTTTGTATTTCCGCTGTCTGGCATCAGGAAGAGGATTAACCATGACATGAAAAGTTTAAGACCAGGAAGTTGATGGCCTGTGGTCTGACAGCCTATTGGTTAGAAAATTGATTGGGCTGAAATAAAAATATTTTATCAAGAACCCAAAAAAATGAAATAACTCTTGGAAAAAGAAGCATGGGTGAAAAATAGAAAAAACTAAGCTAAGCAGCTTACCTGATCCTAGTCACAGTGCCATGCCTCTTCCACTTACCTACAAAAGAAATAGTCAGTTGACTGTATTTTGCCACTTTTCCTACAAGGTCATTATCATGGGCTAAAGTGGCGCATTGTGGTCGCCGTCTCTCGTCATATCTGTAATGAACTCCAGCCTTTCTCATTGTTTTGTGGCTTGTTCCAGTAAGCTCAGACCATGTGGACAGATAAGGGAGATGCCTTGATGGGAAGCGTGGGCAGAAAGTATCAGAGTGGACTGAATCAAGGTTGTGTGTTGAGTTCCACGCAGAGTACACACATGTGGGTTTCACAATCCACACCTGTTCTGTGTCCTTCAGTGTGTGTATGTGTGTGTGTTCAGCCATTTTTATTTGAAAAAGCATGTTGATAAACTTTTATGACAAAATTGAGTCTTTACATGATTTAATTTATTCTCTCACGGTTGGTGTCATGGGTTAAAGTGAAACACAGCCTGTCTGTGTTTGAGTAGTTGTTGATATAGCAGCTCTTTGCAGTATTCACACCTGCTTGGGACATTTTCTGAGTAAATCCTCAGCAGAAGGACCAGTGTGGGAAAGAGACCAGGCCCCGTAGTGACCACTGTGTCTGGTCACGGCAGGGAAACGTGTAACAGGTTGATGGAAGCTGATGGCCTGATGTGGGTGTAGCGGCGGAGACGAGGAGATGGTGTGGAATGTGCCAGTATGATGTCTGTCTCTTGGTGCCTTTGAAGCCTGCAGGAGGGGAAAAGGAATGAAGGGGTTGTAGTTGGGTGGAGGAGGATGGACGGGCCTCCTGCAGGTTGGGTGTGACCCCTCGGAGTCTGGGTGAACCCTGGAGGCTCTAGGGAAGATGTCTTCTTTGAGGAGGTTATTTATTATGACCACCTGGAACAACTTATCTTTATTCTTTTTTTTTTCAGTACCTTTCACTGTTCACCAAGGTTCACTGAGAAGCATATAATACTTGTTCTCTTTGAAATACGATCAGTCACTCGGAGATTCACATGCGTGCAAAACGTGAATATCGCCCGTATTAGCCGCCGAAAGGTAACAGAACGTTTGCTACATGTCACAGGGAAATATTGGCATTCCTGGACTCACCTTGGCTGCAGAAAGCTGTTAATTAGCAGCCAGGTGGGAGCAGAGAGCGTCTCAGCCAGTAGAAGCTAACCATTAGCATTAGCATTTCCACATCATAGCAGAACACATTCAGGCTTGGGATATTTGTGGAGATAAAACATCTATGTTGCACTGTTTACCCAAGAAAGAAGAGCGAGCGGAGGCAGTGGAAGACTCTTGATGCTGTTAGCCAATAAATGCAAGGTGTTTGCATATCATGTTATTTTTATTTATTCTTTATTTAACCAGGAAGGTCCCACTGAGATAAAGTCCTGGCCAAGTGGCAGCAGGCAGTTATAGAAGGCAGTTACAGTACAGGCAAATATGAAACTGAATTACTCCAAATCCAACCATTTTCTGCCCCCCCGCTCCTCTGACTAACTTTTTTCAGTCAAAGTCAAAGTCAGTTTAATTGTCACTTCTGCCACATGTACAGGACATACAGAGAAATGAAATTATGTTACTCTCAAACTCTCGCTAGATAGAAAATAAACATTTTGTATAAAAACAGTAACCAAGTTCAGAGAGACTGTGGGGGAAAACAGAGGAGAGGTGGGAGAGCTGGGAGGGAGTTTAGCTTCCTAACTGCCTGATGGATAAAGCTGTCCTTCAGTCTGTTGGTCCTGGCCTTGAGACTCCGCAGTCTCCTCCCTGACGGCAGCAGCTCGAAGAGGCTTTGCATTGGGTGAGTGGGATCAGCCGCAATGCGAAGGGCCTTTTTTGTGAGGCGGGCACAAAAAAGCACTTCTACTTCCTGAAACAGATGCGCTTGTTTCAGGAACCAGCAGAATGCTGTATCAGAGGAGAGCATAATGTGGCAGGATTTGGTTCTTATTTCTCACTATTTGGCATCTTATTAAACTGTTAAATGATAAATGACCCGCACTTGTATTGCGCCTCTCAGAGTAAGGACTCCAAAGCGCTTTTACACTACAGCAGTGGTTCCCAAACTTATTTAGCCGCGCACCCCCTTCTATGTCCCGACCATGTTGACGCAACCCCCCCCCCCCCCCCCCAGCCCCCACATCAGGGCATGGCTCTCTCTCTCTCTCTCTCTCTCTCTCTCTCTTTCTCTCTCTCTCTCTCTCTCTCTCTCTCTCTCTCTCTCTCTCTCTCTCTCTCTATATATATATATATATATATATATATATATATATATATATATATACATTTATCAGATGTCAAGCTAAACAGACAGGGTTAAAAAAATTCCCCATCACTTTCATTTTTTAAATAGTAATTAATAAACATTCGATACCATTACAATTTCCTTTGATTTCATTTTAAATAAATATTTAGAGTGCCCAGGTAGCACATAAACAATGCAATTTAACGGTTTTCTTAAAGTAGGAACGTTTAACCTGTGCGGCCAGAGCGCTCTCCTTCCTTCTGCTCTGCGTAAACCTGAGCTGATCACCTACTTGTGCGTAATCAAATGTCAATAGGGGACAAGATATAGCCATGATGTTCACTTTTACCTCAGACCGACTTATTGCTGTTTTATGGTGTGGCTGAATCTGCGATCCGCTGCCACGCTGACTGGAATAACACATGCTGCAGTAACATGAGATGTGGTCAGGTTCATGAGGAGTCACTGGCTGGAGCGGACCCGACTCATCCCAGAAGCTAATATCTTAATTTGACCTTGAATGAAAAATAACCTCTTAAAAGTTGTTATCACGGTGGAGGCAGCGTTCATTTCTGCCTTCAGTCTGACGGCGCGCCGGAGTTAAAGCAGCGTGCGCGCTTATTGAATCTGTGTGTGTGTGCGCGCACACGCTCGCGCGGCACAGCCGCTCAAGTCACCGCGTCTCGCGCTATTTAAATCAATGTTGTAAAATGACTTCTGCCCAGCCCAGATGTGCTCACTTGTGCACCCGTGAGCCGTGGTTCAGCCGGAACGCGTCTGACCTCTGACAGACGCACTCTGAACTTCAGATCTTCAGCGCGCTGTCAATAGCCTGAATGGGAATAATTTCTTGATTTTTTTTTTGTTACATCCACAATGTTCTGTGTGTGAGGTTTACAATGTCAGAACACCTGCACGAGACAGGTGTTAATTACAATCCGCCAGAATGACTCGCCACCTTCAGATTCCTCCAACACCGTTAAAAATGATCAAATACGGAACATATTGGCGTGCGCAGGCCAGAGTGCTGAAGCTCGACGCATTGTTATTATGAAGCTAGGGACATGTGGAGGACACGCACGCGCGCGCAAAAATATACTTGTTTTCAATTACATTTATTGTGCCCACTTACTTTTTCTTTGGCCCACCCACAAATGAGTTTCTACGCTAATAGTGACATATGACAGACTTCTCCGAGCTCCACAGCCATTACACTTTTCACCTCGCGCACCCCCTAGCGGCAGCACACTTTGGGAATCCCTGCACTACAGTATATCATTTGTCCATTCACACACACATTTGCACACTGATATTGATGAGCTACGATGTAGCTACAGCTGCCCTGGGGCACACTAACAGAGGCGAGATTAGCCAACAGCAACACAACTCTACCACTGACTCAGTTTACTTTGCAACGTTGATGTTTTATCTCCACAAATAACACAAGCCTGAAGGAGTTCTGCTGTGTGGTAGAGTTGCTAATGCCAACAGTTAGCTTCTGCTAGGTGATACGTTCTTCGCTGTTTCCTGGACACTAAAACATCAGCCTTCGCCGTTGCAAGTTGAGATGGGTGAGTCCATGATTGTTCAGCCTGCTTGAAAATGTTAGAGTGACCGATTATAATCAGAAATAATCATTAAAAATGGGTTTTCAGTGTTCAACATCTTTAATGTCCCTCTTTTTACTTTTGTTTGTTGGCAAAATATTTTATGTGATGGATTTTGATGAGACTCAAACTATCCATTGAAGGAACACCTAGGGCATTTAAAGTTTGGCTAGTTCAGGATAGCTGCCATGGCTAAAGGGCATTAGCTAACACAAAATGACAATAACTTACTTTCACAATTGTTGAGCTAAGACTTGAGCTGGGAATATATATATATACTCTGAGCTGTACATCTTAACTTGAAGGGCTGAAAGTAGAATATTAAGAAAACTTTATTGATTTGTTTGAAGTTTTTATTTTAGAAAAGTTAACATGGTCTGTTAGTTTTGCTACATTTTATCAGAAGTAGAATAAAAAAGGGTATTGCTCGTTTCTTTGAGCTTTAGGTTTTAAAACTCTTCTCCACTTCTTTTTAACCAGGGTTTTATGCTTCTTTTATTGTACAGAGAAAACGGAGCTAAAGAAATATTTGACCAAATCATATTTAGTATTTTAAACATAAAACTAAATCTGCCTATTTATATTAACATTATATTATATTCCTCCCAGGAGGCCGAGGCAGACAGCTGCTGCCTCTGAGCCTGGTTCTGCTGGAGTTTTCTTCCTGTCTAAAGAAAATTAAATTAAAAATGGCTGTCTTAGGTCAGCAAACACAAAAAAATCTGTAACTTGGTCCGTTTTGCACATAATGAGCAAATATATGGTGTGGTGGTAGCTGAGTCATTCAAAATGCCTTGCTGCACTTTTAACAGATTACAAGATCTTATTATGTAGTTCAAAACTATAAATCTATCTTTTCTCAACAGAAAATATCTCAGTTTTAAACATGGAAAATGGTGAGCAATGTGCATTCTGTGGATTTATTTTGTTATTACCATTTGTTCTCTGCAGCAACCAGGATCACAGAAATGCTTCCACAAGTCCACAACCCAGACAAGTGTCGACCACAGCTGTCCTCCTTTCTTTAAAACATCTCACACTCTCATAGCTTGCCCCGAAAACACGTTCACTCTCAGGTTTAGGAGTCAGTAACTGTCAAGAATCTGACCTAGACTTGCTATAAAAGCATTCTTGCTTTTATTAAATGAGTGCAGGTGCATTCATCTGTCTGACATATACCATTACAACATAAAAACACACTGGATTTGGTCTTGAAACAGACCAGATCCACAAAGCTGAACACAGAAAAATGTCTGTTTGTTGCCCTTTACTAACAGTTTAAGAGCTCAATGTTAGCTGATAAATGAAAAATGTCCTCACAGAGGTGATGACGAGAAGCTTCTGTCAGAGTTTATCAAGTCATAAAGTCAGCGGCTAAGCAGCCGTCACCAATCCAGATAAGTTGTCCTGAAGATGGATCCAGTGTGAACGTGCCCCACTGAAACAGGACTGATGATGGGGATGATCCCAGATTCTGCAGCTGGAATCATTTACTCGTACACACTCCCAGTTTCTGCGAAGGTGTCGGAGTGTTTGTGTGTAATATTGTGCCGGTGTTAATGAGAACCCGTGGAATGTGTGGGGGATGCAGATCGGGTTTCGGGATGACCTTGAGTCTGCTGCGACGCGGAGACAGCAAGTTTATGGGGGTGTGAGTCAGACGAGAGTGAAGACGGACAAAAGAGCGGTTTGGTGTGTTGCTTTGATATTAGTTATCTTTTTGTTCCAAGCATAATTTTAACATTTTATTTAGAATTTTTTTTATCAGTGTCGAGCTTAAACAACTTAAAATTTTTGTTGTTTTCAGAGCCTAAAACCTTTGAATGTCTGAAGAAATAGAAACTCGTCCTTCAGCCTTGAACACAATGTATTATTTTAAATAAAATTTCCAGTTTTTACTCTTCCTCCTGTTGCACATGAGCTGTATGATGGTCTTGGGCTTTTATTACTCCATAAAACAGTTTATACAAGAATTACTATATTTAAAGCTACAATATGCAAGAATTTTATAGTGAAATGATCACAAAATAGTTGAGTTTAAATCATGTTGGAAGGAATGTTTCATTGAAACAGATTTCCTTCTCAGTCGCCTGGCTGTTTGTCAGTCTCTCTCCTTTCAGTAAAGGCCAAGGAAGGATGTAGTCGGTGGCCTAGTAGTATGGTGTCCGCCCTGGGACTGGAAGATCGTGGGTTCAAATCCACAGTTGGGTCATTCCAAAGACCTTAAAAATGGGACCCAATGCCTCTCCGCTTTGATACTCAGCTTTACGCCAGGATCACTTTTTCACCGAGTGCTTCTGCTCACACCTACTGTTTTCCAAACCCCACCACCCCGTGGCCTTGCTTTGTGTGTGTGTGTGTGTGTGTGTGTGTGTGTGTGTTTGTGTATGTTACCAGTTTGCTCTGCTTGTTGAGATCAGAAACTGTGCCGATCCTGTTGCCATTTTGTAGACCAACTTCTTTCTAAATAGATAAGTAAATAGTTAGCATAGCATAGCATAGTTTACTTATATAGCACGTTTAAAATGCAGCATGGGAGCTGCCCAAAGTGCTGCACAGGCTAAAACAAAGCACAACCATTACAAGGAGCTAAAACAGAGGATAAAAATCTCAATCAAAGGCAGATAAACCATGATGAATACTAAGAACACAATTAAAACAATGATGCAATAAAACACTAAAACAAGTCACTGTCTAAAAGCCAAAGTGTAAAAGTGGGTCTTTTAACGAGATTTAAAAACCGCCAGAGATGGAGCCTGCCGAACTCCAATGGGCAATGAGTTCCATAGCTTTGGGGCAGCATGCACAAATGCTCGATCACCCTGCGATTAGAGTCTCATCCGCGGCGTGTACAGCAGCAAAAGGTCAGCCGACCTCAACGTGCACGTAGGCACATATGGAGTGAGCAGGGCAGAGAGGTAGGGAGGTGCCAGGTCATTGAGTGCTTTAAAAACAAAAGTCAGTAACTTAAACTGCACTCTGAAAAAGACAGGGAGCCAGTGAAGATGTTCCAGGACAGGGGTAATGTGGCTACGTCGGTGTGTACCCGACAAGAACCTGGCAGCAGCGTTCTGGACAACCTGTAGTGTTTGTGGTAGTGTACATTACTATTGTACATTTACCTTAGAATTAAATGTATTTGTTTTTATTCATATTTATTAAATCCATCTTTTGCTGTTAAAACTGCATTTAAAATTATGGAAACGCTGTGTTTCTCCGCAGGAGTGTGTGTGTGTGTGTGTGTGTTTGTTCATGTTCATCTCTCTAGTCTGTTTAGATGCACAAAAATAATCACATTTATCAATCGCAGTGTTTTATTTAGACATTTTAAAACATTTTGTTAAATTTACCAGCCTGTTTCTTCTGTTTGGTTTTGACTTCCTGCCACAATTGCCACAGCTCACTCACGGCTCACGGAAAAATTAGAGCACAAGTTGAAATGATCGCTGCATGGCGCAAGCCTTTGTGGCGCTTCACAGCTGATGTGACTGAGACCGTAGGTTCACAAGGGCGCCGAATAGAAGCGCTCGTCGTTCAACTGCGCTTAGCAGCGCATCGTCGCGTGTCCGTGCCTGATGTGATCCAGGGGTTAAGGGGTTGGATTGGTGGGATTAAACCCCCAAATAGTTACCAAGCATGGCCGTATCTGAAGCTCCCCACAGGGATGGGTTAAATGTGGAGGAACTATTTGACCACTGTGTGACGACTACAGTCTGTGAGCCCTTGGGTTGCAGAGTCCGTGCGTGCTAACACTGCAGCACCAGCATTTGTAAAGCAACAACATCCAGCAGATTTTGTAGAGATCCTAAGCTAGCAACAGGAGCGACCCAGAAGTTATATCTTGTACCTCTGAAATGCCACGGCATCTTTTTGATTTACACTTTAGCTGTGGATGAGCTAACATTGAGCTAACAATGCTAACGGGGAACTAGAAACAAATATATGGATATAAAAAATCTCAAGCTACTTTTTCATTTACCAACAACTAGATATTCCAGTGAAATGTATTTATCTACTAATCAACTTACTGTATATGACTCGTCTTCATCATCAGCTATCGCCTGGTGCTGAGCATAGCGGGCACCTGATCAAACTTTCTCTGTGGTTCCAAACCAAATCTCTGATTTATCCCTGATCCTGTTTGTCTTTAGAGTTTCCTTCCCTTTTTCATCTGATTGTTTTCCACCTGGATAAATAAAAAAAAGAATACTTTTTCTGAATTATCCTGACAAATTCACAAATCAAGTATTTTTGTATATGTTTGTGCTGCTTTGAGGTAGAGAAACTAAAGCCACTGAGAGGGAAGATCTAAACACATCCCCTCTGACACAAACAGATTCAGCGTGTACACCAAGTACCATTTAAGGAGCATTCAGACCGTTTATATGGCACTTTCAGTCTTTTCATCCCATAGTCCCCTGGAGGATTACTCATGCCTTGTTTTCAGTGGCTGCTTGCGTTTCTGGCCTTTGAACTGCTTGGATCTATTCACACCTAGACTCCTCTCTGACTTGATTGACGCACGAATCAACTGTGTGTTGCTGATGTCTTTAAGTCTTGAGTTGGAGCATTTACTTTTTTAGCTTACAGTCCTTCCAACAGCCAGCATGGTGGATAGAAATTCAACATGTTCAGTCTAAATATCAGTCATCTTTGTCTTATCAGCTGATCCTCAAGTCACATCAAAAGAGAAAAAAGAGCAGAATATGAGTGGATGAGTGAGTGAAACCAAGACTTGGAGTGAGAGGAAGACATCCATCTAGTATGGCACAAAACTGTTCAGCTTCCTGACCACAAACCTCCTCTGGGATGAGCTGCTGTCAGAGCTGGTTTGACTCACTGAAAGACGACGTACACCTTCAGTGACTTCTTGTAGAAAGAGAAGGAAAATTCAGCTCTAATGATCATTTATAACTGATAATTTACTATTTACTGTTTGTGCACACCAATGGACAACATTTAATCTTATTGATTGAAATTATGCAAATAAGCAGTTTAGCACATCTCTTTTTTTTTGGCACAGAGGCTTTCAAAACGTGTTCCATATGCACAAAAAAACAAAACACTCCATTATTATTAGAAATGTGTGTATCTCTGATTGCATCATATTCTGCATTTACATACAACACCACCCTAAGTGTTAGGACTGCAGTAGCTCAGGTAGAGCAGTTTGTCCAGTAATCAGAAGGTTGCAGGTTCGATCTCGGCTCCCGCTGGAGAATGCCACTGCTGTCCCCTTGGGCAAGACACTTGACCCGCCTTGCCTGCTGGTGGTGGTCAGAGGGACCAATGGCACCTGTACTTGGAGCCTCGCCTCTGTCAGTGCATCCCAGGGCAGCTGTGGCTACATCGTAGCTCATCCCCACCAGGGTGTGAATGTGTGCGTGAATGGATGAGTGATACACTGTAGTGTAAAGCAATTTGGAGTCCTATGACTCCAAAAGGTGCTATATAAGTGCAAGTAATTTATCATTCGCAGTGTTTTTATAAAAATTATACATAATGAAAATAAAACTTTTCATTTATTTATCTAACCTTTTTCAGAGGTGTGGCTAAGTCACTGCTTTGCAAGTCACAAGTAAGTCAAGTCTTTCCAGTCAAGCCTCGAGTCAAGTCCAAATCAAAGACAACCAAATGGCCTGTAAATGGTAAATGGCCTGTATTTGATATAGCACCTTCTAGAGTCCTGGAACCCCTCAAGGCACTTTACAACACAATCAGTCATTCACCCATTCACACACACATTCATACACTGGTGGGGATGAGCTACGATGTAGCCACAGCTGCCCTGGGGTGCACTGACAGAGGCGAGGCTGCCGAGCACACGCGCCACCAGTCCCTCCGACCACCACCAGCTGGCAAGGTGGGTTGTGTCTTGTACAAGGACACAACGACAGTGACTGAGCGGGACTCGAACCTGCAACCTTCCGATTACGGGGCGAGCGCTTAACTCCCGTGCCACCGTCGCCCACCACTAAGCCCAAGTCGAGTCCAAAGTCAATGAATTGGAAGTCCAAGTCAAGCCCAAGTCCTTAACTTTGAATTTTCAAGTCATCTGTCCAACTTACATTTAAGGACAATGACAATAAATAAATTCCAGAAATAAAGCTTCTTAAAACTTCATTTATTTGCTCAAACAAGCAGAAAGTGCAACCGAAACTGATTATAAACAAAGTGCCACTGCATTTAGCAGTAAAAGATTAAACCCAGAACCAAGAATGATTTACAATTTTTGTCCGTGTCGTGCCATTTTTGTGCTAAAATATCAAATATGCTCAAGTCATTATCAAGTCAACAGATACAAGTCGATTCAAGTTGCAAGTCGTTGGCTTTCAAGTCCGAGTCAAGTCGTAAGTCTTTATAGATTTTATCAAGTCAAGTCAGAAATGATTAAAATAATGACCCGAGTCTTACTCGAGTCCAAGTTGTGTGACTCGAGTCCACATCTCTGCCTTTTTACAGCGAGGCCCACAAACAAATGCAGCATCCCAATTCAGATCCTTATGAGACGTAGTGGTCCAGAGGCTCTTCCAATACACCTTCATGCCCCAGCATGGCAAATGCTTCTGGGGAATAATTTCCTGATTGTTTATTTGTTTTAATAGGCTTTTAAAAATAATGTCGGCTGATGGCCGATATAGAAAAAAATTTAATATATCGGCTGGCCTCTAATATATATTTCACTATTGTTTCAAAACCGTGTAAAAGCCACTGTGCCACCTCTATTTTTTCTCTGCTTCACCCCCACAATCCTTCACTGCATCACTACCATTGTCACATGACCAAACAAATATCATATGACAGACCCCCTCCTCCTCTTGAAATGAACACTCACAGACACAGGGCAACAAGATGGAAACAAACAAGAGTTATTAATATCATCCAAGTATTAGGACCGACACCGATGTGGATGCTGATATATCCGCAGCATCTGCTGCAACTAGCTGCTGCTGCTGCTACTTGCCTCCATATGCCGGCAGCATCAAATGTAAAAATCTGTGGTTGTGTTTCTCATCTAGCCAACCTGTTGGACAGCATGTTGCTGAGAAGCAGCTGGAAGGAGACATCGGAGCAACAAATGGAGGAGAGCAGCAGCACAGCCATGGTTTCAGTTCCGGACTTGCTACGGTGTGACTGCTACCCCCAGTGCCCCGACGGCTCCGTCAACGACACATGCCTGTACGGTGGAGCATACACAGATTATAACAGACTTCTCTTCTGAGCTGTTTAATAGGCTCTGTCAAATTAAGCTAAAATACGTCCAGTTACTCCATCAGTACACAAATGTTTACTTTAGCTGCATTATTTAAGTCTCCAGAGGCACCGCTTATTAGAGCCTCCATTAACTAGTACGCTTGCTTTAAAGAGATGAAAACAAAGACTGACATTACTGTGTGTTACAGATGAGGGTATTTAAGCAGCATTCAGATACTGATGTAGAAATACAGTATGTACTAGGGATGTGTATCGGTGAAATTCTGGTGATACGATACATATCCTAGTATTACCTAGTTTTGAGGCACATTTGAGGTCTGGTAAGCTGGTTCCATCTGTGTGCAGCATAGTAGCTAAAAGCAGCATCACCCTGTTTGGTTCTGACCCGAGGTTCTTCCAGCTGACTGCTTCCTAAGGACCTCAGAGCCCTTCTGGGCGTTCATACAGGAAGGAGATGCAACGTGTATTTTGGACCCATGCTGTTGAGTTATTTATCAACTAGCAGTAGCACGTTGAAATGGATTCTGTAGTTTACTGGTAACCAGTGTAGAGATTTAAGAACAGGAGTGATGTGCTCGGTTCTCTTGGTCCTTGTTAAGAGCAGCGGCATTCTGATTAAGCTGCAGCTGCTTCACAGCTTTTTTTTTTTTTTTGGGAAGACCATTGCAATGGCCCAGCCTGCTGTAGATGAACGCATGAATTAGTTTCCCTCTTGTCTGGACATGAGACCCCTGGTGCATTTGATGAAGGTAATAAAATGCTGATCTAGTTAGAGCCTTAATTTAAACTTGTTCACAGATAAAAATTTACTCTAACAAATCGCCCGTATCTATTTCTACCAGATGAACATTTAATTATATTTAAAAATGAAACCAAAGTTTTTATTCAAGTACATTTAGAGTTGGTTTAGCTACAAAAACAGTTTTTTGTTTTGTCCTAAGCATTTATCGGGTCAGATGTGCTTGAGACATAATGATTCATACAGTATTTTTGTGCGTTTTGGTAGGACCCGGGGTTTCTGCTTCACCATGGTTACGGAGAAGGAGGGAGGTCACGCTGTTTTTTCTGCAGGATGTTTACCTCTGGTCGGCTCAGAGTTCCAGTGCAGAGTAAGTCTGTCTTATGTGCACATTTATGCCTTGATGACTGCCGGTACTCGTCTCATGTCTCCTCCTTCATGTGGAGTTCTTCAGACCTGCCCTTGACTCACTTTGGCTCTTTATTAGCCTCGTTTAAAACTGACTTCTCCTGACTACCTTGTCCCCACATGGTGTTAAAGCCTTACTGAAGAGTTTTACAGCTGCAATAAATACGTATTACTCCGATGTCTTCATCAGTGACATTTATAAAAGAGTTTCCTGGTTTTTATGTTTGTTTGAAAGGACATGCTGAACGCACGCTTGCGGATCGTTATGGAGTGTTGCACGGATCGGGACTACTGCAACAGAAGCCTGCATCCCACGCTTCCTCCACTCGTGACTTCAGGTAGTTTTGTTCACACTGGTTCTCACACACATTCAAATCCAAGTGGTTTTTAAAGTGGGCTCGTCCCGGCCACGCTGGGCCAGTGATGGTTTAGTGGCATTTTAAATGGTTACAAACCGCAGAGTGGTGCAGCCTCCTCCTGCTGCTCAGGAGGAGCAAAGAGAGGGAGGCAGGTCAAACGGAGACTTGCAGACTTGGCTTGTTTTCTCACTCCATAATGAAAAGGACAGCCTCTCCCCAGGGCCTGCTTGAGTTTCTTGTCTCAGGATGGATGCGAGAAATATGTCCATCTGTCACTCCACAACAAACCAACACACACACACACACGCATGCACACACACTTTCTCGTTCTGTTACCCAGACTAAGATGCAAACATAAAACTTTAATTTTCATGTTTATGTGAATTTTGAAAGCCTGATTAGCCAAATCGCTGATCTAGCCATCTTTTCCATCAGTTATTTTACAAACTTAATCACCAAAATGGGATCAGTTTTGTTGTTTTTGTCTCAGTAGAACTAAAAACTCTGGCTGTTGTCAGCTTTACCATAAACAATGTCTGCAAGAACAACCCAACAGCAGAAGGCGCCATTTATTAACTTGCTTACAACCGGTAGTTTGGATTTATCGAAGACGTTTTTCCGTGTTTTCCACGGTCCTCTTATGATCCATCTTCAGCCGCCTGAGTCCGTGTGTGTCTGACTGACGTGGCCGAGGCAGAAAAGCTAGAGCACCAGAGGTGCTGCAGGCCTCTGGGGATTCTGCAGCGATGTCACCGTGACACCTGATCTGTGGGATCCAGGAACGGGATGCGATCAATAACGCGCTGTGAAAGCAGGGGTTTTGGGTCAGAACTAGGGGAATCGAAGAGGAGGAGATTATTAATCCCGTCTTCTACTGACACCAGGACAAGTGTGTGTGTATTTTTATATGAAGTCACATTCATGCCATCCTTTCTTCTTTCTTTCAGAATATGTGGACAGCAACATCCAGTACATAGCTCTCTTTATCTCACTCACAGCTTGCAGCGTCCTTGCTGTCATTCTTGTCTTCTGCTACTTCAGGTATGAACAGTGTCTCCTTCACATCACTCATCAATAAATATTCACGTGGTGCTCATGAAATAATCCCTTCCTCACCTTTCTGTGTCAGATATAAACGTCAGACGTCACAACCCCCCTACAGCATTGATCTTGAGCAGGATGAGACCTTCATTCCTCCAGGGGACTCACTAAAGGACCTGATTGAGCATTCCCGCAGCATTGGATCTGGGTCTGGGTCAGGACTCCCTCTGCTGGTAAAAACAAAAAAACATGCATGTCTTTTTCTCCAGACCACTTGAGATGGAAATTTCTAAAATCCTTTTTAGGGAATTAAGAAGTTAACATTGGGACTAATTTTTTTTGTAATCAATGTTTTACCAGGTTCAGCGCACCATTGCCAAGCAGATTCAGATGGTTAAGCAGATCGGGAAAGGGCGATACGGAGAAGTCTGGATGGGCAAATGGAGAGAAGAGAGAGTGGCCGTCAAAGTCTTCTTCACTACCGAGGAGGAGAGCTGGTTCAGAGAGACAGAAATTTATCAGACGTTTCTGATGAGGCACGACAACATCCTGGGTAAGGTGGTTAGCATTCCCAACCGTTCCAGGATTCTGTCCTTATGGGACTTTCAGGAATAATTAACGTTTTTTCATCTGTTTTGTGTCATCTCCAGGCTTCATAGCAGCTGATATTAAAGGAACTGGCTCGTGGACTCAGCTCTACCTGATCACAGACTATCATGAGAACGGATCCTTATATGACCACCTCAAGTCCAACACCTTAGACATAAAAGCTCTGCTGAAACTAGCGTACTCGTCCATTTCTGGGCTCTGTCACCTGCACACGGAGATCTACGGCACACAGGGTAAACCCGCCATCGCCCACCGAGACCTGAAGAGCAAAAACATCCTGGTTAAAAAGAATGGATTCTGTTGTATTGCAGATATGGGACTCGCCGTCAAGTTTAACAGGTAAAACACTCTCCTTTAAAACTGCAGGAGCATAACTGGCAAAATATGCATGAAGTGTATTTATGTTCTGTCTCAGTGACACCAACAAAGTGGATATCCCTCCTAATCTACGAGTTGGTACTAAACGCTACATGCCACCTGAAGTGTTGGATGAGACACTGAACAGAAGCACCTTCCAGTCCTTCATAATGGCCGACATGTACAGCTTTGGTTTAATTCTTTGGGAAATGACCCGACGGTGCATCTCTGGAGGTAAAAAGAAAAAAGGATTTTCTTTTCAGATTTGGGTTTTATTATTGGTTTCTTGTTGTAAAGTGGCACTTCAATGAAAACCCGTTATTTAAGGATTATATCTGATTATAATCGATCACTCTGAGCTTTTTGTGCAAACATGAAAATAGTCTCCTACACCTATCTCCTGCAATTACTTCTGGAAATAGACGGTGAAGCTAGGATTTGAAAATCCTGACATATCTACATCACACTGTCACTTAACATTCGTGGACTCACCCATCTTGACCCACAACGGGGAAGGCTGTTGTTGTTTTAGCGTCCAGGAAACAGTAGAGAACGTCTCGGCCAGTAGAAGCTAACCGTTAGCAGTAACAACTCCTCCACACAGCAGAACCCCATCAGGCACCGTTAATAATCTTATTACAGTGGGGCATAAAAGTATTTAGTCAGCCACCGATTGTGCAAGTTCTCCCACTTAAAATGATGACAGAGGTCAGTAATTTACATCATAGGTACACTTCAACTGTGAGAGACAGAATGTGAAAAAAAATCCATGAATTCACATGGCAGGATTTTTAAAGAATTTATTTGTAAATCAGGGTGGAAAATAAGTATTTGGTCAATAACAAAAATTCAACTCAATACTTTTTAACATAACCTTTGTTGGCAGTAACAGAGGTCAAACGATTACTATAGGTCTTTACCAGGTTTGCACACACAGTAGCTGGTATTTTGGACCATTCCTCCATGCAGATCTTCTCGAGAGCTGTGATGTTTTGGGGCTGTCGCCGAGCAACACGGACTTTGAACTCCCTCCACAGATTTTCTATGAGGTTGAGGTCTGGAGACTGGCTAGGCCACTCCAGGACTTTCAAATGCTTCTTACGGAGCTACTCCTTTGTTGCCCGGGCGGTGTGTTTGGGATCATTGTCGTGTTGGAAGACCCAGCCACGTTTCATCTTCAAAGCTTTCACTGATGGAAGGAGGTTTTGGCTCAGAATCTCACGATACATGGCCCCATTCATTCTGTCCTTACCACGGATCAGTCGTCCTGTCCCCTTAGCAGAAAAACAGCCCCAAAGCATGGTGTTCCCACCCCCATGCTTCACAGTAGGTATGGTGTTCTTGGGATGCAACTCAGTATTCTTCTTCCTCCAAACACGACGAGTTGAGTTTATACCAAAAAGTTCTACTTTGGTTTCATCTGACCACATGGCATTCTCCCAATCCTCTGCTATATCATCCATGTGCTCTCTGGCAAACATCAGACGGGTCTGGACATGCACTGGCTTCAGCAGCGGAATACGTCTAGCACTGCAGGATTTGATTCCCTGCAGTTGTAGTGTGTTACTGATGGTGACCTTTGTTACTGTGGTCCCAGCTCTCTGCAGGTCATTCACCAGGTCCCCCGTGTGGTTCTGGGATTCTTGCTCACCGTTCTCATGATCATTTTGACCCCATGGGATGAGATCTTGCGTGGAGCCCCAGATCGAGGGAGATTATCAGTGGTCTTGTATGTCTTCCATTTTCTGATAATTGCTCCCACAGTTGATTTTTTCACACCAAGCTGCTTGCCTATTGTAGATTCACTCTTCCCAGTCTGGTGCAGGTCTACAATTCTTTTCCTGGTGTCCTTCGAAAGCTCTTTGGTCTTGGCCATAGTGGAGTTTGGAGTCTGACTGTTTGAGGCTGTGGATGGGTGTCTTTTATACAGATAATGAGTTCAAACAGGTGCCATTAATGCAGGTAACGAGTGGAGGACAGAAAAGCTGCTTAAAGAAGAAGTTACAGGTCTGTGAGAGCCAGAGATTTTCCTTGTTTGAAGTGACCAAATACTTATTTTCCACCCTGATTTACAAATAAATTATTTAAAAATCCTGCCATGTGAATTCATGGATCTTTTTCAAATTTTGTCTCTCACAGTTGAAGTGTACCTATGACGTAAATTACTGACCTCTGTCATCATTTTAAGTGGGAGGACTTGGACAATCGGTGGCTGACTAAATACTTTTTTGCTCCACTGTATTTACTAAACCTACACCAAAACAAATCAATATATGTATACCCTCATGACTAAAACATTACCTTTAAGTGTCTCCTACAAAATAAGACTCATTATCCTGTTGTGGTCAGCTCAACCCTGATCTGGCTCTCTTCTAGTTTCTGAAACAGTTTTTCCCCCAAGTACAACATTCATTCCTACTAGAGACCACTGAAAATGTATAAAACATATGAGTAAAGGACCACTTTAATAAACAACCGTTTTTCCCTGCAGGAATTGTGGAGGAGTACCAGCTGCCCTATCATGACCTGGTACCCACCGACCCCTCATATGACGATATGAGAGAGGTTGTTTGCGTCAAGAAACTAAGACCTTTGACTGCTCATCACTGGAGTAGTGATGAGGTACTCTTTTCATTTTTAATAGATTTGTTTGACTGAAATGGAACCATGTTGTCATTAACTATCTTCACATACCAGATTAGCCAAAGCTTTGGGATTGATGTTTTCTGAATAACTGACACCTTGTTTTGGAGGGAACTCTAAACACCACAGCGTGTGTCCAGATCTTGTTTGATGATGACTTTTGGAGAGGGGATTTAGATATTGACACTTGGGTTTCTAGTGCATTTATTCCTATTGTATCTGGTCACCGAAGAACCTCACTTATATAGAACAGTGAGACACCCAGACATGTCCAAACTCAGTCACACTCTAACATTTGTGGCCTGCGTGTGGTTTTAGTGTCTACGGCAGATGGGAAAGCTGATGTCAGAGTGTTGGGCTCACAACCCGGCCTGTCGCCTCACAGCCCTGCGGGTAAAGAAGACTCTGGCAAAGATGTTGCAGTCCCAGGACATCAAACTGTGACGAAGAGTCTAGAAGGATGTCCTCGTCACCCAGAGACATGCCACAGCCACTGGCACGGGCCTCTGACAGTGGCCAGCAGAAGAAAGGGAACAAAAGGATGAAGAAGTGTGATGTAATGCTCATGATGGATTACATCCACCCAGTTACTGAGTCTGAAGCAGCTTTGCATCAGTCAGTGTTCATGTGCTTTCTGGGAAAGCTGAAAGTCCAGGTCCTTCTAGTGGTGAGGGACTCCTCGCTGTGCTCGGGTCCTACTCCTCTTCTCTAAAGCC
Organism: Nothobranchius furzeri; assembly: GCF_043380555.1. Lineage (NCBI taxonomy): Eukaryota > Metazoa > Chordata > Actinopteri > Cyprinodontiformes > Nothobranchiidae > Nothobranchius > Nothobranchius furzeri. Next base: position 52,909,884 of record NC_091746.1, read on the forward strand.
ATGCAGCATTTCATGTGTGACCGTCTTTTGTCCTGTCACAGCTGCTCTGTGTAAGTGTGATTATTTTTGTTTCTGTGAGACTCGCTGCATGAAGAGTTCACATTCAACTCCATGACAATCTCATCTGAAGACAGTCTGAGTTAAGCCTATTGACCTCAGAGTCAGATATTTATAATTATTACTATAGTGTTTCCTCAGAAACAGGATATATTGATATTCTTTAGCTAAAGTTATTAATGCGAGTCTATTTTTTGTTGCTACTTTAAACTCATGTTGAAACTTTCTCAACCTAATTCAGAACAAACCCACCACCTTACCCAAGACTGATGCTGGGTAACACCCCCCCAATAAAAGTGTCACAATTCAAACCAGCGTGCTCTATTTTTAATGTTGCATATAAATATAATTTATTATCAGTCTTAAAAATTCTTTCTTACACTTTGTACAATAACCTGACAGATGAAATGCAAGCATTTAGAAGAAACGCCGTCCGTGCTGGAAACGGGATGGGCTACATTCTCACCGTACACAATAATCGTGAAGCTGGAGAACGAGGAGGGCGATGCAGAGAATGTAGAGATTGTTTCAAAAGATGCAAAGTTTGCATAGACTGCTTTACAAAAACAGGGACAAATGTCATCAGGGGGAAGTAAAACAAACATCCAAACAATAAAGAACACTTGAACATTCACAAGTGCTGTCTCATTAAAGGAACGTCGCATTTATCACTAATTATTATACACATGATCACTGTTATATTGATGGCTTCTGCTATCTCATATACAAACATCAGAGTTTCAGCCTTCCTCAGTAAAAGTACTAAAAACATGAAACAATGTAATTATTTTGTTAATTTACCATCACACTTTGTGTCACTTATTTGGTAGAAAGCAGCTTTTTTCAGTTGCATTGGGTCTACAAAAATATACTCGTTTGATCCAAGGATCTTCATTTGTTTGGGTTTGTTGTGGAAAAGGGAATTTGTTGATTTCTCCATTCAGGAGTCAAAACAAAAAAAAAAACACAGCAAAATGAATACATGACAAAGTAGAAATTAGGCAGTTTAAGAATATTTTAAAGACTACAATTAATAAAATGAAGCATAAATAACCAAAAAATACATAATGTTTAATATTACTAAATGATATAAAAGGATTTCCTTCTGGACTGATAGAACAGACCGGTGGAGTCATTAGTCCACCAGATGGCGCTATGATACAGTAAAACGTAACTAAAACGGACACATTTAACAGGCAGTATGAAATAAAAAAAGGTGTAGAAATAGGCATATTATTAAATATGTCATTAAAGAACACTACTTGTCTGTGGAGTTGCTATGGAGATGGATTTTTTTGAAGAATGGTCTTTTTTTTATTTTATCCTTTGACCTCTCGTCATGTGTCGCTGTGAGGGAATCGTCCACATCTGTGTGGTCCATCCGAGTAACCGGACAGTTTCCAAGGAAACCAGAGCCAGAAATATCCAAATCTTGTACCAGAAGGTGGACAGGAGCCAGAGAAGTGACTGGCAAAGATTCTTGTTTACTCTCCGTGTTTTTACAGCATTTGTTGCCAGCGTTTAACTGGGTCACGGCTGAGTAGACCTGGCTGCTTCTATATTCTCACTCCTATGAGCGTACACTCACTCAGGCAGCATTTATGGGTGAGAACGAGCATTTGTCACTCAGGTTGAATCCAGTTGAATGTCCTGCATTTCTCCTTTCTGATCTTTTCCCTCGCGTCTCCTTCTGTGTCTGGACGGATGTCAGTGCTCCGCCATAGCTGGAACGAGGCTGTCGTGGCGCCCCATCTCTTCCAGCACCTGGGCGAGGCGGCTCAGGTTGCCATCAGGGAAATGTTGGGCCTCCCACAGGTCCAGGATCACTCCTGTGGGACTGGATTTGGTGGCAAAGTAGTTCAGATACCTGCGTGGGAGATTGGGACAAAACGGGGAAAAGAAAACAAACGCATTAGTTAAACAGATCTTTGCTAACTTTCTTTAATTTTATCTATGTAGCTGAGAAAGGGTCAGACTTTGTTTTTAAATATGAAGCCGTTTTCAAAAATTGCTAAAATCTACATCTGAGCGACCTAGGGAGGATATTTTTGTTCTCTATTCTGTAATGTCAGACGTTCTTGCTCATTGAAGCGATGCATGTACTTTAAACATGACAGGAGAATTAAAACAGAACTCACTCCTGCGTCTAATTACAGTTGAAGAATTAATAATCATGAAAATCCGTTTTTAAATAGATTTCCTCTCTAATTAATGAGGAAATCTTCGCAGACCAAAGATCTAGGTGATCCAAAGGTAGGAGAGAAGTCGAATTGGCTTCCTAATTAAAATTTCTGAACTACTGTAAGTTTTCTACATTTACTCATCAGCCAGTGTTTACACATCAACTAAACCTCCAATATAACTTTGTTTTAATAGAAAAATAACTTCGAAAATGAAAACATTTCAAGTTATGATGAATACAAAAAATTGTAATTCAACTGATGGACAAAGCTTCACAGCAATTCAAGTTTTTAAATCAACCACTCATTTTCTCAGCTCCGTTTCTCTTCACCCATCAGTCACTCCAATCAATTACAACCTCTGGCCTCTAAAGTAATTTTAATTATTAAAACATTCTTTTCAAGTCCTCTAACGATATGACATAAAATATTTTTGAATTATAATGCTGCTCATTTTATCAGAACCTGCAGGAACTAGAACATATGGGCATTACACTGATGTTTAAGATTTGTAAATAAATCTTAAAATATATTTGAACATCTGTATCCTGCAAGAATACACTTCTGCTATTCTTATCCCACTTGTGCCTATGAAGAGTACCGTTGACCTGGTACACATTTATTATTTTTTTCCTTTATACTTTTTTTGATCCCCTTGGGGACAGTTCCCTGTATTTAACCCACCCTTACATTAGTGAGGAGCAGTGGGCTGCAATTTGTATCATGCTTGAGGCAAATTTAGGGATCAGCATCTTGCCCAAGGATGCTCCGGCATGTAGTGAAACTTTGTTGGGGCTCACATTGACCCAGGAGCCCTGATATATAGCCAAACACAGCCTCTTAATAAAGCCCTACAACAGAAAGACTGGTTTACCCCGCCCACTTGGCCCAAACATGAATTTTACATGAGCTGATCGGCCAGTGACAGTGTGTGTTTGTTTCGGTGTATAATGGTTGTATAGTGAACAAGCAAGGACCGCAAGATGTGGCTCTATCTGGCATTCATTCAGAGTCGGAGTTTTCCAGTGCTCATTCTTTGTTTTTTCCTCTCATCAAACAAAGACCGTTGCAGCTGTTTCAGCTAGCGTTAGCAGTAGCCTGAACTAGCATTAGCAGTTGCTTGAGCTAGCTCTAGCAATAGCTAGCGTTGTTTGACGATTAGCATTAAAGCAACCAGCGTTTATATTAAGGATGCTCGATACTGGCTTTTGTACCGAAATCCTACATCTGAACAAACTCTTAATTTCTGAAACCAATATAAACCGATACCGACATATGCAGGGTCCCCACAAATAAAAAGTGAAAATAATTAGGTTGCTAAAATCTCAAATGTCCCATCACTAATGCTCAAGCTTCAAACCTTAACAAAATAACAGATCTATCTCATAAATGGTATGCAGCCTTGAAAAAGTGAGTTTTTAGTTTAGATTTGAAGATGAGGAGGGAGTCAAGTTCCGGTTGGCCCATGGCAGAGAGTTCTAGAGTTGAAGAGCAGAGCAACTGAAGCATCTCAGGCCCATGGAGGTAAGACGGAAGTATGGAACAGTAAGGTGGACGGAAGATGACAGTCTTAGGGAATGGACTGGAGAAACAAAGTGAATGAGATCAGATGTGAACAGCTTTGAAAGTGAGAAGTAGGACTTTGAACTCAATCCACTGGGGAGCGAATGGAGTTGCTGAAGGACCGGACTGTACAGAATGTGGTGAGATAGGAGAGTGCCAGTGATGACCAAGTTAGTAATAGGAAAAAGCGTCTTGTTTCACTTGTCTCCAGCAGAAGCTGAATGACATTCTCCCTGAAATAAACCTGACAAACACTTGGTCACACCGTTAGTTCACGACGAGAAAAAGTTTGATTCTTAAGTAAATAAATAGCACAAGTAAATTCATGTTAAAAAGTTTAGAAAACTGAAACTGACCATAGATTTCTGTGATGTGTCTCATTTCTTGTTGTATTGACTTGGGACAATTCTGGAACATCTTGTCCTTTTGTTTTAATCATTATACGTTTTTGTCCGTTTGAACTGGTTTAAATGTGCAGCAGTCTCTTTATTAGGGGACGTGGGGCTGAGCCCCACCAGATGGCGCTGTTGAGCTCTATGTGTGCTTAAAAGAAATCATTGGGCCAGAAGATTCTCTTAAACGCATTTGGGTGTTTATATCTAAGTTTTTACCAGGACACTGACAAACTCAGGGGACTAAATCCTCTTGGAAAACCTGAGAAAGGGATGTTGTTGTGTTGGCCCGTCAGTGTCCATTTTAAAAGAGAGTTGAAATCACAGTGCTCATGCTCAAGTCACTCTCAGTGGTAAGTCGTAGGGGCCGAGAGACTCCGGCCCCAAGCTCAGATCATCCAATCAATAGATGAGCAAAACGCACGTGAGTTCCTGTTTCTCTTTTGTGGGACAGCAGCAGCCATGCTGGTCATGCTGGTGAGCTAACAATGAGGACAAAATTGCATTTTAAAGAATAGATAAATCTTTATATTGAAAATGTCTGCCAATTGTTTGCTGTTTATACTTTGATTGGTGGACTGTATTTATACATCCTGAACCTAAAAAGTATTCAATCAAAACGTTGTTTAGCATAAATAGAAAATGTTACATGTGAACTACTGAGATGTTTGAGGTCTTCCCTCCTCCACGCTGCACTCAGTGAGCGGTCCCGTCAGTCTGCAGCTGCTGCCTGTGATAAGGCCATCCTGCTGAGCTGGGATCTTATAAATGGATGCACACTGTACCAACCATCGCACGCACGCACGCACACACACACACACACACACACACACACACAACTATCAAAGTCACATGCAGAAGTGCATCTCTCTCTCTCTCTCTCTCTCTCTCTCTCTCTCTCTCTCTCTCTCTCTCTCTCTCTCTCTCTCTCTTCCCATCTGTCTCCATTCACTCCAACTTCATTAATCTCAATCCAGCTGATGCTTATCTCAACAAGTCACAGGACAATCACAATCTAATTAAAAATAAAATGCTTATCTACAAATTCTTCCCCATGCTATCTTCATGTCTGCATCTAATGAAAATGAATGCTCAGCAGATAGATTTGAACCGGAGCGTGATTTTAAGTATTTATTTTGTTTTGTTGATAAAATAAAATCTGCCCGATTAAGATTTGGTGGTGAGCATAACTAAAGCCTCAATGCCTCCCTCACCCACCTGTCAAGGTTAAGTTTATGGGCTAGCATCCTCCAGTCGTTGCCTCTGGTCTGAGGCGCATCCAGGCTGCCGCACAGCTTCTGTCGAATAGAAACGGGGATCCGGAACGCATTTGGGCCAACCAGCGTGGTGATGTTACTGGCAGGGTCCAACAGAGAGGTGTCAATACTCTGGGAGTCCTGCAATAACAGGGGAAAACAGGCAAATGATGCCAATTAGAGCTAAAGTAAAGCAGTTTTTCAAAATATTGCATCTGGAGGATAAAGTGTTGGAGTAAACCAGATTAAGAGCCAGAAAGCCAAGCAGGGACATAGCTCTGCCCTGCATGTGCTGTAATTGATCTAATTACAGAGCACAAAGGCCAAATCCTCCTCCATCCCTCAAGTTTTATTCTTTCGGGCAGATGTTCTCTGCAAAAACAAAAAAGGTCCAAGGGACTGAAGAGCGCTTATTCCCCTGGGACCACTCTGTTGTTTGAGCAGATCTGCTAGAAATAAAATGAGAAGAATGCAAAAGATTTATTGAAGTCTGCTGCTTTTCACATTTTGGTTGAGAATAGATATTCCTTAGAATAAAACACTGTAATCAAAGGAAATAGTAATTTAAATGCAAAAAACAGACACATTTGAAAAGGTTTAAAAGTAACACATCAGCCATTAGTCCGAGGCTAAGGGAGGCTACAAAATTACAGACTGGCTTTGTTGCTAATGGACTTGTAAGTAGTAATATTTTTTGTCCAACAGTGTGGATCTTTTACTTTGAGCAGGGCCGTTGCTAGCTATTTTGGTGCCCTAAGCACAAAGTCTTCGTGGTGCCCCCCCAACACACACACACAGAAAAAACAACACAATCACTGGCATGTGACATGACTAAATTCAAAACTATTTAACCTTTATTAAGAACTAGAGAGGCGCAATATACACATTTTATACACAACTAGAAAATTCTGAATATGAAGGGAGGAGGTTAGCATAATGGACTTTTTTCTTCAAATTATACCATCAGCAGCTGATGTTCCTCTTGGCCCGTAAATGTTTATGAAATATATATCAACATAGAGCAAATACCTAATTTGAAAATAGGTTTATCTAATTTTTCATATTAAATCTCAGTTACATAGCCTATAGGCCACATAGGCTATTTAATAAGGATATAAATCATGTCCATAGTTAACTCATGATTAATCACAAACAGCCGCTTATTTTTTTTTTTTTAAATCTTACTTTACCTTGACAGTGTTTTTGTCCTTCCTGTTTTTGTGATATTTATCAAGTATTTGGGTGGACAAATATGATTCATTTGTTTATTTCTGTTTCAAAACAGCACAGATGGGCCTATCTGACCTCACAGAGGAAACTTTACTTTACTTGAGAAAGATGTTTTAAGATGAACTTATTAAAACAAAAAAAATCTTCAAACTCTTCAAGGTTTATTTTCAGATTAACAACCTTTAACACTGTTCAGACTTATTTGTTGATACAAGTCGCATGAACAGGCTGAATAAAAGGATTTTCCCCTTTGTTGCATTTAACTATTTTTCTTCTTTAAAGAGCTGATTCAGAAGAGAATAACTGATGACTGCTACGTTTTTTTTCTCCAGCAGTAAAAAAGCTCTAAAGCTTCTCTGAGTTTCTCTCCCTCTCAGCCTCTCTCACTCAGCTACTAATGAACGCCCGGTAGGCAGGGTCAGATTAACACTTCGTCGTAACCTGGGCAACAATATTCAAGGGCCCCATCATCACGACCCAAGGATCACCATAATATGGTCATATACAGAATATTTTACTGTAATATGCAGTAAATATTCTATATACTTGAATGCCTGACATCACGTGACCCGCTCAGGGTAACCTTTGACCCACCTTGTGTGGACTGACCAATGAGGAGAGGGTCTTAACTTGAGGCCCTCTCTTCATTGGTCAGTCTGCACGAGACTGACTCTCAACTGACGTTCAAAGTGGCAGCGAAGCGTCTCTGTGCAGCGCAAAAGCTCGGGTGGACAGTTTGTTTAATACAGGGTGACCATATTTCCATTTCCAAAAAAGAGGACAGAGGATCTGTGCCTATGATGTCACACTATGGCAACGCCACACAACGCTGGGACCCATTTTTTTGTAAGAACTAAATTAATATCGTCAGTCGTCAGTTTGCCTTGGCCCCCAAAATGTCTTGAAACGGCCCTGGGTCTGTGACTGAGTTTTGAAGGTGATCTGAATTGTATCAGATGTATAATTATTACATGTGTATAACTTATTGCTTTATACAGGTAAAAACGTGTCGTGGAGATAAATCTACCTACATTTTACTTTTCAACACTTTGTTTTGTTTTGTTTTTATTTAACTATTTTCCTGTCCTGTCTGTCTCTCATCTTCCTGCATCTCCTCTAAACTCTCCAGAAAAACTGCTGACTGGATTCTTAATTTTTCACCTCATCAGTTACTTTTGAGCAGATCAAAGGGATCTCCTGACCGCAAAGCAGTGAGCGCGTTTCAATGCTGCGTCAGTGAGGTGAAATCACCGCAGCACAGGTGATGAGCTCTGCAGTAGCAGAGCGCTTCAGGCACAAATAAGACAGAAAATAGAGAACATGTGCGGACATGAACGATCGTGTGTTGTAGTTTTTTGGTTGCGCCACTTTGAGAATGGACCGTGCGCTGGAAGCAGCAGCCTGGATCGCTGCGCAATAACGCAGCGCTGTGCCGCTCTCTGTGCTCTCTGCTCAAAAGAGTCCATAAATGATGTAATATAGGTAGAAAACTTGTTTCCGGCTCCCCTGGGTGTGTAGGATATACAGCTCCCCCATAATTTGATCCCTGCTCCTGGATGAAAAGCCGGACATTTTCATTAATACAAGAACCCCCAGTCCGGACGCCCGGACAGAGTGAAAAGCGGACACGGTCCATCTCCTTTCCTTTTTGTATCGTTTTCTCTCTGTAAACATGCTGTTAACTTGCTTAGCACATCTTCTAATTTAAATCTGTCTTTATCATAAATATATTATTTTTTCATAAGCTTGCATTTGGTGCCCCTCCCCCAGAGTGGTGCCCTACACGCTATGCGTGGTGTGCGTGTGCGGAGCGCCGGCGCTGACTTTGAGGCTTATTTAGGTATTAGCTGGCTCATGTTAGTGTTAGCTTGTTGTTAGCGCTAGCTACAGCAGGGTTGTTTACGACTGTTGTACTTCCACTTTCAAACAGTAGGGTGCCAATATGTAGAGGTCACGGTCAACCGATGTCCGTGCTACCGATTGTTTGGGTCGATTTTCATGATTGTCGTTTGCAGAGCCAGGTATGTCGGCTAATCCTTTCCCAACAATGCGGCCCGCCAGTCTGAAGTTGCAAGTTGAATATTCTGGCCACAGGGGGCGACAGGAGCTGGGTGGCCTTTCTTTAACCCTGTGAAAGGTCATTTTAGCACATACTGGCTCAAGAAAATGGTTTAAAAATAGGAAAATGTTGCTAAGTATCCCTTTAAATGAAATTCAACAGCAGCACCAAGCTGCCCATAGATATGCCTGACTTTAAATCAGCTCAACTAAAGAGGTATATCGGCCAATTCTGACATACAAGAAGAGGTAATCTAATTTTTGACTCTGCATTTGCACAGTGGCATGGATCGCTGAACACACAGAGGCTAAGTAACTTGTGTTTTAGGTGAATAAAACATTATACAGATGTATTTTACATAATTAACACTTGTTAGCTGATATATGACCATGGTTTTATAAATAAAAATTCAAACAGTACCTCTGAAAGGGTTGTATCCAATTGAAAAATCTGTCCTTCTCCTTCCACTTGGCGCACACAGATCTTACAGCTCAGGTCCACCGTGCTGGTGGAGAATCGCTCCAGAGTAAAGCAGCAGTGGAGGTTCCTCTGTGAACCGCTCCACACCTGCTGAAAGGAGAGCTCCTGCAGAGACGAAAGGGTAGAAGAGTCACTCAGACCGTTGCTATCATTGTTGGTCTCATTCTGAAAGCATGTATGGCCGCTTCACCTGGTACTTGGCTAGAAGCTTGCTCTTCCACAACGTGTGGGGGACGTCATGGATAGAGAGTCTCAGATTGTGGGTGCTGTCTTTAAAGTTCAGGGTCTTTGGTTCGTCCAACAATTTCCCACCCATCTGCTTCTCCATCTGCAAAACTTCCTGCGTGCACAAACATTCTTTTTTAGCACAAATACTGTGCACGTCGACCTCAGAATGTTCTAGTGCCTGCTGTTTGTGAAGACGATTCCTAGAGCTGCCAGTCTGAAGGCAAATTCAATGTCCTTGCAGCAGGATCACTATCACTTCTAATTATCCCTTCCCAAATTTAATAACTGTGTTCAATATCGCCCCTCAGTGCAATAATTCCTCCTTATCTGTCCTCCACATAGGTGCATCCATGTATTAGACAGAGTGGAAGCGACGTGGGGAGGAATAAATGTGGCTCATTGCATCGATGTCTTTTGAGGAGCGGCACAGCCTTTCACATACAAGCCCCTCCTTATTGTGACATGCTGGTGCTAAAGGTTCTCACTCTTTGTCGTTCACCACAGCTGCCATCGACGTCGGTGTGCAAACAACTCACTCACAATAAAAAGTTTACAAAATAACAATTTAATCCCTCCAGAATAAGCTTGAGCAAACAGAGATTAGACACAATCTGCTGAATGTACCTTCAGTGCGTCCTGCGTGTCGTCCAGGCAGTATACTCTGATGTGGTACTCCATGGCGGGGCAGGTGACAGGGCCAAAGATGGCCAGTTTGAGACGCTTGATGGTGGAGGCGCTGAGAGACTGGCCCACGAGGCAATAGGTACCCAGGGTCTCTGTCAGGATGTGACACGCCTCCTCGTCCATTTGGATGTAGCATGGTGTGGTGAAATTCTCCTCCCCGACCACCACCACGTCCTACAGCGGAGACATGGAGCAGCAAGGAAAAAAGAATTTTAAAGAGGAAACATTATGACTTATTTCTTAAGTTATAACAGTTCTACGGCCGATGCAAACATGTTTATGAAATTATTTGGACTAAATCCCTGTCACATAAAGTGATCTAGCAGTTTTATTCTTGACATTTTCAATACCTACCAGAATGAGCCGTCACTTTAAGAAAACAAGAAGCTTCAGGCCCCGCCCACCACTCCACTGCTCAGGCTGCTATAAGCTGAGAAGCTCCAATATTTAGGATGGGCTCAAAGTAGTGCGAGAGGAGGTTCTATGCTAATTTCCTTGTTTGTGACATCACAAGTGGGGCCTTTTTTATACGTCTCATTTTACATGTTTGCAGTGTTTATAGATGCAGTAGAGACCCACACGGCAGCACAAAAGAATGGAAATGGGGAGTTTTTCATCATGTGTTCCATTTAAAAACTCACATTCCTTCATTATTCAGCTTATGATGCCCCGCCCACTTATCTTTTTCTGGTTTTGACCATTTTAAGTCAGGCGACTGAACTATTTTGTAACATTCTAGTCTTAAAAAGCTAAATTACTTGCATCAGTTAAAAATTCCAAATGTAGTTTGTTCAGTTTTTTTGAAGTGGGGTTTTGTAAAAAGATTAGACGCATTAATAACCAGTAACATTAACTTACCTGTTAAATTTCACATTTCAGTGTTAGGATAGCAGAGCCTAAAATGCATCACGTAGCCCTGCTGCTGATAAATATAGAATTCTATGTAAATAACCATTAAATATATTTATAGCACATAAAGGTTATTTAAGTTGTGCTTGTGTCAATTTCTATGATATTTTTAAGATTAAAGTCAATTAAAGTGTTATATAAATAAAATTTACTTTACTTAGTAAAGTTGACAACAAACCCACTTTAGAGCTAACCTGGCTATGATTAGCCGTTAGCTTGTCAACAGGCGTGGTTCACGGCAAACATTTGGACTTGGGAGAATGCGTTAACAATGGCTGCAATCCACTTCTACAGCTGTTTATGACGATAGATCTGTGAAACCAATGAGAAGAACCCATTAACGCACCTGTCCCTTCTCTATTCTTGATTCTCCCGACTCAAGTCTGTCATGGAGCTAAATCTACAACAGGTAGGCTTGTTCATAATCCTGCACACTTAAAAAATCTGAACTATTCTCTGCTGATGAATGACAATAAAGGCTAATTTGTAAACTTGCTAAAGTCTGAGCTAAAACTGTAATTTTATAGTGAAAGTCAGAATTAGAATCCAGGCATTATCCTCTAAGTGGCCTCCTTTTGAAATATGAATGCGTGTTTTACTGATGCATGACCTGGAACGACCTTTGGCCATTATATAAAACAGATAATGGAAACAGGCCATTTGTAGTTGACCTCTGTAACAGCTCTAATGCCTGGACATATTTCTCTTTCATTAAGACCGTCTGGTCTGGGGAGACTCACCCCCTCGGTGTCTGTTTTTATCCTCTCTCCTCTCTCTCTCCATCTCTCTTAATCTTGAGCTTTGTCTTTCTGTCATCCACGCTCTGCTACAAACACTCCTGCGAGCAGCAGACTGGTATTAAATCAACCCATTATGAGAGACAGAAGAGGAATTACAGCGTTTTTGTGTGAGCTAGGCCATTTAGCAGCAGTATTATGGCAGATCATTAGACTCTAACTTCTCCTGTGGGACGGCACCGCTGCTTCGTTTTGAGGATAATTAGAACACACTGGGAAAAGTAGGCTTCTGCTTTGAATGTACACTTTGTGTGAGAAACAATCAAGCGCAGAAGCTTTAATTTAGTCTCAAACTGGTTTTATCATCTGAGCGTTTTATCTGAAGGATTTTTATAGAATGACTGCAACTGGAAAGTCCCGCATTCCCCTCCTGTATAACCTACAGTCTGAAGTGTGTGTGTGTGTGTGTGTGTGTGTGTGTGTGCGTGTGCGTGTGTGTGTGTGTGTGTGTGTGTGAGGTCCGGGATGAACTGTGTACACAAATATCTGTGAATGACTTCCTCTGTGAGGCTCTTCCTCACAGCTTCTATTAAAAAGATGAATATGCATTCTGATAGCTCGTGTCATGAAGTTGTATTTTATTCACACAGCATGATGGTTTTTCCTCAGCGGAGGGAGACGTTCACATAAATGAAGCTGCAGAACAGTTTAGTGTCTGCAGCTCTAACATGTCAAAGATTTTAATCAGAACATATTCCTATTTCAAAGAAACCTCAGTTTTATTAGATATCCCCAAAGTAATTTATCAAAGACACCAAGGCATGTGGGCCCAGGGTTTCTTTTCTTTAGCTTTAGGGTTTTCTGGAACTACTGGCTTTCAAAACAATATTTATTAATAAGTCGACAGCAAGCTCCATATTGGACGCAGGCTGATTCTAAGCGAATAGATTCACTGTTGCTGAAAGCGCAGTATTGACCATTTTGATTTTATTATATCACTTTAAAGCGCTTTGTTGTGCCTTAACACTTCCTATTCTTCTTGCTGCAGCACAGCTGCATCCATGTTTAGGGTTCAGGTTTGTGAGCTCATTATAAACGCCATGGATGCAGACAATTGCTCTCTGCACCGGTGTGTTATTGAGTATTTGTTCCCTTACATATTTATTTAGTTTAGGATTTTTTTGTCTCTCTTAAAGAACTTGTATGCTTGTTTTTTTTCAACACAACTGCAGTGGTCTCTAGTCAAAATGAACACCCTGTGAGTCAATCTCTGTGGGCAAAAAGGCTGGCGCTCCTGTTTCTGGAAGTGGAAGATAGCCGGAGGAGAGGCGAGCTGAACACGGCAGAATTTAGGGTCTTATCTCCTGATATTCAGACATTCCGCCTCTGATTGACAAACAGCAACTCGACTCTTAAGTTACTGACTTTGTTTGCTTTGCAACGCTGATGTTATAGCTCAAAAAAAAAAAAACCACAAGCCCGGGGGAGTTCTGCTGTGTGGTGGGGTTTGAAAACACTAAAGTAGGTGACCCCCACTTTCCACCAGATGTGAAAGCGTCGTGAAACGGCCATGAAACATACTTTGCAGCAATTAGCAGTTGTTATAGGACAGGTTCCTTTCCACTGGCTGCAAGGCGTCACATTTTGGACATGTTCCAAAAGCAAAAGGACATTTTGATCATGTTTCAAGTCTATTTTTACGCGCTATGCTGCTAAAACACGTTGAACTTTTCTGTTCAGATCGGTTCAAAAAGGAAGTCAAACACAAAAGCTCTGTAAAACATGCAGAAAGTCACATGCAGATTTCCAGATGCTTAACTAGTGAAAAACGTACGTTTTCTGTGAAACCTCCATAGCCGAGGTAAACAAAACACAAAATAAACCACAGACCTTTTTGAATACACGCAGCCGTCTTTCAACTCGCTTGTTATCGAGTGAAATTCTAAAATCATGCTTAGTGGTGCGGTTCTCCTGGGATGTTTTGACCTCGCAGGACCAGCTGGGTGGAACAGCTCTGCTCCCGTTTCACATCTGAATCGCTCCTGGTTGGAAAGGAGCTCGTGGGTAAAACGCCTCTATTACGTTACATGCCGCTTTCGCGTCCGGTGGAAAGGAGGGGTGAGGGGAAAACAGTTTATTTAATGACAGTGTTTTCAAACGGACACTAGGGGGTGTTAAAGCAAAGTGTCCTGGTGTCCTTTGAAGACACGAGTAGGGAATCGTGGTCCATCGAGGGCTGCTATCCTGCCTGTTCTAGTCGTTTTCCTGCTTCAGCTCACCTGATTTTAATAGCAGGCGATTAACAGGCTTCTGCAGACCTTGATGAGCTGCTGAACAGGTGACTCAGGAGGGTTTTTTTTTTTATCTTTTATTTTCATTTATTGACATTAAAATAAAAATACAATCAGGACTAAATTGCTGCAAGCCAAAATGAAAAAGGGGACAGAAAGAAGAAAAACTTATGTTGTCTGCCCCTTTTAACTAAAATAGCATTAATACAAATGAAATAATCATATGACTCTTAAGGAAATTGAACAATATAGTTCCTGGACTTGTTGGCCGACAAAATCTCAACCCATGAATTTGAGAAAAAAATAGAAAAAGAAAACAATTTACACAGAAAGAAGCATTAAGTTACAGATCTATATACATACATATATACACATACAAGCACATACTAGGTTAATATTTTGTTTCTTTAATCCCCCCCACCCCCCTCCCCTCACACATTCATGTAACGGATCTATATAAGTTAATCGTTTTATTTTTTATCTCTTTTTTGAAAGTCAATATTGTTTTTGCATTCTTGAGATCAGTATTCAATTTATTCCACAATTTAACTCCCTATATGGAGACACAATGTTCCTTTACGAGTATCCGATGTCTAGGTATATTAAAGAGCAAGTCACCCCTAACAAGAAGCGTACTTCACTTCCACTTCATGTTTGAAAAATGCAACAAATGCTGTTGCCTAGCAGACCGAGAGGGTGGAGCCACTAACAAATACACACACTCACGACATTGTGACATCATAATGTACCAGTTTACATCATAGCATACTTCTTGGCCAATAGCGATGGCAGATTTAAATTCAAATGCAGTGCAGAGTTTTTACCTGACAACGGCACAACACTGACAGTTTCAGGCAGAAAATTTAAATTTTTACTAAAATGCACTAAAGTGCAAAACTATTGACTACACGTGTCTGCAGCACGATTAGACACACATTTATATAGTTTATCAGAAAAAAATAATTGATTTGGGGGTGACTTGCTCTTTAAATAATTCATGTCCCTTTAAATCATATTTGCTATGTCTTTTTGAAAATCGTTTAATTAATCCTGCAGGTACGTTCCTTTTGTTTGCATTATACATAAATTTTAAAATATTGTAGTCCACCAGATCATAGAATTTTAGTGTTTTTAATTTAATAAATAATGGATTGGACGGATCTCTGTAGTTGCTCCTTGTGATTATTCTTATTGCTTTTTTCTGTAAGATGTAAATGTAATTTGTGTAAGTTTTATATGTTGTTCCCCAGATTTCAATGCAGTAGTTCAGGTATGGTACGATCAGTGAGTTATATAACAAATATAATGAATTATTATCAAGCAACCCTTTTGCTCTATGTAAAAGTGCAATCGTTTTAGATATTTTAGTTGTGACACTGTTTATATGTAGTTTCCATGACAGTTTTTCATCAATGATGACTCCCAGATACTTGACTTCTTGAACTCTTTTAATATTAATCTCATCTATATTTAATAAAATTTCATCATTTGAATTTGTATTACTAAATATCATAAAACAGGATTTATCACTGTTTAATGATAGTTTGTTTCCATCAAACCATAGTTTAATTTTTTTCATCTCTGTTTGTATCACTTCTATCATCTGCTCAACATTATCTCCTGAATAGTAAAAAGTTGTATCATCTGCAAATAAGGTGCATTTTAATATATTGGATGCCTCAACAATGTCATTTATATAAATGATAAATAGTTTAGGGCCCAATACCGACCCTTGTGGTACACCACAAGTAATGTTATTTATATGTGATTTTGTGTTGTTTATTTGAACATATTGCTGCCTATCGGTAAGATAACTTGTTATCCATTTTAGGGCCATCCCTTTGATGCCATATTTACAAAGTTTTTTAATAAGAATTGTATGATCCACTGTATCGAATGCTTTTTTTAAATCAATAAAGATACTTATGAGACGATTTTTTTTGTCAAGGGCTTCCGATATTTCTTCTGTTAATTCCATTAATGCCATGGATGTTGAATGATTTGTTCTAAAACCATACTGACTGTCATTTAATATCTTTTCATTGATCAGGAATCGGTCCAACCTGGCAATATATAATTTTTCTAATATTTTTGAGAATTGTGACAATAAAGATATTGGTCTGTAGTTGGAAAAGATATGTTTGTCTCCACTTTTATGAAGTGGTATGACTTTTGCAATTTTCATCCTGTTAGGAAATGTCCCTGTTGCAAAAGATAAATTACATATGTAAGTCAATGGATGAATAATACTTTCTATTATATTTTTTATTAATGTTATGTCTAAACCGTCACAGTCAGTACTTCTTTTATTGATGCAATTATTGATAATATTTCTTATTTCATCACTAGTTACTGGACTTAAATATATACTGTTTTTATTGCTTTTGATATTCTCACCTATACTATAATTTGTTCTTTTTGGAATGTTTTTTGCCAGGTCAGGTCCCACATTAGTAAAAAAAATTGTTAAATTCATTTACTATTTTACTGGTTTCACTAATTTCAGCAGGGTTGGAGCAGGGAAACAGCTAAAACATGCTAGATACCAGCCCTCGATGACCAGAGTTCCCCACCCATGCTTTAATACATTTTTTTAGTAAAAGGACAAATGTGAGACGGGTTTTGTGTTCTTATGGTCAGCAGAGGTTTTGGCCCTAAAACTCTCCCCTGATTCCATTTCTGCCCCTCCTTAACTAAACTCCTGCTCTTTAGATGTTGCCATTTCTAATTAAATAAAGCTGCCTTGCTTAGTGAAACGTAGCATAGCTTTGTCTGTGAAGGTTCTCAGTCATCCAGGTCATTGTAGTCTAATGAGCTTTGAAAGAAAAGCGTCTGGACTTCTTTGAGTTGCTTGAAGACGTTTCACCTCTCATCCGAGAGGCTTCTTCAGTTCTAAGGTCAAATGGTGGAGAGTCCCAGATTTAAACCCAGAAAGAAAGACAAAACTCCTAAACACAAACTGAACAATGTGGTGTATGCTGTACAGTGCAGCGAGGAATGCCCAGACCTCTACATCGGAGAAACCAAACAGCCACTTCACAAGTGCATGGCACAACATAGAAGAGACACCTCCACGGGACAGGACTCAGTAGTTCATTTGCATCTAAAGGACAAAGGTCACTCTTTCGAGGATGCCAACGTTCACATTTTGGACAGAGAGGACAGATGGTTTGAAAGAGGAGTAAAGGAAGCCATTT
Organism: Nothobranchius furzeri; assembly: GCF_043380555.1. Lineage (NCBI taxonomy): Eukaryota > Metazoa > Chordata > Actinopteri > Cyprinodontiformes > Nothobranchiidae > Nothobranchius > Nothobranchius furzeri. The sequence goes on from NC_091746.1 coordinate 52,927,147, forward strand.
ATGTCCACTGTGAGCAACCATCTTTGAACAGAGGCGGTGGTTTACGACACCAACTGTCTGCCATCTATAATCCAGTTTTGAGATCCCTTCCCAGATGCCTCAACGCCCACGCATGTCCTGGGCCATCTGACCTCAGGAATTCACATGATAGGGTGGGGCCAGGTTTCACAATGAGCTCACCCGAAACTCTGGCTGAATAGGACCCACACCCACCCTCACACCTTGGCTCATGTGTTTATGTAGAAGATCATCAGGGGGTCTTTTGTTCCCTCTTCGGGGGGAAACTCCCACGGGGTTTAAATCTGGGACTCTCCACCATTTGACCTTAGAACTGAAGAAGCCTCTCGAATGAGAGGTGAAACGTCTTCAAGCAACTCAAAGAAGTCCAGACGCTTTTCTTTCAAAGCTCAGTAGCACAGCTTTCCAAATAAAGTTGTTAGTCACAGTTAATTATGATTAAACAAGTGGAGACATTATTTTCTCACATAGAGCCCGGTTGGTTTGAACATTTTTTATAAATTGTTTGCTAATGCAAAACAATTAAATGACACAATTAGACTAAATCTGTGAGCGGAGGCTACTGTTCATATTTTTCGCAGCAGTTTCCCATCTACATAATTGTGTCATCTAGAGTAACCAACGTGTAACATGTTCAAACTCCAGAGTCTGCTGCAGCACAGCACCTCACCTCCCACTGGTTCTGCTGCGACTGACTCCTGAGCTGGATCAGCCAGTCCTGCTGGCCGTCGCACACTGCACAGTGGTGCATGGTGATGATGACGGGCCGAGTCAGCAGGGCCCCAGGGGGCCCACAGCTCACCACGGGGCTCAGCACAGTTTGGCCATCATCCAAAGACGGCCTGGAAGAGCAGAAGAAGAAAACAACTCACATTTACACACAAGCTGTTCACAGAGAGTGTGTGTTTGAGAGGCATGGTGGAGCAGACAGCTCTGGGGTGTTGATGTGGCTCTGTACCTCAGGTTGTCCTTCCTCTGAACAGTCACGTACATCTCATAGACTCTGCCTTGGGGAATGGCCCCTGCTGGAATTAGCAGACTGACCCCTGAGGAGAACATGAGCAGAAAGCACTAATGAACAGGTGTGTTACTGAAGCTGCGAGTTGTCCACTTCAAACGCCTGTCTGAACTCATCACAGGACAAAGTCTACGAACAAAACCTTTACTTTCTCTAAACTCTCATTCACCTGTTTTCTTTTAAATCCCGTGGTTTCTGGTAGACTTTATGAGTCATTCTCTGTCAAAAAAATACAGCTCTGGCGCTCCTGTTTCAGCAGAGGTTAGCTGGAGGAGTGCGTGTGTGTGTGTGTGTGTGGTAGGATTTGGAATCCGTTTCACACTGAATGCAGTGCAGACATGGTCCAACTTCTGTATAACTTCTGTACTTACACCTACAATGATCATCCTAACAGATTCAATCCAGTTAAAAAGTATGTTGTTTTTGTTTGTTTTTTACTTTTTATACATGCTCCAACTTTCCACGGCATTATTTTATTTTTGCACTCTCGTGATATTAAATGATGCAGCATGTTTTTTTTCCAGGATCAATGATCTCCCTTCTCTTCAGAGCATCCCTATTAAAACCGCAGCAGACGCGATTTACATTTTTCCATCTCAGATTGATTTGAAACGAAGTCCCTCTCCCTCTTTTAGAATCCGATCCCCCAAATTCCCCCATGCATACACACAATCACCGCTTCTCTCTCAGGAGGGGGGTGTTTCTAAGATAACTCATTGATTTCTCGCGTCCTTGTACTGAACTACTTCTTCAAAAAATAAATAAATAAGGTGACAGAAAATCTCGGCTCAGCTCACAGAGAAACCTGTACACCAAATGTAAAACACACTTTAAAATGCAAACTGCAGTTGCACAAATACACTTCATTACCCAGACACGCAAGTGTTTCCTCCTCTTGCTTGTGTGACACGATGAGGAGGCTAAGCACCAGCAGCAGCTGAGGACTTTTCACAGGTATCATAAAGAATAATGACGAGGAAAAAAAACTGCAGAAATGTGAGAAGTGCATCCCTGAATGTCACAGCTAGTTTGTCTACGGCTGTCAACATTCATCTGTGTTGTGATCCTTCCGGCGAGTGTGTGTTTGAAGTGGAGACAGCATGGCTAATGTAAGCTGCCTGAAACTAGAACACCTCAGCGCTTCTGGTGCAGGCACCTCAGGTATCCATCAGCTCTTGTCACACTGAGCAGGGGCTTCGCTGATAACTTGCATATGGCCAAGCACATCACTTCAAAGTCACATGTGTTTGTGTGTTTTTGGGAGAGGGAGTGAAGTAAGGTCTGAAAGTAGAACACCAACAATACTGTACACGTGTCATGTTTCAGATTTTAAAAAGATTCTTTGTAATCCAGTTCTCATGTCACTGAACAAATGGATGGAATATGATATTTAAAAAAGAGTCTTTTTCCAAGACATAAAAAAAACAAATCTTATTGAGTAATGTCATCCAAATGACTGAATATTCTTTATATTTAATGTTCTTCAATTTTTCTATTACTTGCCCTCTTTTGAAAAGCAAAAAGGGTGAATCTGTCTGTATTGTTTGCTAAATACCCATGAACTATCGGAAAACGTTGAAAGAAACTGTCAGAAAGTACCCACTGGATGTCGATGAATAACTGATGCAACATTCAGGTCAACCCATTTTGAATTAGACAACAGAGAAATGTTTACGTTTCCTTGTTTTCGCTTGGCTTCCCGGGGCTGGTGGCTAGGAAGGGGAGCTGGCCGTCTGGTTGGGGTCTGGGGTGGTGGGATGCTTTGCCTCTCGAGAGGGGGCGGGGGCTTTTCTGGTTGCAGTCTCCCTGGAGTTCCTGTGTTCTGAGGAAGCTCCTGGATCTCTGGGACTTGGGAGCTCCCTCCATCTCCTATGCATCTTTAGGGGGCAGATCTGTGGCCCCTCACACTCTCTATTGGACACTCCTATAGAGAAACCTTACATATACAAGCGCGTGTGCACACACAGGTGCTCACATGGTGCTCTCATAAGTATGGACTTGGGCACGTTCAACATGTCTTAAGGCTGTGGTGGGCACTAAATGCACTGTGATTTATTATCGTGTGATTGTTCAGTAAAACAATGTTAATTTTATATTTCCTCATCAGGCTGACACAGTGATAGTTTGCTCTTGTTGTATTGTGTGTCCCTTTTCCGCAGGTCTAGAAGTAGACTCTTGTTCATTCTTGATTTGTTTATTTTTGAATCTTTGTGTGCTGTTATGTGGGTCTCGACTTCCTCTATAAACAATTCAAACATGAAAAAAAAAACAACCTTCCACCCATTTTCTGTCAGTGTTTTTTTGTGCCAGGCTTTTTAGGAATTGCGTGCTTAAAACAAGCCATTTCAAAAAGTTCCCGATTGTGATGTCACAAATGGATACATTTGTGTAGAACTAACATTTTTTTTTATTTCTTTTTTCCACAATATTTGGTGAAGAAGGGAGGTCTAAAATACTGCTAACTGTAATGGAGTTGTAAAATCTGCCAGCATTTAGCCCTCGCCCCATTTTAATATAAAAGATATTTAATGAAATGATAAAAATGAAAAGAGTTTCTCATCATTGTTTATTTACCTGAGTTGGGAACAATAAGGTGCCCCCCCTGTGAGCTGAAGGAGCCGAGAGCGGTGCAGGATGGATCCCTCGTGCGAAGCAGCGTCTGCGTGCGGCGACCCATCGTGTTGTCGCCGTTGTCCAGCAGGCAGTGCGGCAGCTTGGGTGACAGCTTCGAGGAAAGTTCCCCTCCCAGGTCATCCTGCGGCGTGACTAATCCTGAGGAGTTGTAGACCTTGATCTTCAGGTTGGGGAGAGGGTCCAGCAGGGGGGAGTTGGTCATGGGGATTTTGTCAGCCACGTCATGGAGGGCGTAGACTGGACCGCGGTACATAGCAGCTGCTGAGGTCAGGTCAGGGGGCGCTGTTAGAAGATCAGCTGAAAAACAATGCTCAAGACATTAATCCAGTGATAATAAAATAAACACAGTTAAACTTTTGATATTAACAGCAGCAAGAAACAGCCAGTCAGGGAAGCTATAGCTGTGATTCATGAGGAACAGATGGCATCACTAAGATTGAGTTTTCTCTGCAGGTGGGCTGGAAGATGAATGTCTAACTGAGTAGGTGGAGCGGAGCTTGGTGGCTCTAAGCTTCTCAACTGCCTCCAGGTATTTAGAAATTACACAAAAGTTGCTCAAATATCAAAGTAGTGGGAGTTTATTGGTAGTGTTACCTATCGTTAAGTTTGAAACTCTAATTACTGTAATAATGCTGTCGAATGATAGAGCGGGATTGTTGTATAATGGGACTATTGTCTTTCTGAAGGTGTTTATGGTACATGCATGTATTTTAAGTCTCACACCTACACAAAAGCTGCTGTGTTTGGCTTAAATCACTGCATCAATGTGTTAAGAGTTGCAAAAGGTTACCGCGTTTTAGTATGTTTGCAACTTAAAGATGTAGATAAAAATGCACAGTGTCTCTGCCTTCTTCCTTTGCTCAGAAAAGAAGACCAAATATTCCGTTTACAGGCGCTGCTATGTCGTATTTTTGGAACCAGAGTCTGAACACTCGGGATGTAGGACTGAACGTCTCGTCTGCACACCCACACACAATCATGGTGTTCCTTTAAGCTTTAAATAACTCAATGTATCTAAACATAACAGCAAATGACATCGGCGAGTTAAGAACTGTGAATCAACATATCAGAGGTGTATTTTTCACTTTCAGTCAGAACAAGTGTACAGAGAGGGAGTGGGACCCAAATCTTAAACTGCAACCTGCCACTAGAGGGCGCTTCATTTCTTTCAAACCTCCAGTTTGCTTGTTATGTTTCTCTATCGCAGTGGAGTCCAATCTTTGTCCTGGAGGACCCCAATCCTGCATGATTTTAATGATCCTCCTGCTCAAACACACCTGATTCAATAGCTGAATTGGCTTTTTAGCAGATCATCAAGCTCTGCAGAAAGCGGGTTTTCACGCATTGATTAAAATCAGTTGAGTTTGAGAAGAAAAACCTCCAGGACCAGGGTGGTCAGGTGGCTCTCGGAGGTTGGACTGATCGATTTTTGCTCCAAAAGTTCTGATATCTAGTTTTTCATTTACGTGGATCAGATAATGTCTGAAGTGATCTGAAACTTAGGAATTAAAACATTTTTTGAAAAGGCTGATGTGTTTGTAAAGGAAACTGCTGGACAGCAATGAATTAAAAATGTCTTTTAAAATATAATTAGAGATGTTCGATGTCAGCTTTTCACCTGATTTCTGATTTGTGGCATCTAGTCTAACTCTTACTTTCCGATTCCAATAATAACGAATATCTACACATGCGTGGCCCAGCTCACAGAAAACATCACAGGTCTCGTATCATTCACACTTAAACTTTAAACATCATCTGTGCAAAATATGACAACTACTTCAATTTCCGTTGGGCCAGTCGTGCCCAACAAACACAAATGTTGGCATTTTGACGGAAAGGAGATGTCGCTGAAGAGTTTGATGTATAATATGAGCATGGACCTTAACGGTTGTGTCATTAAAAGAGTAAACACCCCACACAGACATAGACTTTATATTGCAGCCAATAACATCGGACATCCCTAAATAAGATAAATATTTGTGTCAGATCCCACATACAGGTTTGCATCATGCTGTATAGCTTCATCATATCTAAATGTGTTGTGATTCATTGTATCTAATCTACTGCATTGTACTGACATACGTACATTTATACAGCATTAGAGTTTATAAACTTCAAAAAACAAGAACGTACAATAATATACACAACTTAAAGTCCCGTTAGTCATCATCACAAATTACATCTCCGCATTTGAGCCATCCCCGTGGGGAGCCGTGAGCTGCAGCAGAGGCTGTGCTCGGGAACGTTTAGTAAATATAAGAACATGAAATAAAAAAACAGTCATTTATTCAGTAATTAGCTACTAAAATAAGGGTTTTCAATACAAGTTAGTCCTAAAAAATAGTGAAAAACTCAAGTTTGTGAGAAACTGTAGAAATGTAGTTTCACCAAAGGCCGGGTCCTTCCTCAGAGACTGGCTGAGCTTTCAGAAGGGCTTTTGCAGAGGATCTCAAGCTGTGAGACTCCTGGGAGAGTGCTGATATTGGCAGGGGATAGACCACTCAAATTTTAAAAGACAAGCAGTAAAATCCTAAAGTCAACTCCAAAACTCATGCCAGGAACAGACGATGAACTTAGAGCATTTAAGAAAAACCTTGAAATGATCAAATTTAGAGATAAAACAAACCCTTACCTTTGTAAGGGGGTTTCAGCTGGGGTAATCTCTGTAACCTATAAATTGCTTTTAAACATCTGTTTTTGTGCATTTACCCTTTAGACCTCTTGCACCTCTTGTAAATTTCATCTTAGGAAGTATAAACACCACATTTTTGCTGATTTGTCTCCTCTTGCCGCCTCTTTGGTTCCTGTGTTTTTGCTTCCATCATCACATTCTAAAATCCCAGCTGGAAGTGCAGCATAGAAACTGGTCAGGTTCTACCTTAAACCTTCCAACACTGAATTTTAATATTACTGCCCTCACATAAACGTGCTGTCTGCTGCCCGCTCACCAGCTTTCACACTCCTCTACAGCCAAAAGAGCTCATCTGCATTAGCATCATCACAAACACATGTCCTCCCAGAGGAACCCCAACAGGTTGCTGCTACTGTTAGTGACTCCAGATGTTTCATGAGGAACTGGAACTGATGTGTTGTTCCGTTTTTGCTTCAACTAAATATTGTTTACTTGTTTCTGTTTGAGTGTTAAGTGGAAAGTATTAGGAGGCATTTTTTAAAAGTCTTTGGTGTGACCCAACCAGGATTTAAACCCCCTGATCTCCCAGTCTAAGGGCAGTCACTCTACCACTGAGCCGGTGACTTCCTGTCCTTGAGGGAAACTGTGCAGAGAGTTTTAGGTTTCATGCTGGAAGGGCCCAGATAGGACCAGCAAAAAGGTTGGGGTGGCACTGGGACAGCAGTAGCTCAGGAGGTGGAGCAGGTTGTTCAGTAATCGGAAGGTTGTAGGTTTGATCCCGGCTCCAACTAGAGAATGCTGCTGTTGTGTTCTTGGGCAAGACACTTAACCCCCCTTGCCTGCTGGTGGTGGTCAGAGGGACCGGTGGCACCGGTGTTCAGCAGCCTCACCTCTGTCAGTGCACCCCAGGGCAGCTGTAGCTACATTGTAGCTTATCCCCACCAGCGTGTGAATGTATGTGAATGCATGGATGACTGATTGTGTTGTGAAGCACTTTGGGGGGTTGTAGAACCCTAAGAATGCGCTATAAAAATACATGCCATTTACAATTTCACACCAAATGGGTCCTTGTGCTAACTCTGGGACTGGAAGCATTAACCTGTGGCCAGGCACTGCATGCTGTTTCTTTTTTGTTTCAGTAAAAAGCAATATGCATCCAACACATTCAGCTCACATTTGAGAAACACAAACATTTTAGAAGGACATGTTGAAAGAGTATTTTAGTTAGGGTACAGCTGGATTTACCTGTTGTTATCTCAACAAAAATAACCAAAAATCTGTCTGTCTGTCTGTCTGTCTGTCGAAAAACATTGGTGGCTTCGTAACATATAACCATAAAAGTCGGGTCTAAAATAGGGATGTCCCGATCAGGTTTTTTTGCCCTCGAGTCCGAGTCAGTCATTTGATTTTGAGAATCTGCTGATGCCGAGTTCCAATCCGATACTTTCGATACATTTAAAAAAAGAAAGAAAAGGAAGAAACTGTTCCAGAATGTTCCTTATTTTTTTATTTAATTACCTTTTTAACAACAGATCACTTCTGTGAGGTAGCTTGAACAATCGAGTAATAAATAACATAAATTCTTCACTTTTGGACTTTATTGCAAATATAAAAATTCTAATATAAAAACAGATGGCACTTCAACTTAAAATTCCTGGCAGGGGTCTATTTTGCCTCGGCTCCCAAAATGCTTAGATACATCCCTGGGCATGAGAGTTTTGAAGATGATCTGAATTGTGTCAGCTATATAAATACTACATGCAGATAAATTATTGCTTTATACAGGTACAAACGTGTAGTGAGATAAATCTACCTACATTTAATTTTTTAAGAACTTTGTTTTGTTTTCTTGGTTTTTATTTTCCTATCTTCCTGTTCTGTCTGTCTCTGATCTTCCTGCATCTCCCAGTCCTCCAGAAAAACTCCTGTCTGCTCCCTTCTTTTTCACCTCGCAAGTAACTTTTTAACTAGCAGATCAAATTGATCTTTTGACCGCAGAAAAAGCAGAGTGTGCGCTGCGCTGATCGGCTGCGCCAGTGACGAGCGCTGCAGCGCGAGCGCGTCCACACGTCATGCTCAAATACAGACAGAACTTACCAGAGAGAAAATGAACGGACACGAATGACTGTGTGTTAATGATATATATTTTTTGGTGACGTCACTTAGAAACTTAGAAAACGTTACTGTGGTCGTGTGCAGAATGCAGCTGGAGTTCTGCTCAAAAGAATCCCCGCTACACTGAGTCCACATAAATAATCTGATGTAGGTAGAAACTGGATCTTTTTTGTGCTCCTTCTGGGTGTGTAAGTTAAGGGCATCGTGGGAGCCTGACAACCTTTAAGGAGAACCAAGTTGCTCTCCTGTAATTTGAACCCAGTATCCGAGTCCGGATCGGGAAGTAAAGCCCGAGTCCCGATCGAGTCTGAAACCACGTGATCGGGGCCGATTTCCGATCATGTGATCGGATCGGGACATCCCTAGTCTAAAATACATGGGAGTGGGTCTCTGGGCGACTCCATATCAGCCGCCATGTTTCTTTCTACAGGAGCCCGTGAGGACAAAACGCATTTACAGATTTGCAATAAGCGGTTACAAAACTTCTATCATTCCTAAACGTTGTTTAACACATTTACCTATTCACTCATTGCCAGTGATGAAAGGGAGTCTGATGTGTTTGTTGTTTTGCTGGAGGTTGTGTTCCCAGGGATTTTTTACCCTAATGGCCATCTGTAGTTAAGGTCTTAACTTGAACACAAAAATACAGCATGCTTGCAATGATTTAGGCATGTACTTCCCCCTATCGCCTGGGAAAATACACACAGTCACTTTAAGTCCAAAACAATTAAATGTCCAGACTAATGTCACGGTAGAAGAAATCAGATTTATGCAGCAGATACAACATTTTAAAGTTTCAAGCCAAAAGCACCCTGAGAAATATTAGAAAACCACATAATTTTATCACAAGATCTGCAAGTAACTTTTGCAGCTGAGTCTAATGCCAGACACTCAGCCTTGCACCGAAGAAAGCCTCTGGCTTGGAAACAGAACATAAAATCTGCAGTCCTTTACAATGTTCATTATGTCCTCTTTTTAAATATTAAACGGGAAACATAAAATTCACACATGAAGAGGAAACAAACAAAACAATAGCATTTTTGGACATGGACATTCACCGCACAGACGACGACAGCATAAAAATCACAATATACAGAAAACCCTCGCATACAGACCAATATCTGCTTTGGACATCTGAACACCCCACGGCACACAAACCATCAGTAGTCAGAACATTATACGAACGGACCAGCTTCATTACAGATGAAACAGACCGCAAACAGGAAGAAGAATACATCAAACAAGCACTAACCCTCTGTCAGTATCCAAAATGGGCCATAGAAAAAGGAAAACAACAAGTCAAAGAAAAAAAAAACAGGGAGACCAAAAAAGAAAACAAAAACAAAGACCAGACCACACGCACACGGACACCATCACAATTCCATACATCCGGGGAGTCACAGAACGTATACAAAGGGCCATGAAAATACAGCAAATCAACACAACCGTCAAACCTCACATGAAACTCAGACAGCTACTGGCACACCCCAAGGACAAAATAGAACCAGACAAGAAATGCAATGTAATCTACAAAATACCATGCATGTCGTGCAATAAAACACACATAGGGGAAACGGGCAGAACATATGACATCAGAAGAAAAGAGCACCAGAAGGAACGTGAGAAGGAAACAACAGAAAGACTCACAAGGACAACAAAGAAAAAAGCAGAGGAGCAAACCCTCAAGTCAGCCATCTCAGATCATTGCAAACAAAATAACCACATCATGGACTGGGATCAAGGGAAAATTATCAACATGGAGAACAACTGGTCCAAACGTTGGGTCAGGGAGGCAATAGAAATAAGGAAACGGGAACATTGGAACATGAACAGAGACGAGGGGGCCTATCAGCTGTTTCGCACCTGGGATTCCCTTCTCCAAAGACCAGCCAGCGGAGGTGGGCGCGACCAACCCGGATCTGACAGATCCGGGTTGGTCGCGCCCACCAGAAGAACAGCTGATGAAGACGTGTCGCACAAACACCTGTGATAACTTCTGAAGAAGACTGCAGACAGCGGTCGAAACATGTAACAAAAGGTAACTAGAAACACCTTCATGACCGAAGCAAAAAGAACCTCGTCTAATATTAAATCTATAGTTTGTCCATTTAGCATTAAGCTAAAGCTCAGGTTTTAGAGCAACCTGCTTCATAAAAACAAACGGTGTGGTTCCTATTATAACACCATTACTGTTTATACAAAATCATCCTTATAGGTGACAAATGTCAAGTGAATCAACTGAAAAACAGATGATAAAATTCTGAATCACATCAAAAGTGTTTGAAGATAATGTAATGCCATCTAGTTATTTTTTTAAAGAAATTATTCTTTTGCATTTTCTGGCTGTAAAAGGTCTTCTCTTCCCTTAGAAAGCTAATGAATATGTTCAAAAGTTCATTTAGGGCCTTTTAATCAACAGATTCACCAAGAAATACCTGAAAAGAAATAAAAATGGGGGTTTTTGGAATGTAAAAGCCAAAGCTCTGAACTGAATTTCATTACGAAAGGGAGTATTTGGAATGTGAAGGCACCAATAATCACTGGTTTCTGCTAAAATTGAAAATGCAACATTCTGGCGCTAAAAGCCTGAAGATTTTAACCAATTTGCTGAGAATTAATCCTGAATAAAAATGAAAATGTTGCTTCAAGTGCTCCAACTTTGATCATTTTATGCATGTGATGAACTTGGAGGGGAAAACACACTTTCTCATCTACATGTTTTACAATATCCACTACCTTAAGATGTTATAGGACTGCAGGTCCAGAGAAACACAGACAACGCCACAAACCGCTCCTTGAACCCACCTTTGCGGGCGGTTTTGATGCTGACTGGCTGGAAGCCTCCATTCAGGGCGGAGGAGTCGATGATGTCGGAGTTGAAATCCCGATGGTTCTTCCTGTAGACGAAGAGCGCCACGACGACGGAGATAACCAGGCACATGATCACGGCTATGACAATACCCACATAGAGAGCTACGTCATCTGTGCTGGGGGCCACTGGTGGAGGGGGTCGAGAAAAGGAGGAGACAAAACAGAAACAGGTAGAGTTAGATAAGAAAAGAAGAATTCTGCTTAGATGACAAGTTTCCGTCGGACTTTCTCTTAATATGCAAGAGTTGTGAAGAAGACATTATCAGCAGACTAATATCCTGGTTTAAGACTCCGCCGGATATTAACAACCATCATCCAGGGGGAGTAAATGCACAAAGATTATTTGCGTTTTTATACTTTCAGGGACCTTAATCATCTCAGATGAGGATGATTCATGGCAGGATAACTGATCACACTCTAAAACACAACATAAGAGTAAGTGCACATGTGCTGGTGAGCATATATGCCTCATATTTATGATAATTAACAAGAAATTAAAGATAATGATGACAAAGTCTGATAGAACGGCATTCACAAACACGCCCGCTCCAATGAAACTGACACACCAATCCCGGCTCAGACGGCAAGATCAAAAGCTCTGCAGACAGAGATGTAGGGGGATTTCATCTTCAAATTACCGCGCTGGAGTTCAGAGTCTGTCTCTGACTTTGTTCTTACACACTGAAGATAAGATCTAGACATAGCTTGGGTTTCTCAAATTGTCTTTCATCTCTGTCTGCCTCCCAGAGTGTCTCTGTCCACTTTCCAGCTGGAGAAGCCTCCGTGATTAGCTGCTTTGGCATGGATGAATATCCGACTGCTGGAAACCTGGACAGGCGCTCATTACTGATCAGGCATTTCACTGGCTGCTGACTGATGACCTGAACCCTGTGCTCCTTGGTAAAGAACGTCCTTCAGTGTCACCAGTTGACGAACGGGGAAGAAAACGCTTCTTTGGGGCTTGTAGGAGCGTGTGTCTGCACATTGTTCGACAGAGCGCTGCACGCATGTGCACATGTCACAGGCTAGTTCGAAAACCCAAGACCAAAGACACGCTAATGCATTAATGCTACAAGAGAACAAAGGCATTTTAAAAAAGAGGGACACTCCTGTTTTAAACATGAGTAGTTATGTAAATTGCACAGAATCTGCAGCAGATGGCAGTGTCACCAATAAATCTGTAAGCAGCACTCTGAAGACAGACTAGTAGCCTGGTGTGCCTCAGGAACGCAGACGGGACTCTGGAGTTTTCTTCAGCAAAGCAGCAAAACCACAAGAGGAGAGGATCAGAAACAAGTGAAATTCACGAGTTCAATCACACTCTGTTGCTCTCCACGATTCTTTTTATCCACTTTTGACTTAATCTTTATTTCTAAATGAGATCTAAATTAAGGCTTGAGCAGCATCCAGCAGCTCAAAACCAATTAAATATCATGTTCTTAAAGATTAAAAGTGAAATTTAGTCTCACCTTCATTTCCTTTAACTCACTGCAGGAGCAGAAAACAGAGCTCTAGCAGGGAATTGAATTTCTTCCCAAATATCTAATTAAACATTTCGTTTCTCACAGTCTTTAGGAAGCATACATCCAGCCTAGCCTGACGCATCATATTCCTAATGCATCCTAATGTATGCTAGACCTCTAATCTTTCCTCTAGCAGAGACATAAACAGAAAACAGAGCAGGGAGCCCGTGATGAAGGTCTAAAAATGTAATTTCACTGCGCTCCCTCTGCTGAGCTTCCCTGCAGTTACTTAACATATATCCCCCCAGTCGAACAATCTTCCATCCATGCTATGATGATAAATGCAGCAACCTGCTAAGTGTACGCATTAAAATGGAACGCTTAGATTAATACATCCCTTTGAACATGAGCTATTGTCAGAAATTGCAAAATACAAGGAATGGAAATGAAATGGATTATTAAATACTCCATTTTCTGAGGGGACCAAGAGATTTACTGAAGGAAGGAGGGATGCAGAACGCAGCACAGAGATTAAGGCACTTTAGCTGTTTAGAACATGGCCTATTACACGTGTTTATCAGGGAGGTGTTGAGTTGGGCTCCAAGTCCATCTGTAGGAGTTTAGGCGTTTGTGCATCATTGGGTACACTTTCTGTTGGTGTGCTGAGCAGAAATATGGTTTTTTCTACAAAGAATTAAAATAAAAAGTAAAAACATTAAATAAATAAAAGTGAAGGCAAACTATTTTAACCCTCCCACTGTCTTTGTGGGTGACCCCGAAAGGAAAGTTGACCGTTGAGCAGGATAGCTGGTTTATCCCTTGACGTACGCGTGGCAGGGGTGAGGTGGTGCTCACTCCTCACCCCTGCCACATGGACCCAAGGGATAAACCATCAACCCTGCTCAATGGTCAACTTTCCTCGTGGAAAGTCCATAAGGCAGTGGGAGGGTTAAAGGTGTGGAACACTCGTTTACTCATCACATTTCCAGTGGTTTGTAGTAGGAATGAATGCCTTGCAAACAGTTCTCCAGGGTAGAGGTGTGTGTGTGTGTGTGTGTGTGGGGGGGGGGGGGGATCTGGATCAGGACGGAGTCTGCTGAAGCACAGTAGCAGAACACAGCAGCATCTGAAGTTTTATCTCCTGATATTTGAATACCTCGCCTCTGATTGGCTAACAGCAACACAACTCTACTACGGAGTCTGTTTGCTCTGCAACACTGATGTTTAATCTCCACAAATACCAAAAGCCAGGAGGAGTTCTACTGTGTGGTGGAGTTGCTAATGCTAACAGTTAGCTTCTACTAGCCGAGACATTCTCTGCTGTTTCCTGGATGCTAAACCAACAACCGCCTTCCCCGTCATGAGTCATGGTGGGCGAGTCCAAGCATCCGCTTGACGTAGAGCGGTCAGACTTTTCTAATCCTAGAGTTTTCTATCAGAAGCTAATGCAGGAGATAGGTGTAGGAGACCATTTTCATGTTCAGCCTGCATGAAAAACTGAGTGACCGATAATAATCAGAAATAATTGTAAAAAAAAAGTTTTTTTTCAGTGCTCCGCACCTTAAATATTTTACTTGAGATATGGAATCCCAAATCATAGATGAGGCTATCTTTGTCACCAAACCATGTAAAGAAAACCCCTCTTCTTTTTCATCAGGTCTCCTGAACAGATCAGAAGGTGATTCAGCACCTTTTGCAGCTGAATGTTATGTAAGAAAGTTCATATTTGGTAATATTTCTGCAGATGTTGCAGCACTTTGAAAAATGCAGCAACCTGTTTTGAAAGATTTCTCCTGCTCTTTGGGTATTTCTAAATCTCTAAATGTCTTGCATCCACTTTTCTATCAAGGTAAAGAGAAAGAAAATGGTCAGCCCAAACAAGCTAATTAAAGTCCTAGGCCTTGTTAGGTTATCCAAGATTTAAAATTTCTATTGAAATAGTGGGAAAAAATCCTACATTTTAGACTTTTTTCTGTTCATTTCTTTCTTTATTTTGCAAGAAGAGCAAGAAACTAACAAAGAAACCCAAACCACAACAGAAAAGGCTGTTTCTGAGTAAGGTGGTGAAGCAAAGTGGCTCAGATTAAATACAAGGAAGAAGATAAAGGCGACTTTGGATGACTTGAATTAAATTAAATGTATTATTATTATTATTATTATTATTATTATTATTATTATTATTATTATTATTATTATAGTGGTGATGCAGGACTGTTGTTAGGAATTGGCAACATGACCAAACAGGAAGCAGGCTCGCAGGTTTAATAGAGAATAAAAAGAAACAAAAGAAAGTAAAAGAAGTCATGACTTGGGCCATGTACACAGGTAGACGGGCTTTTGTATCCTGCCCTGCTCATCGAGGACAAAACTTGGGTTCACACCACCTAGCAAGAAGATCCTAGGTGCCTTCTGAAGGCATTACCTGTCTACATGTGTACACGGTCTTAAGGTCTGTTAGTGCTACATTTAGTAGAGGGTAGGGCTGGGCGACATGGCCTAAAATCAATATCACGACAAATTGAGGATTTCACCTCGATAACGATAAATGGACGATAACTACAAGTATGTGCAGAAACAAAAGTTGTCCACGTGTATCACGTTGAATCACTTTTTTACGTGACCCAAGGTGCTACAGCTTCTTAAAGGGACATGAACGTTGCCGACCCACACACATCTTTTCATTTTTTTATTAGCAAATTTATTGACATGGGAAATTTTTTCTCTAAGAAACAGAAATTTCGATAATGATAAAGTTTCAATTTATTGCCCAGCCCTAGTAAATAATAATGAAAAAGTAAAACCGTGCTCTTGTTTTGTGTTTTTTATTACTAAATGTAGCTATTAGCACACTCATGCTCATAATCGTCCTAAACCATACCTGTAAATTTACATGAAGGTTAGAAACAGAAACACTTGTGAAAATGGAAATAGAAATAATGTAAAAACAAATCAAATGAAACAATAACTCACATGAGTCTCCAAAATCACTCTGGACCTTAGCTTCAGAAGACTGCTGATACAGTGAACCTTGGGGGGAAGAAAGGAAGGGGTGTGGATGGGGTACAGGGCAGGAGAGGATGAAGGAAGAGCGATGGTGAAAATCAAATTTCCAACCAAAAAAACAAACTCAACAAATGAGACAGCGACAAACTCATAAGTAAGAGCGATGACCCAGAGAAGTGATCTTTCTTGATTTGGCCCCTCCCCTCTCCTCTGTATCTGTGTATGGTGTATAGAGATGAATGAGCAAAACAGGGGGAACATGGAGGTTCTGTAAGGGAGTGGCGTGATCCATCAAGCGGGTTTAGTGCCTTGGCAGCAGCGGGACAGATGATGGCAGGTGAAGGGAATGGAAGAGCTGATAAAGTGTGAGCTCCAGCAGAGTCAATAGAACCTACAGCCTTGCATCCGTCACTAGAAGGTGGATGGAGAGGTTAGTGCACCAGATAAAAGTGATGATAATGTTCAGAAAGCAGAGAGGAGAAAGCTGAAGGACAGCGATTAGAAAAATTGAAGACTTGTGATTTGGAGATTTGGAAATCTTGGGCATAGGGGGGTTTCGGTCCCAGCTGGGATTTGAGAGGCTTTTGCTGTGGCTGCTGGAAAGCAGGCGGCAACGGCAGCCAGGGATGGAGAACACATAATATTCACTCTCCCTGGAACATCCATAAACAGCTAAACAAACAATGAAATCCTTATTGGAAAGGAAGAGTGCCACAGGAAGACTAGTGGACTGACATGAAAATCAATGGCTTGATAGATGTGTTGGTGCATGCAATCAGGCATCGGGGAAGCAGGGTGGAGTAAGGAGGAGGTAACAGTAAGGGCCGATCTAAAGGATGCCCCGTCAGAACCCTATCCAGTTTCTATGCATCCCTACTGTAATCACTCACTTCAGTGGGTGGGCTTCAGCGGAAAACTCAGAGCTCCAAATGAGAAAAAAATAATTAAAATCTGTTTTTCCTGACATCATAAAAATGGGAAGGAAGTTGGAATCATAGAACAGGAAATCAATGTTCCTTTTTTATTTCTTCCTCTTTTGGGCTTGACAGATTTTCAATCTCTGAGAAACACTTTTAATACACTAAAACTGATCTCATCAGACGTGTTAAAGGTCCATTTCAGCCTTACTGGACAATTCGTGTGAATGGAGATTGAAAAATCACAAGACAATTTCATCCAGACGCTTGAGCCACGGTGTAAATAACAGAAACGGGGCTCAGCGTCATGATCATCCACTCTCGCCTCACAGCAATAAAGCATGCGCCCTCAATGGTGTCAGTGCTCGCCTTTCTCTGGATCAATATGTCAAGAAAATGTCATGTCTTAGAGCGGGGTTACCAAAGGCTTGGCAAACAACATGAGGATAGAGAAAGACGGACCACAGGGGGAGAGCCAAACAGAGGCAGGTCAGCTTTAGCGAACTGTGGAAACGACCAAGCTTGAGCTGGAAAGTCCAAGCCTTCTAGACATTAACATTGTTAAATCCAACACCCAAAACTCTCTGACTGTTGAAACGCAATGAACAAGCTCCAAAGTAAATTACAACACAATTCTTTCCTTTTTGACGCAGGTCGGTTGTGTTTCCGCAGCGATGAGCCTGCAGTTCAGAAGCTCAAGCGTCGGTCCTATCAGGTTTCTTTGGCAGAGTTCTGAGATGGACTGCAATTGGAACGATTTAAATAAATTCAAACAACAGAAAATAAGATCAAGCTGCAATGGAACCCACAGACGTGTGTTCGCTCAGATTCCAGGCCTGCACTGCAGGGAGCAAATCAGGAGTCCGAGGTGAGTTCGGATTGCACACAACTTCCATTCCCAATCATATTTGCCATAACATGAGCTTTCAGATAATGGGCAGTTCTCCTAAATGCTTGTGGAAATGGTCATTAGCATTGACATAAGTGGCTTCACCCTCTTAGCTTCCAAAGAAATCAATCTCCCGAAATGATCCTGAATCTATACCATTACGGCTTTATATTCTCTGCGCACTCAACATCAATTCACCAAGAACTTAATGCTTTTGGCCAAGCTGCAGAGGACGAGCACAAGGGCAGGAGAGTTAGAGGTGAGCATATGTTGTCCTGCTTGTGGATAAAAAAAAACTGGAATGAATCAGACAAGAGCGAGCTGTCCTGTAGAGTTTCACCCAATGTGTTTCATACACTCCAAACAAAATCAGCTAACGCCTGCCTCTGGCAGCAATGTCTAAACATCGAACCAGACCTCTGGAGACTCAAGTTGTTGTTTCCTGTTCGCTGTAAAGTTTAGACACAAGTGTTTACTCTGCAGACAGATGCATTTAATCTACAAAGACATCTAAAGATGCATATCGTCCATCAGACTTTTAACGCAAACAAGATTTTATCGACAGCTTTACAGCAATAGCAGTTTGTACAACTTTGGCTGCACAGCGTTCACCAGCTCCATCAAATTTAGGACAACCAGCAGCCAAGTCTCTGTTAAATAATTAGTGTCACAATCACCATCTGTAATAGGTTTTATACATGATGAAGGCACACGTGACAGTGATTGGGGTTTAACACCTCCAAAGCTGTTTATTGGAGAAGAGTTTTATTAAACCAGACAGAATTGAACTCAGTTACTATGTCATGTTTACAGCCCTCTCCATCTTGTTAATAAAAGAGCTGAAAACTCGGTCTGGTGGATGAAATGTCAGGGTTTAAAATACCTGCTACAATTTAACAATGCAGCCACATCAATTCATCAAAGGCATGATTCTAATCTGTGAATGTATAACGAGGCGGGCTTGTTGGCTGAACTGAACCGTGTGGCTGTTTTTAACTCACTGGGAGAAAGAACAAGTAAACAATTCCATGCTTGCAGGAAAATATCTGGCTTCACCACAAACTGGCTTTTGTTAGCATCAAAGCAGTAAAACCGCTAAATGGAAAAGGCTGGAGCATCCTGGTGCTGTTAGAGATGTAAAAATATATGCAGAATGTTTGTTCATGTAATTGAGCTTTTAAAAGCAGCATTCAAAGCAGCTGGTGGCCCTCCTGCTTAACGTAATAATTGCAGATACCTTAAGGTAATAGTTCTGATCTTTGGAGGAGTGCTTCTTTGTGGAAATGTTACCTATGTAAATCTTGAAAAATGCCTTCAAACTGTAAAGGATGATGTCCAAACATGAACTTGAAATGGTTATCTCCTCCCATCTAGGTTACTGCAACACACTCTTCACGTGTTTTTACAAAAAAGCCCTTGACCACCTTCAGTTGGTCCAGAACTCTGCAGTGAGGCTCTTAACTGGAGCAAATAGAAGAGCACACATCACTCCTATTCTGATGTCTCTGCACTGGTTACCCATTAACTACAGAATTCATTTTAGAATCCCAAACTATACTACTACTATAACTTTCAATGCTCTACATGGTCAAGCTCGTCCCTACTGAACTAGAAAGCCTTATGCTCCAACCCGAGTCCTCAGGTCCACAAACCAGAACCTTCTAGAAGTCCCAAAGACCAGATATAAAGTTTGAGGTGATCGCTCCTTCCAGACTGTTGGAATGAACTTCCTTTATTTTTACACAGTAATGACAGTCTGGACACCTCTAAACAGCAGCTAAAGACACTTCAATTTAAAATAGCTTTAACTTAAATATTTTGTGTTTCCCAGTACATTCTGTAGTGCTCCAAAACTCTTCTTTGTTGTTTTCTTCTCATCCAGAAAGAATGTGAGCTTTTCCCCAGGCTAGTGTTAGCAGTAGCACAGGCTAGCACTGTTCTGCGGTTAGCATTACCGTGACCATGTGAGGGTGTGTGTCTAGGCTTGTGACCTATTGAAAAAGCTTTTCTCAGAATGAGCCATTTTTTTGTGGCCATTACAAATTTAAAAAGCAGGTCGGAGACAGACCTGACCTTTTGGTATGCTACATTAGACACACCAAACTGCCTATTTTTAACAAAAACAAAGTCAATGTGGTTTAATATTCTAGGACACCTTTAAAACAGTGTTAATTATAACCTGTTTGACAATCTAATGGCTAGCCAAAAACAAAGTGGATGCTAATATCTTTAATCCAACAGTTTAACAGTGGTTCAATTGAATCCATGTTATACACTTTCAGATCACCGGTAGTGTTGCATTTCTGCAGAAATAAAAAAGAAAAAGAAAACCATCATGCTACCAATGTTTGGCTCCAGTAGAGCATATGCAACAAATCTGTTAGACACAGTTGATCAATGCTGCCGTCTAAAGGCTTTTTTTAAAGCTGAATTTAGCTAAAAACAGCAGAGAAAGTGAAGAATCATCAAACAGCTTCAGAATGCCATCCCGAAGATTAAAGCTCTGACAGTTTTGTTCTGATTTATTGAGTATAACAATTTTCCAATGATTATCCTGTAGATTATATGCATGGATGTTGGTGAAACTTAATAAAGTGGTTCTATTGCATTTGTTTATAAACTTCTGGCAATAACACATTTCAGACCGAAAGAAACTCTCGGACCATCCGGTTGTCGGTCTCGCTAAACCACCACACTTCCCTGGGTCCTACCTAACTACCACAGTCGCAAAATAAAATTCTTTATGAAGATATTTTTTTCAAGATAATAGCAAAACATTTTTGTCTTTGTTACTCACACTAGCTGTTAGCTTGTCAATCAGAATTGGACTATCCATACTGAAGGATATTTGTGGCTCATAATCTCTGCACAGAGCCACACTTAAAAAGAGCTTTGCTATTCCTTTGATTTTACTTTATTATGTGAGCTACAGCCAACAGTTGTTGGCACAACACAGATAATTAGCCAGGACATCACAGTGAGACATTTAGTCATGCAACTAGCTTCATGTAGAAAAGTTTTATAAATTTGTGTAAATTTATAAATGTGAAATGAAAGAAAAAAACAGATCAAAAGCAGCTTTTCAGCTTCACTTCTTTTCTTGCATGAGCAAAGTGAAAAACCGAGTGGCAGACAGGGTGGGAGTGTTAAACACATGGTGATGAAAGAGCACAGGGAAATATCTGGTCAAAGAGGGCAGAAATTCCTTCTGGTTGACAGGTCAGAGAGAGTAGCACAGGGTTAGTCGGGTACTCACTCTGCATGCACATCCCATCGGTGCAGTTCTTTGACTGGAGCACCATGCCCTCACAGTCCTTCCCCCCGTTTTTGGGTGCCGGGGCGTTGCATTCTCTCCTCCTCCAGTGGGTGCACTCTGTCCCACAGGTGGACCACTTACTCCACTCTGTCCACAGACCATCCACTATCACACAACAGACAGGACACAGATGGGGTCGAGTGAAGGAGACGAGGAATGAGAGGATGGAGACACATGAGCGCATGAAGACGTGGGAGAGGGACACGGTTAAGCGCGGAAACACAGGCATGAGTGAAATATGCAAACACAGAATTGCATCACATTTTATGCAATTAGTTCATGTGCACCCGGAACCTTTAGGCTCACTAATAATTGGGTGTAACGTTGGAATATTTTCCTTTCTCTTTTCACCATACCTGGGCAGAGAGGATTACACGGCAGCTTCTGGATGCCTTGACCTTCACAGATGGCTCCACCGTTGAGCGGCGCTGGGTTGGTGCAGCTGCGCGTGCGTTTCTGGTAACCACGGCCACAACGACTGTTACACACAGACCACTCCGTCCACGTCGACCATCCGCCATTCACTGTAATAAAAGGGAATCACATCCTGATCAAAAGGAATTTCAATGCCTCTAGGTGTGTTAAACAGAAAGACCCCAAAAAACTAATCTAGATTAAAAACAAAGTGTATTAAGTGTGGAGATTATGCATTTCGACTCTGACACTTCAGGTGATTACTTTGTGATGGAGCTAGACCGCTGCACTTTCCACTCAATGATTCCTCCTAATGCCTCTCTTCCTTCTCTCATCCATCTCTGTCAGTGACTAAATCCAGTGCAGAGTGACACGAGGGCTTGTGGCTGAGAACAAGTCTGTGGCATTTGAGATGGTGAAACCAAACCCCTCAGAGCTCCAGACGTCCTAATGTGGCACACTTCTGCCTGAAACCCCAAACACTGAACTCCAGGAGAAGTCTGCCAAAGCCTAACATTTCTTCTCTGCTTTCTCTCCTCCGGGGATTAAGGATCCATCTTCTCTCATTGTCTTGTTTTGTTTTTATTATTTATTTTTCCAAACCCAGTTTTTGTTGTCACCTCCTCTTCCCAGTGTCCTCGCGGTTGGGATGGGCTGGGAAAAAACACTGCAAATCCTGCTCATATTTTATCCATCTTCAGTATCAGACAACTCTCATCCTTGGAGCATTCCCACTCTGCTGTGTGGGGCAGCGTGAATACTTCCACATGCAGCGCATCTGCACTCCGATGTGCGAGTATCCCATCTTTGAAACGAGAAGAATGAGCCGACATCAAAGCAGTTTTTCTGACACTTAATCCTAAAAGACTGTGTTGGTGACATGAAAGCCTCGTCTCTGAAATCCGCTCTCACGTTTTCCACATCACTGCTACGCACTGATTCCCAAACGCTCACATAGTCTCAGAATTCTATGGAAATAAATAAAACAAAGTCTCTAAGACAAATCTTGCAGGTCCAGGAGAAAAGCTGATGGGAGAAATATAGATGGGAAACGTCATCCCAACGTGTCAGTTCGAGGTGTACTTGTGTCATTTGGGTGCACCGGATGTTCCTTCTGTCTGAAATTAGATGTTAAGTTTTATTCACTCCACAAAATAAATGAATTCAGAGAAAAGTTCATGATCAGTCAGGCAAATGAGCTTTCAAGACCTCAAAATCAAAACAAAACAATGTTTTGTGATTTAAAAAGCATTTGCTTTATGTCTCATTTGTTCTGTCTTGCGTAGCGGTTGGGAGTCATCTCCGCAGCCACGCTGTGCGTTAACGTTGATGTTAGTGAGACCGAACCGAGCCTACGTGAGACCACAGCGGGGGTCTCTTTAAGTGCGACTCAGCTACATCAGCACCCCTCACGTAGTTCAGAAAGTGGTAAATCTGCCATTCCACGCACACCTTAGGGCAGAAACTAAACGACTGAGTGCGCAGGTGAGACAAGGGTTTGATTTATGCACCGTGACTTAGATTTTTGTTTCATTCTGACTTGAGCTGACATTGTGGCCGGATGTAAATCATCCTTTAATTTGAATTAACGAGATTCTAGTGTTGCAAAGTTTATATTAGTTCATTTTATCATAATATTTTAACTGCTAAAGAATGACAAAAATAGATAAAGGGAAGTTTTTCTGTAAGTGCTTCAATAAATAAAGAGTGTGAAAATTCGGAGTATCCAAATGTTAAAAATAAGGTTAAATTTGTCAACTAGGCTCATGTACTTTAGAGGGATTTGTTTGATTTTAGATTATATTAACTAATATAAATTTGCTTAAAACTCAAAGAAATTAAATCTAAATAAAAAGTGGGTTCAGATTGAGGTCTCAAAGCTTCCTCAGCCATTTATTCTCTGGAAAATGTGACAGAGTCCCTTTGTCAGATGCGTGTAGCTAAATAAACAAATAAATTAATAAACAAAGCACCTTTTTATTAGTACTCTCATACTTTTGGGTGGGTTCACATCAGTACCTTGCTCTGGATAGTCCAATTCTTCAGGCGGTTGTGAAAGTTCATCAGATTTCTGGTGTGAATCAAACAAGCGGGTCTTGGAGACAGCGGGAGGACAACATTGATGTGAAGAAACAGGAATAAAAACATGCTGTCTCATAGGTAGACTTGTGGTAGTGAGGAGGTGCTGACAATAATCGGTATCTGCTCAGAGGAATAGTGATGTGACGTTCACAAACAGATCAAATCTTTTGAACGGCTTTTTAAAGTGAACGACGAGAGTCAAGTAGAGAAATGTTCCTCATCTACTCCTTTGGTCTTCAATGACTCTTGTAACCCAACTGGTTCACCAATAGGTTCAAGTGTAAATTAGTGACTGGAGCTTTAGCAGAGGTTCACTGAGAAACGTTCAATATTTGTTATTTTTTAAATAAAAATCAGTAAATATGAGTGGCACATGCATTCTGAAAGAGAAAATAGTCTTCTACCGCTTTTTCCTGCATTAGCCGCTAAAACACAGTAGACATTAGGGATGAAATCAAATATCGATATGGCAATATATTGCTATTGTTTTTCCTGCAATATTATATCGATATCCAAAAGCTGTGTATCATATTTTGGGAAGAATTTTCATGCAAAAATTTGTGTATTTTCTTGTCTTTTGGTGCAATTCAAACACCGACCTCTAGTTGGCAGCAGTGTGCAGCAGGTTTCGTTGCTACCCACTGAAATGTAAATCCCTCCATCATGGTTCAGATACCTCATGTTAACCCTCTCAGGCTCAAAATGGGTTTTGATAAAAGGACGAATAACTAAGTCCTTCAGGGGTACTTCTGTGTTAAAAAATGCTCATGAAATACGTATGTGGAGTAACCAGGTAGGTAGGTTTTAACGTTGCAAATCTGCAACGCCTGCCTCCAGAGGGTTAAACATGTTACGTATCAGTTTGGACTGTTTGTTGAATTTTCCTACAATAAATTCAGTCTAAAAAAATCCCTAATATCGTCTGACTAAATGTATCGCAACATACCGTCAGTGCTGTGCCCGAACACATTCACTGAACGATCGTTCGTGAATTCGTTCATTTTTTCGTGAATGTGAACTGAACTTGTTCGTATTTTGTCTGACGAATGTAAAAGTAAGTGCGTTCGTCCTGGCGTGCATGAACGGGTTTATGAACGCGTTCTTTCGCCGTTCTAGCTCCAAATCTCCACGGAGCTTTTCCGGAGCTAAAGCCTAGCTAAAACATCCTGTTAACCATAGCTTATAAAAGTAGAACCCGCAAATGTGGCCAAACATAGGCAGTAGCAGTTGGTGCGGCGTCTACTCTTCTACATCTATGCTGTGTGCAGGAGTCAAAGTTCATTCAGAAAAATTGAAACGGGATTTAACTGAAAGATTAAACATTTTTTAATGTTTTGCACTTTTAATATTTCACTTTGAGTTTGCTCCCTCAGCCTGCTTCATAAGATTGTTTCATAATTTCCCATTAAAAACTGTTCAAATAATGTTTTCCTCATGTTATTGAGAATATACTGTAGGGTAAAAACTGCAGCTGGGTATGAGTGTGGACAGAACGGGTGCCAACTATTGGAAAATTATTTCATAAGTTATATATATATATATATATATATATATATATATATATATTCATATATATATTCATATATATATATATATATATATATATATATATATATATATATATATATATATATATATATATATATTCATATATATATTCATATATATATATATATATATATATATATATATATATATTCAGTGCTTCCCCTAGGAATTTTTCCAGCTGCGGCGGTGGGGCTGGCCGGGGGGGGGTAGTATCACAGGTGTTTGTGTGACAGAAGAGTCCTGTTGCTGTTAGCCAATCAGAGGCAGGAGGTTCACATTTCAGGAATAATAATGCGTAAGACTGCAAATCCTGCCGTTTTCTGCCCTTCCTGAAACAGCAGTGCAGGAGTTAAATAAAAAAAATTATTCCTTGTTTTTTTTACACAGAAAATTCATTCATAAAGAGACCACAGAAACTCTTCTGAAATGATATACACCCTCTTTAAACTGTCCTAAATTGAGCTACAAAATGTTATAAAGAACACCAGTAGGTATTTTACCATAGACGATGACAGTGGCGGTGGTGCTACGCCTTTTTGCTACAATGTTCTTGGCCACGCAGGTGTAGTTGGCAGTGTCAGAGAGGCGGGCCTGTTTGATTATCAGGTTGTGATCGATGGTGATGTAGAAGTTTCTGTCATCTGCAGGATCTATGACATCTTCATTCTTTAACCACTCCACCTAGAAGACACACACAAACGAGACAGTTGTCAAAATAAAGCTGTGAGAATTTAAATAAAATTTATATAAATGAATAATAATTAAAGCTTTAATAAGGCTGATAGTTTCCTGTGAAATCTCTCATTTAACAGCAAGTGCCCAGATTGCAGAACCCTTGTTTGTGTCCCTTCAGGTCTTACTACAAAAAGTCAATAGTTATCATGCTCGTTTCATTCTCTCCTAGAACAAAGCACTACAGTAAAGAGCGGCATTGTCAGAAAAGATAACGCTCCGCAATTGTAGAAGTTGAGAGGCTCTCTGGCCTTTTCTTATGAGTTTCATTTCTCTCAATCATACTGATATTGGACTCCAGGCTCCAACATGAGACAGGACCATTCAGAGCCTTTATTTTACAGTAATTCACCAAGATCTCCTCTTTTTTCTCCTCTTCAAGAGGTGTGAAGGTTCTGCCTTTTTCAAAAGAATAACATGTGCCATCTCACACTGCGCTGTCGCTTTGATTCAAAAATATTTCCTGCTTCTTTGGTTTTCTTCAAAAGAGGCTATCCGGTGATAAACAGCTAACTTCCTGTGTATAGGCAAAGATAAGTGGGATGTTTTTAAAGGGTCTCTCTCAGGAGAGATAAAGTATCTCAAAAAGTGGGGCAATCACCTGATACGAGTCCCGGCAAGACAAAACAGCCACTGGTGCTGCAGGATTTCTTTAAAAAACACAGGAATAGCATTTGATGTACAACACGTCGGCCATTGTTGTGGGCCAGCATTGTTAGAAGTCTCTTAAAAGAGAAGAATGACTGATGTGTGACAATCCTACTAGCTTCACCGGTATCTGCTTTAGTCTGAGATGACAGATAAACACCTCCCATTCAACAGGGACGCAATTCAAAAAGGCTGTTATTTATTTCACCATTTCACACTTTTTTTTCAGAACAAACCATGCTAAACCTCTTTTGAGGTGCTTAAAACACAGAAAAAAAGCTCTTAGTCTGAACAAACACAGGGTGTAAATTTAATATGAGTCGAGCTTTACAGTAAAACTCATCTTTATGTATTTTCTCTGCAGGTTTTGTTTTCGTGAGTTTCCTGCTTCATGAACATGCATCTGCCTAATCAATTTCATGGAGCCGAGAGGGATACGATAGCTGTCTGCTAACTGAAACTAAACCTTGCATTTATTTGATTTTTAAGCAGCTAAATGCGACGTGACTTTTATTCTAGTATGAAGGAGATGCAATAAAGTGTCAATCAAACTGTCGGGTCAGAAAGAAGGTTTTTATTTAAACAAACTAAATATTTATAGGGGATGCCTGCTTGCAGTCGTAAATGAAATGAAGATTTTTCTTTAAGTCTAACAACACAGGACAGTAGTAAAATCTTTAGATTTAGAATATTTCATTCATTCATTCATTTAATTATTCTTTCTGTACTGCTTAATCCTGAGAAGGGCAACCAGGAGCTGATGTCCATCACCAGCTGTCAGTAGGTCAAAGACAGGGGACACTCTGGACAAGTCATCAGTCCATAACAGGGACACAGAGACAACCAAGACAGTTTTGAGTCATCAGTTAACCCATCACGAATGATTTTTACTACATAAGTGTTTGCTTTAATCTCAACATTTGCTTCTTGCATTTTTCTTGCACTCTAAGGCTAATGCTAACACTAAAGCTAACTCTGGGTTGTGATCAAAGCTCTTTTTATTCATGGTATCAAAAAAAGCACTCCGCTTCAGATCTCTTTTGTGGACTGTGGGGATTTCCCACTGTGGTAATGACAGAGCTGCATCCAGATAAATATTTTAGAAGAAACAGTCAGCTAAGGGCATCATAGTTTTTTCAGCTAACTAGTAAAACCAGGCACATGCTAAGCTGAGACACAAGAATCAGAGGAAACACTAAAGAAAGGAGACAAGTTTTCACAGAAAAGTAAAAGAGACAAAAGGATGGGACTGAATTAACCACTGCTGTGGTGGAGAATAAAGAAGTTCTTCACATGGAACTGTTGGCGCAGCGACACCTCCTACCATCTTGACACTGCATAACTCAGGTATTATTCTTGACACGCATTGATGTTAATAATCTTAATGCACCAGTTGTGGTATGTAGCTTGCATGTCTGTGATGCAACTAGGTGCAAAATAATGCACATAATATCAGTGTTGGCAGATAATGACTTAAAAATTAATTATTTTAACATTAAATGAGACATATGACATTTTAATAACTGTTATAATAGTTCTATGTTCGATACAAAACATGTTTATTAAGTTCTTTACACTAAATCCCTCACAAAGTGGTTTTGACAGCTCAATTATTTTAATTGTCAGTAACTCACAGATTTAGCCGTTTCACGGCTCTGTCACTTTTAAGAGAACCATGCCCACCCATCCCCCGCTCTGGCTGCTGTAAGCTGAGAAGCTCTGATATTCAGGAGGGAAACGCTGGTCCTCCAGCAGCAGCAGCTCTCCTCCAGGTGAGAGGGGGTTCTATGTTGATTTCCCTGATTGTGACATCACAAACAGGAACTTCCTAAACAGCTCATTTTAGGCACATGATTCCTAAAATCAAACACCAACAGAAAACAGGTGGATGAGTTTTTTCATGTTTGAGGCAGCAGAGACTCACATGGCAGCACAAAATGATGCAAAAGTGGACTTTTTGATAATATGTCCCTTTTAATGAAAGCCCAGTTGCATATTTTGCTCTAATCCAAACCAGCTTTAATTCAAGTTTTTTAAAGCAGATGAAAGTCATTTTGACATTTTACTTTTGATTTAAAAAGTACAATCATTCGGAAAATCTTGTAAAACTAACAGTTTATTAACTTCAAAACCATCCAACTAGCAGATGCTTTTTTCCAGTTAGCACTTTTATAATAAAGCAGTAGAGTTTTCCTCTACAGTTTTTTTTCCTGACTGATCTGTCTTACAGCAGTGAGGTGCCCCTCAGACATCTGTGGTGACATTCAGGACCAGAGCAACTCTGCAGGACTTCTGCAGCCACTCTGTGACTTGCAGCTTCAGTTTAAGAAGAGAAAAAAGTCTTTCAGCAACTCACTCTTATTAGATCACATGCAAGTGGAACAACCTTCTACAGTTCATTCTACTCTAATAAAGGCGGCATTTAATAATGAATAATAACAGATTACCAGGAGGACAGTCAGGTTTAATTCATTTAAATAAAGGGTGCAGTGGGGTTTGTGTGCTTGGTTGTAATCCTACCTTTTTCTGTAATACTGAATGAAAAGTAAAATTTTTCGACCAGAGCAAAGAACCCGCGAGTTTAGAGAACAAAGATCTGACAGAGATCTCATTGTCACTCTGTGTGCTTTTGTTCTCACGCAGAAAACCTCTTGACTGGAGCAAATTAAATGATGCAAACAAGAGAAACAATCAGATTTTTCTCCTTTTTTTGACATAATAAATATTTTCTCTTTTAGCACTTGCATCAGCCGGAGCCAAGAACGAGGCACTAGTGAAAGCCATAGAAATTAAGGTTTTTTTCCTTAATAATTCCTAGGAGAAAAGAGATTGACAGCAGATACAAAGAGGTGGTTATTCAATTTTCACCAATCACTGAGACAGTCTGTCCTAAAAAAACACAAAAAATAACAGGGTTTGCTCAGATGTCAAGAGCATCTTTTTCTTTTTTGTGAAGAAAGGTAATTAAAAATTGAACAAAAGAGCTTTTCAGTGCAGATGGAAGATTGGGAAGCAGGGAGGGCGATGAGAAATATTAGAGGTTAGAAACTCGTATTAAAGATGTGTGTGAGAGATCGAAAGTGAGCAACAACTTCATCTTTTATCATGCACAAAAACAAAAACAACATCTACAACCAATTTTACATATTATACATCTAAAAGAGTATAACTCATTTCACACCAGCATTCTTTTATGCCATCAGCCTGAAAGCAGATGCACAAATGCACACGCGCGCGCGCGCACACACACACACACACACACACACACACACACACGCACACACGCACACACACACACACACACACCTTGTTAGCATTTGACTGACAGTAAAACATTTAAAGAGGTAATTGGCACATTTCTTTTCATTAACAAAAGGAAATTGCCACGTGTCACCTGTCAGCAGTTACAGCAAAGAGACAAGCAGCAAGATGGAAACAGACCTATAGGAGGAGTGGGGGGTCCACAGGAGAGGGATGGGGGTCTCAGAGGAGGTGCATCTGCAGGAGGTGTTTTACCAGCAAGCAAAATTATATGTATGATCACTGAAATTCAAGCATGCACTAGTAACTTCATATATTAAATTATAGTATGAACAACACATTTCTTTGTGACCTAATTAAATAAATGTTTTTTTAAACCTATCAAGAGAAATAATCACACAGACAAAATTACCTGTTCTAAGATCCTAAACATCCATATGAATGTTGATGAAGATGAAGCTCCTTAAAGGGGACATATTATGCAAAACTCTCCTTTTGCATCCTTTTGTGCCACCATGTGGACCTCTACTGCCTCATGAAAAAATCCATCCATTCATTTTTTGTCAGTGTTTGGTTTTATGAATTTTGTGGCTTAAAAAAGCTGTTTCAAAAAAGCCACAGATGTGGAAAAGTGTATAGAACCACTGCTCACCCTCCAGGCTGGAGGAGCAGTGACTCTACTCAAAGCCCTTCCCAGATATGAGAGCTTCTCAGCTTATAGCAGCCTGAGCAAGGGGTACGTTGGGGCAAGGCTGCACAAGTGCCACTGGTCCCTCCAACTGCCACCAGCAGAAAAGGAGGGTGAACTGTCTTGCACAAAGACATAATGACTTATACGGATAAAACCAGCAACCTACTAGTTACAGGGTGAACTCCTAACCATAGTCACCATCACCCCTGAGCAACGGTGCCCCAAAGACATGGACAAAAAAAAACACAAAACATAAAACTCGTCTTTTTTCTGGTTTACCATAAAAGGTTTGAACTTTGAATTAAAATCTGCAGACACATCCAACCAAGTCCTGAAATAAGGCAAAGCTTCATTGTCCTTCCACCACCAGGACTCATTCCTCCAGCAAACAAATCTGGTTGTGGCCAGACTGCTGCAGAGACGTAGGAGTACCAACCGAGTGGGAAGCCTCAGCGCTCTGCCTGGGTGTGCCAGCATAGCACTAATTAGTCTAATATGCAGAGCACACTGTATACACTCCACACGCTTGTTAAGAAGCGGTGCGAGGCAAAACCGTTCATTACTCATTGCTGTTGTATCAGAAATAGACCGCAGAGCCGTGTGTGTGTGTGTGTGTGTGTGTGTGTGTGTGTGTGTGTGTGTGTGTGTGTGTGTGTGTGTGTGTGTGTGCGTGCTCTCCAGCTCCTCTGCATGAAACCAACTTTCTATACTATGTCATTTATTCATTTACCCCCTTTTTCACACTAAACTTCCACTGAAGAATTGAAAGACACACCTGGAGGATGAGCCACAAAGTTTCCTGCTGATAATTAGATTATTTACCAGCAGACAACAAGCCATATGCTCAGCATCTGCAGGCTTGAAACTGTCACCAATTTAAATATTAACAATCGAAAATGCACAAAGCACAATGTGATAAACAAACATGTTTGGGTTTGTTATGGAATGGTGATATTTTAGGAAGAAAATGTTAACAGTGGAGGAGTTTGAATGGTTAATAATAATTATATTTAAGGCCAATATCTCTGAGAGGGTTGAAGACAAAAACATGCACATATTTTCCCTTTCTGAGTTAGTGTTTGACATTTTTGCAAATGTAAAAACTGCAAATAACTTGCAACATCCATGTAATATTTGTGCAGAGTTACTTGCTCCAACGTAGTCACATAATGTGTTATTTATGTTCAGATTTATTCACAGTTTATCGGAAGTTTTAGCTCCTATTTCAAACCTGGAATCTCAGATTAACTTTTCTGAGTCCAGTTCCATTTCAAAGTTTCACATTCCCCACCTGTTCCGTCTCACAGAAACTAAATCGTGAAAGGTTCGAAATGGATCTCGAACATTTGGGATGGTTCTGAATATTATGAAAGAAAAATTGATAAACTTTTATTTTATTCCAGCTACACAAACAAAACCCCTCCAGCTTGAGCAATACACTCACAAAAGTTTAGTAATACTTTGGAAACTCCTGCATGAATTCAGCGTCTAGAAGCTGAGCACGTCTCGGGTTTTAGAAGCTAACTGTTAGCATTAGCAACTCCACAACATGGAACAACTCCGTCAGGCTTGTGTTATTTGTGGAGATGAAACATAAATGTTGCAGAGTGAACGGCGACCGTGGAAGACTCACGTTGCTGTTAGCCAATCAGATGCCAGAAGTCCGAAAATCACGATTACTAATAAGTAAAACTCTAAATCCCGTAGTTTTTTTTTTTTTGGTTCCTTCTCTCATCTAGCTAACTACTACTTCCTGAAGCAGGAGCGCCAAAGCTTTTGTTCCACAGAGAACCACTCAAAAGTAATTCATTTATATAAAGTCCACTGTACATTTATTGAAACAATAGTGAATGACTTCACTATACCATGACCTCATCCCTGACTTCTCCGGGTCAGGAATGAGGTCCTGCCCCAAGTGGAGGAGTTCAAGTATCTCGGGGTCTTGTTCATGAGTGAGGGAAAACTGGAGCGTGAGATCGATAGGCGGACTGGTGCTGCATCTGCAGTGATACGGGCATTGTACCGGTCTGTCGTGGTGAAGAGAGAGCTGAGTCCGAAGGGGAAGCTCTCGATTTACCGGTTGATCTACGTTCCTACTCTCACCTATGGTCATGAGCTTTGGGTAGTGACTGAAAGAACGATATTGCGGATACAAGCGGCCGAAATGAGTTTTCTCCGCAGAGTGGCTGAACTCTCTCTTAGAGATAGGGTGAGAAACTCGATCATACGGGAGGGGCTCGGAGTAGATTCTCTGCTCCTCCACATCGAGAGGAGCCAGTTGAGGTGGCTCGGGCATTTGGTCAGGATGCCTCCTGGACGCCTCCCTGGTGAGGTTTTCTGGGCACGTCCAAACGGGACGATGCCTAAAGGTAGACCCAGGACACGTTGGAGGGACTATGTCTCTCACCTGGCCAGGGAACACCTTGGGATTTCCCCGGAGGAGCTGGCCCAAGAGCTGGGGAGAGGGAAGTCTGGGCCTCTCGCCTTAGGCTGCTGCCCCCGCGACCCGACTCCGGATAAGCCGATGAAAATGGATGGATGGACGGATGGAGGGATGGATGGATGGATGGATGGATGGATGAATGGATGGATGGATGGATGGATGGATGGATGGTGAATGAAAGCCACAAAATGCAGAGAATTTATGAGTAATTTTATTGTTCATTTTAAGAATCAGATTTGGTCATTTAAGCCACAGATAAACAATCCAGACCAGACAAGATAAATCTGAAACCCAAGTATTCCACATCGCAAAATAAATCCCACCAACAACCGGAGCCATTCTTTTTCTGTACCAGCTGGTTTTATAGTAAATCTATGCAGAATGGATCACTGTGACGCCAGTTAAAAATAATGACCTCCTCCAGCCAACTCCGGCCATCGGCTCTCCACAGAAGGAGGGCAAACAAACATTTCTGGAACTAGCTCCAAGCTCCTACGGACAGCTCTTTGGCACATTCATTATGATTTTAGGAACTGCCCACTGCTTCCAGAAGACTTAGGTGATGGCATGCCTTCACTATGTTTTTGTCTGTTGCAAAAGAATAAAAACAAATCACAACAATTTTCTCAGAATTCTGGTGCAACAGCACAGTGGTTGCTCAGAAGCACGATGCACTCAGTCTTGTATTTGTGAAGCAATAATAATTAACCTAGAACAATCTATTACCCCAGCCCTAATAAGATGGAGACCTGCTTGATGCACTCCCTGCACTGAGCTCTTGGTCTCTCACAGTTCTACCCAGTCTGAGGAAAAGCATGATTACTTGGTCTCTGAAAAGGCTTTTATGCTGTGCCAGAGATTAGAACTTGTTCAGTGTACAGCTCAGTTTTCAGGAGCAAGGACAAACTGGAGCAAATCAAAAGCTAACAACCCGAAAAATCATTTCAAAGCCATAAAGAAACCTTTTATGTAAAAAAAGGGAAAGAATATTTCTCTTTCTCAAACAAAATTACCACCTGAAAAAAAGTGTTCCTTTTTTCTAAGAGAAATGTAACTTTTATTAATATTGTGTGAAGAAACTGCGAATGGCTACCTATTTAATAAGAAAACATTGTGATACAAACAGCCAAGGAGTTAATGTAGTTTATGGGTGATTCCTAGAATGCCCTTTTGGAAAACGTGACTTTCCTCCCTTGAAGGAAGTCCAAAGTATCCTAATGTGAACACAGAAAGCCCTCTCTACTTTTGAAAGGTGATTCTAATACACACGAGGTAAAAGCCAAAGGAGAAGTGAGTCACGGAAAACAGCAGAGCTCCCAAATGTGAGCTTTTACAAGAAATCGCCAGCTTAGAAAAACTGCAGTGATTGACAGGTGAGCAGCTGAAGGGCAATTTTTAGTTGGTTGCTACGGCGATTTTGTCTACCCCCCTAACACATTATCTCCCACAGGAGGCCTAGATGAAAATGCACTTGCTGTTTCACTGGCCACTGAAGTGCCATTACTCTCGACATTCCTGGCACCCCTCATAACTCAGCTGGGCTCCGTTCTTACTGGGAGATGCACTCGGTGACTTTGTGTTTTGGCAAGGTGACCAAGTGTACGCCACTGGGCTTGGTTTACCTTCAGATCACCTTTAAAGGGACTTTTGGCCACTCTGAAGTGTTCTTGTGTAAAAAAATAATAATTACTGTGTTCTCCTTAATAGAGTGCTTCCTGATTGGACAGGATTTTATTTGGACAGACTGAAAAGTAGAAACATGGCCTGTCTACTGGCTCTCGTAAAAGTAACCTAATTTGCATAATTGATCACATGTGTCTAATTGTAATGGACACTGTAGGAGGGTGTGTGTGGAGCATCGACATATAAATATTGGACAATGGGTTTCCATAGACTCCAATAACAAGTTTTTGAGCTAAAATGGGAGGTGGCCACCACCGCCATTTTGACCATGTCACAGGTTCCGTCAAGCCCAGACAATTCCACAAAAGGGAAGAGAGGAGGAGCTGAGGGTGGGGCTGTAAGGCTGGGATCAACTGACGACACCCGGTCGAACTAGCTACAAGCTAACCTGAAGCTAACCCAAAGCTAACGCGGAGGTGGAAGCTAAGCTAACAGAGGTAGCAGCCTAGCTACAACTGGAGTTAACTGTGCACAACACCAGAGCTTCTGAGTCAGAGATACGCTGGGCTGACCGCTGGCTAAAACCGGGTGGAACACAGAGGTTTCCCAAAAGCTGCTGAAAGCCGGCAGCCCGCGCAGCAGACAGAAGCCGCAATCAGACAGAGATGCGCTGAGCTGCGGGGAGGGGAGAACCACAAGCCCGCAGCCCGCGCAGCAGACAGAAGCCGCGATCAGACAGAGATGTGCCGAGCTGCAGGGAGGGGAGAACCGGGTGGAAAACATTGGTCTCCTGAGAGCTCCACAAGCCGATAGTCGGAACCTAGCTCCACCAACATGTTATATTTCAACCCATTTTCTAAAGTGCAGCATTGTGTTAAATGCACTGGGCTTTACCCTATTACATTTAAATTTCATGGTTAAACAGTACATGTTAAAATCTAAGCTCAGCTCGGCAGTGACCTAAAATACATAAATATAATTTTACTTACCGAAAAAAATGAAGTGGAGACTCCTTGGACCCTCTATTAGTGCAATTAATACCACAGCAAGTCATTTTGTCCAACAATTGCACTAAAAATATCCAAAAAAGAATACACAAACACAGAGACTCAAAATCCCGGAACAGTTTCCAGGCCAGACCGAAGCTCTACTGAGGCCTTCC
This sequence comes from Nothobranchius furzeri, assembly GCF_043380555.1. Lineage (NCBI taxonomy): Eukaryota > Metazoa > Chordata > Actinopteri > Cyprinodontiformes > Nothobranchiidae > Nothobranchius > Nothobranchius furzeri. Next base: position 52,962,627 of record NC_091746.1, read on the forward strand.
CACGGAGCTAGCTCTGTGGTCACGCGTGTCGGATGCTCATTAATTATACAGAATTTTAGGCTTTTAATACACTTAAACAGAAGAGTGAGGAAAAAATTCACCCCCCTCAGAGTTGTCATGAGTGTAAACTAGATCATTTAATCCAAAAACATGTTTTGGTACCAGGCTGTAAACATGTTCATTTCTGCTGTGAAATTGGTATTTTTAACATGGGAGTCAATGAGGATTTGCTCGCTTCTGATACCAGCCCCCAGCGGATGAGGGTGGAACTGCAATTTTTGGTACTTCCGGGTTGGGCCCAATTTTTGAGCCGCATTGTGGGGGCTTGGTGTGGAGGAGAGAATATCTTCTGCTGTGACTGCAGCTTTGGAAAGGAGTAGAGCCCATGGCAGAAATGTACTTTTGTGTCTGACATTCTAATCCTGTCTTTCCACCGGACGCGTAGAGCTGTGTAATGTCCTCGTGACCCCAGCGGCGCATCGCTGGTTTGTGAGGTCACAAACTCGCCTGAGAATTACAACAACTCTCATGATTTCGGCAGTTCACGTAACAACAAGCTAGGAGAAAGATGGCAGCAGATAGACGTTTTACAATGCACTCATGTTTGACTTCCTGTTTGTTTTGATCTGAATTGCTGAGCTTGACGTGATCTGGAAGTGTAAAAAATAGACTGGAAGCATCAATCAAGCGAAGCAACGCTACATTTCTGTCCAAAAACGTGCCTTCACTATCTGTGAAAACACACCCATCAACTATAACGGCGGCTAATTGCTGCCTGCTACACTTCCTATATGTCATGTGACGTTTATGCATTTAACGTAAAAGCCAAGTAAAATTCTCCAAACTCCAGTTGTTTGATCTGTCAGCAGATCTTTCACTGAAAAACAACAAAGAAGCTAGCTACACTGGCAACACAACTGGTTCAAATGGACTTGAATGCACCCTTTATTGATTCAGTGGCAAGCCACCCTATATATGTCAATATATATATTGACATATATCGATATATCTATATATATATATATCTATATATATATATATATATATATATGAACACAACTCACTAACAGCTCTCAGTCGTAGGGATGGATCTACGGATTTCATTCAAACAACGTAACCTTCTCACCGCTACAGATGTCAGTCATCGGGACAGTCCGCCACACACTGTCGAAGAAGATGCAAATACATCCTTTTTCTAATTAACTTTAGTACCTTTGTCTGTTCTTGACTCAAAAAAAAGCACAAGTCTAAATAGTCCAAAGTTGATGCCAAAGCTGTTTCAAACGAGCTGTCCCCATCTTAATTATGCCAGTCGCAGTAACATCCTGCCCACCGAACCGACAGAGCGCTGTGATTGGACCACTAAAGGTGTCAGTCAACGGGTCAGTCCACCATACACTGTCAAAAAGAAGCAACGTCCCACCCACCAAACAGAGGGCTGTGATTGGACCAGAACCAGACTGTCCACGGCTGCAGAGGTTCCAGTGGAGCGTAGCTAGACCAACATGCAGAGCCAAATCATTTTGCTTCAGCAACTGGCGGTCTAGAATCTAGGCTAGAATATTGTGGCATTTTATGCAAACGCGTGGTGAACCTTGACCCCACCATCAGTTTGGACTGTTTTTATCTTCTGCCTGAACTCATCAGCTCTTTTCTGGCTGAAGTCTGGACCTTTTTGTCTCGTAGTTTTCTTCAATGCCAAGCAGACTTAATCATGGCAGCGGGACCCGTTCCCCGCAGAGCATCAGTGACTTGTTACCTACGATAACACTGCAGGACCCCAGCTGACTAAGGAGATGCCCGTATTAAAGCCCCTGCTTCCAAGGAAACGGGCTTAGCGGTTCACAGCACTGCATCACCTCTGAACTTTAATCTTTGTCTCACAGCCTGTGACAAGCGCTATGAAATGGAGATGTGGGGCATGGCTGAAGAATAGGAACAATAATAAACATTCTTTTAACCGTTCATTTGACGAAACTGACACATTTTATTAAGCATGAAAAGAGGTCGCTCTTGCTTAGTCAGAAACCCTTCAGATTTTGATGAAAGAACTTCATGGTGGTATTGAAAAGGGGGAAAGATCCATGAGATGATGGAGGTCCAACCTCACCCTATTTTTACCTTTAAGACTATAACTAAAGCTGAACCCACATAATACTGAAACAGTGCCAAATGGCTCCTCAAATAGCCTCAGCAGTTACATTTTCCCCTCATGCTCTTGATTAAGTATATATCAAATATTCATGGCGATGGAAACGTGTAACAATGGCTCTTAGAAAGCCTGCTGAGTGTCTAATTCACTCAGATCATACAATATGTTCAGATGACTGAAACCGTATGCTATTTCAGAAACCTCGCTTGCTGTAATTCAGCACTGCGAGGCAAAAGTTCCATTGGTAATGGTCGCAAGGAGAGCCAAAATAAATTCCTGCTGCTTGTTTTCTTTGTGGATGTTGGTTTTAGAGGGCGAGAGAGAGACAGAGAGAGAGAGAGAGAGAGAGAGAGAGAGAGAGAGAGAGAGAGAGAGAGAGAGAGAGAGAGAGAGAGAGAGAGAGAGAGAGAGTGTTCCACAGTCCAGAACTCCTGAAAACGTATGAATAAAAAAAATGCATCCAGAATTATCAACCATGACACCTCAATTTGAACTCACTTTTTGAAACGATGGCAGATTGTTTGCTGTATGTTGCTATGGAAACCTGCTGCCTCCCTATCTCTTCTTTGGGTAAAATCCTTACTTTTTAGGGCAACAGCCAAACCAACAAAGCATCACAACTACTTAAATAGAATCACAGGATGTCATTACGTTGGTTAACCATCCTGACATGTTCGGATGTAAATCATCTGAAATGTGGGAAGCCAGAGGACGCCGGCTGATGCTGACTCACATCAAACAGAGCTCCTAATTTGAACTGACTTATTCTAATTCTGCAGAATGTGGGCTTCTTCTTTTTCTACATTTGTTTGATGTCTTTTCTTTTTTAGGACTTAGAAATCACATTGTTGAAAGTATGTGAGTGCTTTCAACCAAATATTACTAAATCAGCTATTATCCACTTAGTGAAACATTAGTTTGAGCAGTTAAAGGTGGTGACAGAAACTTGGACCTATATGGGAGCTGCTACAAAATCAAAACTATCCTTAGAGATGTTTTAAATAAATATGAAAAACTAATGAGCTTAAAATGTTTTTTAAATGCCTTTAATGCAGGAACCTCTTTATATACTAGATCAGTCTCCAGCATGTAATGAGGCTTCTACGTGTGCATGTCTAAGAGCTAGCCACTTTACTACAACATACGTGACTTTTGTTGGCTTTCAGGTCGCTGGTCCGCAGAGCCAAGTTGTAAACATGTTTTTTACCCACAAAGGGCAAAAGGGGCAGAAAAACTAATAATTCACTCTGGATGTGGTCATTTTAGCACCTACTGGGTCAAAAAATGATTCAAACTTATGAAAAAGTTATTTAGTGTGCCTTTAATGTTTCTGAGGTCAGAGTTCAGTGGCTTGATAAATAAAAAACCTTCATTTAAATTAATATTTATATATGACTTCATGATCGCCCTTATGTCAAATAGACTGCATGTCCAGAAAAAAAAGTTGCCACCTGGATTTAACTAAGCAAATAGATAGGAGCCTCTTATTGGATAATTACAAAACTGGTGGTCGTGGAACAGATGTTATTCTGAGATGGGTCAGATCTTTGGCATGCATCAAGCTGAGAAAACTTTTAAGGAGATTGCAGAACCTACTAACGTTGGGTTAGGAACAATCGCAGGAACCCATCCTCTTCAAGGAAGAAATGTGGCTGGAAAAAAATCCTAAATGATTGTGATCGGTGATCACTGAAAAGTTTGGTGGAATCAAATAGAATAAAAACAGTAAAACTCAGGGCTATGTTATGAAAATATCAGAGCATTTCCATCCGCACAATGAAAAGGTAACTCAAGGGATTGGGACTGAACAGCTGTGTAGCCGTAAGAAAACCACTAACAGTGAGGCCAACTGGGAAAAAGGCTTTCATTTGCTAGTAGAGCTCGGCAATAAATCGAAAATGTATCATTATCGAAATTTCTGACTGCTATCGGGATGATTTTTCCATGTCAATAAATTTGATTATAAAAAAATGAACAAATGTGTATAGGTCGGCAATGTTCATGTCCCTTTAAGAAGCTGTATCAGTGGTCAAGAGTCTACCAGCATCAATGCAAGCTCTTGGTGAAACATTAATGCAACACTGGATGGAAATAAACCTGGTGCTATTGCAGAAGCTTCTTAAAACAATGCCACAGCAAGTGTGTGCCGTAATAAAAACTAAAGGCGGTCCAACCAAATATGGGAGCATGTGCCCTTCTTATAGGTGGCGATGTTCTTTTGGGACAGGTAGTGTATCTTATATCCGAAATCAAATACTGAACTGAAACAACATTGTCCAAAGAAAAAATAAATCATAGCTCCTTGAAAGAAAACTACAAAGAGAAGAAGGATGGGGCAGCAGTAGCTCAGGAGGTAAAGTAGGTAGCCTCATGAATGGAGGATTGTGACAGGGGTATTCTGCTGTCGTGTTCTTGGGCAAGACACTTCACACTGTGTTGGTGTTGGTTGTCAGAGGGGCCAATGGCCTTGCCTCTGTCAGACCACCCCAGGGTGGCTTTGGCTACACACTAGCTCACCATCACCAGCAGTGTGTAAATGTGAGAGTGTGTGACTAAAGGAAAGTGCTTTGGGTGCCTTGAAAAGTGGTTTATTAATCCAACACTTTGTTATTATTAATAAGGTCACCTGAAGACAGAATTTTACAGTACAAAGGATACGATGTCTGATTTCTCTCTGAAACAGGTTGGCAAAGATGATTTTTCATTGGAAACAGTTTGAACCCCCCTTCAGTTCATCAGTGGCTATATTTCTACTGTTTCTAGAAAAAAAAGCCTCCCAGCTGAGATGTTTTCTGGATGTGATCAGAGGTGTCGCATTGCTGCCACATGAACGGTTGGGTTAACAGGAAACCATCAGCCTATGTGTGCCTGACTTGCCCCTTTCCTTCAAAGCACAACGTCCATCACATCCAGTCCACGTAAATAAACCAAAGTGCTTTGAGAGAGCATGTGTTATGGAGCTCGGCCGCAGCACGCCAACCTTCCAGGCTCTCGCTGCCCGGTTAAAGGCCTGCAGAGGGACCACAGAGCGAACTGACAGCCCACTGGAGGCCTGACAACAAGCCACTGAATCAAACCCAGACCAGCTCTCCTCCTCCTGCCTTCAGCCTCTTTCATCCTCTCTATACTTTGTGCGTCTTGAGCGGGTGAAATATGACAGATCTTTCCTTCGCAGCGGCTGCCACATATTTCCTCAAATTCATATGTAACCACAGCCTTAGCCATCTGCTTTTCCAAGGCTTATTTTCCTCTGGCGAGCTTTTGTGAGAAAAAGCCCAGACAAACACGGATGAAAAGGCAGCATTGGGTTCGTTGTTCCCCCAATAAATCAGCTGACTGAGCAAATGAAAAAAGGAAAATATGATGCAAACGGATCCTTGGGGTAGAAGTAATTAAAGATGCTAATGATGTGTCTATAAACACACACAGATAAATGAAGTTTATCACGAAGAAAAGCATAAACAGAAAACAAAGCCTGGTTTTAATCAGAATACAGATGCATGGAACAATTTACACCGCCAAGACTCTTAATTGGCTTCATGGATTCCTCGGTGCAGAAGGCATGTCTGAGCCATGATTGGACCCATTTGAGGAAGTAAATGCTGCAACAAGTCAATCAAAATCGCAGCGTGAATTTACAGAAACACAACCAGGCTGAAGGTTTGTGAGCAAGTCCTAAACTTTAAATCGTGGTCAGCACTTTCAGCAGGGATGAAAGCTGCACAGTTCCACTCACTTAACTCAGCTTTTCCAGGTCAATCAGCCTTTTCAGAACTCAGTACCTTCACCCTCAAATCAAAGGGCAAGAAGGAGATATTAACTTCGCCAGCATTGCGCAGTGACACTCGTTCTTTTCCCCTTCAGCAGATAATTACAGTTTTCTCTCCTTTCCGGAAAGCCTTTAAAAGCCCAAGCTGTGGTGGAAAATGTCATTATCGTTCCACTGTACTATTGGATTTATTCAGTGTTGTTTTATTTACGTTATTTTCAAAACAAACATGTTTAAAACTGCGCTGAGATGTGCCTGTTTCCATGCAAAATGGCATCATTGGTGTTTTACCAAACCATTAACCCTTTGATGCATAACGGTCACTACAGTGGACAGGTACTCAAAGTTGTTATTTTTTTGTTTTTGCTATTAGGCACAGCTGTTGAAGACTTTAATGCATGTGAGCCCCTCCATTTGGACTTCAGTAAGCCAAGCCGACATATTTCATGCTCAGAATGCACGCTGTCCACTGAGGTGGACATGTAATAAATTATTTGTAAATTATAAAATTTTACAAAAAATATTTGTTGAAATTTGTTTCATTCACACCTAAAGATGAATGAAAAAAATTGTTTAAAAAATCATGGTTGAAGATTTCATAATTCATGCATCAGAGGGTTAAAAAAAGCATGTGCTAAATAAATGTAAATAATCACAGCGGAAATGATGGTGACACGTAATCAGAAACTGACCCCAAAAAGTCAGTGAAAATCACATAAACCTCTTTTCAGAGAAGCCAGTTTACTGGATTTGAGGTGGGAGCTTTTAGCTCGGCTTAGTCACAACTGCCTCCACTTCTCTGGGAAACATGTTCGTATCAGAACTTTTTTTTTTCTGACAAAAATGGACTTTATTTAAAAAAGAAACTGTGCACCAGTTCAGTCAAATGCCTTACCTCGGCCGCTGGGATGCCTTCAGGTGGGCGACACTGCAGCAACACTTCCTGCTCCAGTAGCACTTCCTTCCCGAGAGGTTCCTGATCAAACGTCTTCCTTAAATCTGCAGAAAATGAACAATAATGATATTCACCAATACTAACTCAGACGTTGATGATCAATGGACAGAATTACAGTTAGAATGTGCATTTGTAGATGCTTTTAAAGGTGTGGTTCACCCGTTTATACATTTGCAGTGTTCTCTAGTAGGAATGAATGCTTTGTAAGTCAGCTCAGGGGGTGGGGCGGTTGGGGGAGATATACCATTGCACCATTTCCAGTAACTACCAGTTACCCACATCATAGCTGAGCTTCAACCAGCAGGATTCGGCATTTTATTACCTGAAATTTGGACATCTTGCCTCTGATTGGATAACAGCAACATTACTCTACCACTGACTTGCAACATGGATATTTTACCTCCACAATACCACTAGCTTGGATGAGTTCTGCCATGTGGTGGTGTTGCTAATGCTAACGGTTATCTTAAAGTAGCTGGGACGTTCGCTGCAGTTTCCTGGACACAAACAAAAACAGTCTTCCCCGCCGTCAGTCAAGATGGGTGAGTCCATGAATGTTAAGAGACAGTGTGACGTAGATCTGTCAGGCTTATCTAATCCTAGAGTTACACTGTCTATATTCTATCAGAAGCTAACACAAGAGATAAGTGTAGGAGACATGGACGTAATTTTCACTTTAGAAGTGGGGGGACACCGGGGGGGGGGGGGGGGGCTGGGGGGGTCACAGTATGTTCTAATGGGAAACAGGCTTCAACACAAATGGTTGTTTTTGGATGATAAAAAGTGCAGGGGTCAAAACTTGACTTTGGAAAAAGTGGGGGGGACATGACCCCCTGTCCCCCCCAAAAAATTACGTCCATGGTGGGAGATTATTTGCATGTTCAGCCTGCATGAAAAAGGTCAGTGACTGACTATAATCAGAAACAATAATTAAAAATCAAAAGAAATGACTTCATTTCCACTTGATTGATAAAACATTACTGAGTCCTAATTAAATAGTTTAGAGAGGCAAAGTGAGGAAGAGCAAGGTCATTAAGGTCATTATAACTAGCCTGGAAAGCCATCCTACACATATAGACATGAAGTCTGGCCACAGCCAGCTGTAGGGCTAAATATATGGTTGCGCTGAAACCAATTGGAGCAATGAACAACGTGACATATTAATCACTACAGTAATCATTTCATAGGGCAGTCCATCATACACCATCGAAGAAGCAAGTGCATCCTTTTTCTAAATAACCTAAGTACCTCTATCTGCTCACGCCTCAAAGAAAGGCTAAATCATCTGAAGTTGATGCCAAAGCTCAAACCTGAGCTGAGCCCGTCTTAGGCCCTGTCCACACGTAGCCGGGGATCTGCCAAAACGTAGATATTTTTCTACGTTTTGGCCTGTCATCCACACGAAAACGGAGTTTTTTCACACGAAAACGGATCTTTTTAAAAACTCCGGCCAAAGTGAAGATCTGCGTTTTCTCCATTTTGGGTGTCTGCGTGTGGACAGACAAAACCGGAGTTTTAAGGTCCGCAACGTCACTTTCCGCAACAAAAAATGCTGACATCACGTGTGCGACCTGTGTTTACACTAGCCGACAGCATGGATGCCCTCAGAGCTGCGCTCGCTTTATCAATTGTCCAAGCACTTTTTGCTTGTTTGTTTTTGCAAGCGGAATTACTGCTCCTTGCGGAAGACCACAGACGAAGGACGATGTTAAGAACGGGGGAAGTACTGCCGCCTACAGGTCTGGCATGTCCTTAACAACGTATTTATCCGGGTACGTGTGGACAGAGTTTTTTTTTTAAACGAGGTGGTGTAAATGCAAGTTTTTGGAGGGGCGGATATTCGTTTTTAAAAAAAAACCCGGCTACGTGTGGACTAGGCCTTAGTTGTTTTCTCCTCGCAGCTCTGGTACTAAGCCCGCCCAACAAACGTGGAGTGCTGTGACTGGCAAGACACAAACCTGATCCGGTCCCATGGTAGACCTGCTGAGGCTACAAAGGAGCACAGCTAGACCTGAAATGTTTTGCCCAGCCTAGGTTTCTAGGCTACATCACGACTGGATGGAAACATGAAAAGTTGACCTCAACAGAAGGAAAAAAATAATGTTGCATTTTCTCTAAGATGCAAAATACCTTCATTTTCTCAACTAAATTCTCAGTAGAGACAGTTGACATCTAACCTTTTGACATTTCTGATTCTCGCCTCATCACAGCACACAGAAATGTTTTCATGTATCCAAAAATGACTTTTATGAAGGACAGGTATTTAGGGTCCACGCCGCTGTGTGTCATATCCTGTTCATGACATTATGAGGTGGTCTCTGTAATATTCCTTAAGTGAGTACTTTGCTTTGTGCTGATCAGTTTTTGTAATTTTTAATAAATAATCTACACTGTAAACACTTGAGCAGAGTACGCTAGTTTAAGGGGAGACACGTCTGTAGACATTTGTCTTGAAAATGGGCAAACAGCTGATGTAAAACAATTAGTACAAACATTGAAACAAGAATAACTTCATTGGTTGACTATAATTTAACAGCGTAAAGGACAAACTGTCTGACTGCACTGAGGCTAAACTAGGCTTTAAGAACCTTTTTTCCTGTTTTTCAGAGTTTGTCCTTCTTAAATCATTTGGCCTTTCTCATATCACTGCTCACATCTACCCGGTATTTTCCTTAACCCTCTTAGACTGACGCTACAGGAGCCATGACTCAGACACGGGTGAGTTTGTAGATTTACATGTAAGATATAAAACTTTTTATTCACCGTTTCTCTCAAAGAGCAGAGTTTAAAATGTTATAAGTCACATTTAAGTGTATAGAAAAAAATGCATCTGAAAAAATGCTATAGTTGTATTGTTTATGTCGTCATTCCTGTAGTGGGACACCAAAGTTTTCCATCTTACAAATGATAGTCATTATTTCTGACACTACCATATATTTGGGATGTAGACAAGCGTTCCCATGTCGTGTGTTCTGGTGAGTCTGGGTTGGGCTCAGAAAGAAGACAACTAACAGGGATTTACGGCTCTGTTTTGAAACTTTGGCCTCTGACATTAAATCCACGACCAATCCTCCAAACTCCAGTAACACCATTTCCTTCAAAGCAAAATATGTTGCTGTTCACTCCCAAATGACACATCCACTGCACTGAAGGGCTTTCCTGTGAAATAAATCTGCACCTCCGTTTCCTTTAGTGGAAAACAAAGATGTGGTTCCTGACTAGTGTGAAAGGAACCCTGAGTGGCAAGGGGTGGCAAGATGGCGCCAGCGTGTTCAGCAAGCCGTCTGCTGTTCTCGATTTTTTAAATTTTTTCGCTGTTCCTATGTTTTGTGGTTAATGTTGGGACTGCTCTCCTGACTTATGACCGTGCCAACCTCCTAGATCTTCGTTCGCCTTGGCTCCCTGGCCAGGATTACCACAACTACCATCGCGAGACCCTGCAAATGCTGCGCTCCACTATTCCAGCCTCTCTGTGGAGAGTCCCCGGCCCGTTGTGGTTCAGGCAGGCCCCCACAATGCGGCTTTAAAATTGAGGCCAACCCGGAAGTAAGAAAAATTGCAGTTCCACCCTCATCCACTAGGGGCTGGTATCAGAAGCGAGCAAATCCTCATTGACTCCCATGTTAAAAATACCAATTTCACAGCAGAAATAAACATGTTTACAGCCTGGTACCAAAACATGTTTTTGGTTTAAATGATCTAGTTTACACTCATGACAACTCTGAGGGGGGTGAATTTTTTTCTCACTCTTCTGTTTAAGTGTATTAAAAGCCTAAAATTCTGTATAATTAATGAGCATCCGACCCACGAGCCGCCGCCTCAGACCTACGTGACCACAGAGCTAGCTCCGTGGAAAGACCTCAGTAGAGCCTCGGTCTGGCCCGGGATTTTGAGTCTCTGTGTTTGTGCGTTCTTTTTTGGATATTTTTGTGCAATTGTTGGACAAAATGACTTGCTGTGGCATTAATTGCACTAATAGAGCGTCCAAGGAGTCTCCACTTCATTCATTTCGGTAAGTAAAATTATATTTATGTATTTTAGGTCACTGCCGAGCTGAGCTTAGATTTTAACAAGTACTGTTTAACCATGACATTTAAATGTAATAGGGTAAAACCCAGTGCATTTAACATAATGCTGCACTTTAGAACATGGGTTTAAATATAACATGTTGGTGGAGCTGGGTTCTGTCTATCGGCTTGTGGAGCTCTTGGGAGACCGATGTTTTCCACCATTTCTCCCCTCCCCGCAGCTCGGCGCATCTCTGTCTGATCGCGGCTTCTGTCTGCTGCGCGGGCTGCCGGCTTGTGGTTCTCCCCTCCCCGCAGCTCGGCGCATCTCTGTCTGATCACGTCTGACGATTGCCAATTATATGCCTCTGTGAAGCCTAATGACTCCTTACAGCCCCTTGTTGAATGCTGCAATGATGTGAAGAGCTGGCTGTCAGAAAACTTTCTTTTGCTGAACGACGCCAAGACAGAGGCTATCATTTTCAGCCCTAAGACTTCTCAAAGTCCCCAACTGACCCATCCATTTATCACAAGTGGGTTGAAAACCCGTGTCACAAACTTAGGGGTTGTGATGGATGCTAAACTAAAAATGGACATTCATGTCAACCAGGTAGTTAAGACCTGTTTTTACCACCTGAGGCGTCTCTCTAAAGTTAAGCCCATTTTAAAAAGGCGTCATCTCCATTCATTTGTCCATGCCTTCATTACTTCCCGTCTCGACTACTCTAACTCAGTGCTATATGGCATCTCCTCCGCCACTCTCGCTCGCCTTCAGCTTGTGTAGAACACAACATCTCGATTCTTGACTGGCACCAGGCAGCGAGAACACATCACACCGGTTTTAGCAAATCTCCAATGGCTCCCCATCCATCTCCGGATAGAGTTTAAGATCCTGGTTTTTGTGTTTGAATCTCTCAATAACAGCACCTGGCTACTTGTCTGAGCTCATTCACCCTTATGTCCCTACAAGATCCCTCCGATCAGCCAACCAGCACCTCCTACATGCCCCTAGCTCCCGCTGTAAAACCCGCGAGGAGCGCGCCTTTTCGGTTTGTGCACCGAAGCTCTGGAACTACTTGCCCCTCCTGATCAGACTCTCTTCCTCTCTTTCCCTTTTTAAATCTTGTTTAAAACTCACTTTTACTCGTTGGCTTTTAATTCAGTCTAACTTATTCTCTTTCTTCTTTTCTTTTCGAGTTGGATTACTCGATTTTAATGGTTTTAGTTTTTATTTTTGATTGTTTTTATTGTGTGTTTTTGTTCAGCACTTTGGTCGGCTCTCATGCCGTGTTTAAATGTGCTATACAAATAAACTTGGCATGGTATGGAGTATGAGGGCAGGCGTAACTGAAGAGGCAGTTTTCTTAAGAATAAAGATGTTTACAACGGAGTTCGTCCATGAAGACAAACCTTGGAAATGTTTTTGTTCATCAACTCAATCCTTTGAGAAAACGTGGCTCTTCATCCTGGAATGTCATTAAAACAAAAATGTGAAGCTTCTTGATAATGATTAGACACATAAAAACAAGTTTTTTAATTTTCCAAAACAATTTCAACTATTTTAACAAGATGTAGGAGAACTAGCTTCATAGTTTCCAAATTCAGCTTCACTTTTATTCCCAAATTCCATTTTCCTTTTCTGAATTCCTTGTTTTGTGATATAAAACCTTTTTTTTAATATTAAAAAAATGTTTTAGTGTATGTGTGTAAACAAATATAAACAATCCAATAAATAAACAACTATTGTATGATTATTGACAAACAAAATCAATTAAATTATCCTAGAAAACATGGATTTTAATTTTCCATTTTTACTTTTGTTTTAATAGTAATTAGATTGAGAGACAATTTTGTGTTTTTTTTTTTAATTTAGTTTATTTTTTTATTTTGTTTTTATTTTAACAGCCTGTTCCATTTGCTGACTGGTTCTCCCATCTTTCCTGTTTCCTGATTGGATTTTCATTACTCTGCATTTTCGTTGTCGTCTTTTATTTGTTGACAAAAATGTCGATCAATATTCGTAATGATTTATTCTTTAGAGACGTATAATTTTTGTGTCCTTTTGTTAGCAAAAAACAAGTATTTGTCTAAAAAAAACCTGGAAAATATTTCATAAACGACATTACCATAGCAGCAAGGTAAATGAGGTTTTAAACACCTTGTTTATTTCAGAAGAGACCTTGTCCTGGTTGAGTGTGTGTGTGCATCTGGGAAATGTCAAATTATTGAACTCAATAAATTATACCAGCTGAAAGGGCGAGTGTTGAAGTGCAGGGAATTTCTAGAGTTATTTTTTCTCTGTGTAATGGCTTGCAGGGCAAATTCTCTGAGAATTGATTAAAGGACAAAAACTATTTTTTATCCCAAAGGAAAAAAAGTTAAAAACGCAGTAAAAGCAGTAAAGATGCTGCTTTTTGTAGCTGAAGTGTTCTTTTGTGATTTAAACACAATAAGAGACATTCTTTCTTGAACTGCCTCCTAAATGACAAAAGGTTACACAGACACAGTGTGACAGGTGAGGAGGCAGTCCAGTCACACGTTCTTCTATAGCCTGGTATATTCTGATTTACTGCATATGCACCACAGCAAAATCTAATAAATTAAATTTGATTCTCACACATGAAAGTATTATGGGAGTCTTCATGGGTACTGATATGGCTGCTCAGTGTGCAGTAATTCAGCGTGCCACCAGGCTGTTTAGGGCAACCCATAAAAGCTGGCAGCCACTTACTGGTGATAAGGTCCCTGGAGAGGCTAAAGCTCAACCACACATATTTCACAGCAGAAGATCAAGTAAAAATCCAAGCAGCAGACACCAATAAGAAGACTTTTGTTTCCACTAATGACACTTTTAAAGAAAAATTCTCGTGCATAAGCTGGTTCAGGTCTTAACATTAAATTAATGGCTTGAATTTTTGACGGTGCTCGCTGCAGAACTACAAAGGTGGAGCTGCACCAGAGTCAGCCCCGCCCATTCATGCAAACTCAGCCTAGCCCACTGACCTCTTGTTTTTGTTTTTTTTACTTTATCACAAACTAACCTGACCCACATGAATTATGGTTGTTACTAGTTTACAATTGTTAATGCTCCGTTCTATGCTCCAATGAAACAAGATAAATATAACTTGCAACATGACAAAGCCTGAATATATCCTGAAACAAAAAGGTTTCTTTTAGCAAATATCTGCCCACAGCCGCTCCAACAGAACCAGCCTAGAACAGCATTTAAGGCTCATTGATGTATGAATTCTGGTAGTCCAGTGGCATGATCGTCTACCTTAGGTTCTGCTTTCCCCTCAGCTGATGCTGGTTCAGCTCTCGGTGGGGTCGGCAGCAATCTGTTTAGCCAGCTGAAACATTTAATTTGTTTATATTTTAGTTGTAATGTTTATTTTCTGCAAAATATTTATGTCTCTAAAGGGTCTTAGAATTTGGTCGTTCCTAAACAGCATTTTAGTTGAAACTCTGCTCACAAATGGACTCACACTGGCTAAATAAACAAATAAATAAATAAACAAACACATTAGTCTTTATATTTTAAACGGTATACCAATAAATGTTTGTAAACATAGTACTGGCAAGTGTAGCTAGAAAAGAAAAGTTAATGCCGCTACTGGGAGGCGAACCTGCGCAAAACTGCATGCCACTCTGACTCCATAACCACTTCACCACTACATTTGATAACAAGCACGTGGCATCACATGTAATAGTGCCATCCAGTGTGTCTTTAGAGATGGGATGTATGGTTTTACCAGCGGTGTCTCAGTAGAAGCCATTTCAGAAATAATTTGTCAGAAAATTCACAGAATATCAAGATTTGAGAACCAAGACCAGACCCTGTTCAGGGTGAGGAGACCAAATTGAAGCTGAGATGGGAGGAAAATGCGTGAATGAGGCCAAAAATAGCTTTGGCGTGTTTCTTATGAGGAAATGACAATATCACATGGTAAAAAGTTCCAAAAGTTAGATTTTTAATTATATGGAACCTTTACAAAAACTGTTCAATTAACCTCTCAACTCCGTCCTCAGTCTTGCATTTTAGATGATATTAGCTATAACACCCTCTTTGGTTCCAGAATGCTATCAAGTCTGACAACTGGAAGGAATTGGACTGACTCTGGTGCAGCCCCGCCTGTGTGGTTCTGCAGCGAGCACTACTTGGAATGTTTTGATTAGTGTTCAGGAAACACTTTTTAAACAACTGCTACTGTATTCAAGCTCATGATAAGTATTTTTTTCTCTAAAACTGGAAGTTATTGCCCCTTTAATCTATTTAACAAAATAGGTTATCAATGGAGATGTGTGGCTGCCAGGTCAAGCATGTAGGAAGCAAGTGGAACCACTGTGTATGTATCTTGTGGCATAGGGACTATAAAAGTGAAGAACAGCACTGTATGGGTGCATCAGCAGCCTTGCCAAGTTGGGACAGGAAGCATTGCGTAATCAACTTCAGCGCATGCCGGGATGATGGTCGCTGTCATAATTAAAAGAAAACCTTTATTAACAACTTTCATACACAAACAATTATTTAAAATAAATGTACCTTCACTACTGCTTTGTAAAACATTCAGTGCATTAACTAATCATCCTAAAATGAACTACTTTCATTAGAAAAAACATTTTCAGAAAAGGCACTTTTCTCCCACAGCAATGGATTGTGGGTAATACCCTTCACCTAAGTCCACATGGATGCAGACTTGGGCGAATTGTGGATCAAGGGTGCAAAAGGGGTGTAATCAACTTCCGCACTTGAGAATCGGGACACCCGGCATTCCTAGTCGGGATCACACAATTGAGGGGTGCGAGTATGGAAGTGAGTTGGAATTGGGCCAAAGTAGCTGATGTGTGCAGCCCCTGAGCTGACAGCCTGTTAGGGTGTGGCTCAAAACGTCTGTTTCTGAATTCCTGACTATTTGTTTACTGGCTGTGGTTTAAGGTGACTGTGTGTATTTTTCCTGGTGATAAGGGGCAGTACATACCTATTCTTGTGTTTGAGTAAGACCATACCAACGAATGGCCAATAGGGTCGTTCAACCTCCAGCAAAATAACACATACATCAGACTGCCTTTCACAACAGGCAACCCGTGAAGAGGTAAACGTGTAAAACAACAATGTTTATGTATGGAGAGAGCTTTGGAACCATTTGTTACAAGTCAATAAATATATTTCTTCCTCACAGCCTCCTAGAAGGAAATAAAATGATGTCGCCCAGACACTTGACCTGCTCCCATGTATTATACACCCAATTGTTATGTTATATGTTATGAAGCCACCATTATTTTTGAACAACTGGACATCATTTAATTCATTTTCAACATAATGATGGATATTTCCAGAGTTTAAAGGTAAAAACACATTGTAATATTAATAATGGTTTACTGTGCATTGGTGTTTGGCTAGTTTAGGTTGTTTTCACTTTGGTTAAAGTATTGATAGACACAGGCATGTGGTTACCATGGAGACCCTAATGTGCCTCAGACTGCAGCTTAAACATGTTTTTTTCTATACTTTTCATTTAGTTTTTAAGTAAAATGTCTATTTAAAGGTATAGCAAAGGATCGTTTTGCTGCGGGTGGATCATCTGAACCATCGGTCCGCTTACTGTCAATCATTCTGGTGAACCATTAATGCCAGGCCGTCGTCGTACATCGCCATACTTTGCTGGGTAGTTTTCACTTCCTGCGCAAAGCGAAGGCTGGGCTCCCCACAGATGCCTCTGTTGCCGGTTTTCTGCTCAGCATACTATTTGGAGAAATTGATTTCCGATTACTGCTAGAAGAAGTTGGCTGCAAGGCCGGCAGCTACTTGTAACGGGGATAACTGGGCGTTCTTTCCCATGAGCATTTTTTTTTCCCCAAAACAAGGACAGGGTGGTTCTTTCCTGAAATTCTGAAACATCCTCCGCTGTACCTTTAATCAAAGCTTAGATTGTTGCAAAAGTCAATTTTGTTTTGATCTGTAGTTGAGTTGGCTCCCTCAGATTTGTTCTGCATTACGACTGATGTAAAAGTAACAAGAGAGTAAATTCTTTGCTTTAAATACTTTAATCAATGCAGGTTTTGAAGTGTTCCTCTCCCCTCGAGTCCCTCCTTTCCTCTCTCCTCCTTACCCCAAACGGCCCGGCGGCTCACCGAGTAGGAGTGAGACGAGCTGAGTCGACATTCCTGTGGGAATCGCACTATTCTGTCCTCTGTGCACAAACATTCTGAGCCTCACAAAGCCCACAGAAAGATGCCCATCTGACAACCATTACCTTAAGTGGATGTGTTTGGCTACTCGTGCTAAATTACCCCAGCCTCACTCTTAAGAAATGGTTTATCCTATGCTCGGTAAATAATTAGCTACTGGAACGAGTCTAAGATTAGAAATGACGGTGAGCGCATGCCGGGATGGAGACTAAATGAAACACTAAAGAGTTAGTGAAGTCCCTTTCGATACAGCTGAGGTTTTAACAGATAAATGAAAAAATCTATTCCCTTTCTTCTGAAAACAGACACCTTTCACAAGACCTTTGGAAGACATTTTTGTTAATTAATTTTCATGTTCACGCTTTTGTTGCCAGAGTTTGGGTGAGCAACCACTGCATCCAAATAATAGAAACCAATCAAGAGGATTCTCTGAAGGTCAGAGAGACTTTTAGGTTTCACTCCTGCCACACTTCTTGCTCGACCAGCAATGTTTACACATCTAAAAACCTCCTCCCTTAACACAGCACTCTTTTAGCTGGCTGTGACTCACCATCGGATTAAACTGCTTATGTTTAGATGATGTGAGAGGAGAGGAAAACAACCCCAGTTTCCATTAGCCTAACGGGACGGAGTCTGCCTCTGACAAGACGGCTGCCTGAAGAGGAAGCCCAGCGGAGGAGCTAATCCATTCAGCAGAAGCTAATGGGAGGGGAAGAGGGGTCCATTGTGATTTGAGGGATAGGTTAGCACTGGCAGGCCTCTCATCACGGGCGATTATGTGAGGTGGAGCAGCGGGAGCGGGCTCAGTGGGAGACTGAGAGGCTCAAGTCTGATTCACCAGGCTGCTACAATAGAAGCAATAATAAGAGTGTTTGAAATAAAGAGAATGCACCAAATTTGAAGACAAACTGTGAAGGAAATGCAGGCAAACAGCAGGTGAGAGACAGTTGGTATTTATTTAATTACGTAACGACGAAGAGCTTAATAAGATTAAAACCGAGAAACTTGAACAAATAGATACTGTATATTTGTCCCTATCCAATTAGTTTTCACCCCCCAGACATTTCTTTAGGTACACCTCACCAGTACCGCCTTAATGCTTCAAGTCAGATTTATGGAAACTCCAGATCCGCCCCATCCCAAAGGTTCTGGACTGGACTGTGATCTTGTGAACTCATCATCATGTTCTAGAAACCAGTCAGAGATGATCTGAGATGTATGACGTGGTGCTTTATGCTGCTGGAAGTGACCATAAGAAGATGGGCCCATGTGGTCGTATAGGGATGGACATGGTTAAGCAGTACTCAGAAGCTGCTGGGTTTCAACCAGACTCAGTTGGTTCTGACCATCTGAATGTTGCAGCTGATATCAAAACCCATCAGATTGTGTGGTCTTCTGCTGCTGGAGTCCATCTGCTTCAAGCTTCAACATGCTGGAAATTCAGAATTGACATTCTAAAGACCTTGGTTGTAACAAGGGGTTATTTGAGCTACTGTCTATCAAAAAAATATTTTCATCCAAATAACAGCTGTTCACTGGATGCTTTCTCTTTAATTGACCAACCTATATAAACCCTAGAGATAGTTGTGGGTGAAATTCCCAGTAGATCAGCGGGTCCCACAATACTCAGACCACCGCACTTGGAACCAACAACCATGCCATGTTCACTGTCATTATTCTGGTTTCCTGGTTTAAACTTCAGCAAGCCCTCTTCACTTACTTCACCACGCCTCTGTCAGTGCGCCGCATTGTAGCTCATCTCCATCAGTGTGTGAATGTGTGTGTGAATGGATGAACGATACACCGTAGTGTAAAGCTCATTGGAATCCTCTGACTCTGAATGGCGCTATACAAGTGTGGGTCATTTATCATTTAGATGTCTTACAGAAGTCCTTCACTCATATTTTCATTAAGCCGTGCTCTTTGTCTCGTCTCTTGCCTTGTAAGTCGCAGTCAGGGGAAAAAGAGAATTCAGCTGGAGGAGAAAGCAGCTTCAGATGGCAGGAGTCTTATTTCCTGATATTCTGACATGTAGCCTCAGATTGGCTAACAACAATGCGACTCTACTACTGACTTAATTTGCTCAGCAACGTTGATGGTTTATCCCCACAAATTACACAAGCATGGAGGAGTTCTGCTGTGTTTTGGAGTTGCTAATGCTAATAGTTAGTTTCTACTAGCAGAGATGCTCTCCGCTGATTCCTGGACGCTAAACCAAACAGCCTTCCCCGTAGTGAGTCGAGATGGGTGAGTCCAGGAACGTAAAGTGACAGCGTGACGTAGATCTGTCAGGCTTTTCAAATCATCGTCTATTTTCTATCTTTCTCAGTGAAGGGCGTCTTTAATGCATAAGGTTGCCGTAATGTGATTGGATGATCAGCTATTTGTGTTCAAATTGTATAGGTGTACCTAATGAAGCGGAGTAAATATTTCCTTTTTTTGGTTACCGAATGAGAAGAAAGAACCAACTTTGGCAAAACAGTGACTGACAGGAGCTGGGAGGTGACACGATCTCTCTGATGCTGCTAAAGGAGTGCCTTCAGGTGATGACTTGACAACAGTGCATAAGCAGATGTGTTGCATAACACACCCCGGTGTTGTAAAAATGCTGCCTTGATGCTGCAACTGTACTTAAACAAGTCTGTTTACTGCACAGTCTTGTGGGGTTTCATTACTTTTCAGATTTTAACAGGAACATCCTTTGGGGAAACGGCTAAAACGAACCGCTACTCCAGAGCTGAGGCTGTGTTTTTCAATACTTTGGGAAAAAAATGTAGGAGGACAAAGACAGTCTGAAAACAAATGAGGTCTGTGGAGGGGGAGGAAACAAAACGAGGGAACACTGATATAAACATCCATCGTATTATATCCTCCATGTGTAAACATTGCTTCAACTCTCCATTTCCTCCCTGCTCCTTCTAGGGGTTACGTTGGACCTCAATCGCTAACTTTTCCTAAACTTTCTTCTGAAAAAAGTTCAAAGCATGAATAGCGTTAGCAAAAAGCCCTGGTCTGGCAGTGGAGATTTGATTTAGAGAGGAATACAAAAGCGAGAGTGCAGATACTCACAGGCGATGCGGACGTGGGCTTTGCGGCTCTTGGTGGTTCCAGCGGAGCTCCAAGCCACACACTGACACCAGAAGTCCTCAGGCCCAAACAACTCCTCCACCTGCTGCCGAGTGATCTCTATGCTGGCCTCTCTCACAACCAGGCCTGCGAGGAATACACAGAGGACGGAGGAGGAGGTTTAGAAAGGCAGGAATCATTATAATAAAGAGAGGAAACGTTATAGACACAAAGCAGGTGAAAACTAAAGCAGCATGTAAAACAACAAAATTAGCTGACATTAAACAAACTAACCTCACAAAATGTGAGCTGGTGTCAGTCTGGCCTGATTCTAAGAGCTGTTTACGCCTGGGCCCTGTGGGGGTGGAATCTTGGCGTCATGGCTAACACAATCCTGTTTGCTAACTCCTCTGATTACCGCTCATTTGGGTGCCAGGACCCAAACAAACAAATCTTCCTCAGAACAAACGCCTCTACCCACAGCTGCCACTCCAGAGCAGATTATGCTGCTTTCACAGAGCGAGCATATCTGCGACCGTACGTATACTGTCGATGAAAGATGTCCCCTTACGTGTGTGTTTCTGCTATACAGCCCAGGAACAGCCACTGAAAACATGGATGCTTCTCATCCAAAATCACATTTTACATCTTCTCACCCTTTAGTGTCTGAGCCCGACACGAGTTGAGTTACAGTTAAATGAGGAAACACGTTCAACGCCTCTTGCGATGGTCCTTTTCTTTTTGCTTTAGCCTCATGCCGCTCAGTCACAGAACAGCTTTTGAACGGATTCAAGTTGGAAACGGCTGTGCAGATGGCCTGCAACACTTCCACAGAATTTCCTAAATGAGCGTTCATGCTGAGAATATGCCATTCCACCTCATCTCCTAAAAGGCCTAGGACCATACTAGGTCTATAAATCGGAGTTGAGTGGCCTGTTAGAAGGGGGAGATGGAGGGGGGGGGACAGAAAATCGTAGAGTTGATGTAATTCTCCTGAATGTGTCGTGCTTGTGTATCTGGTCAGCAGTGATGTGAAGCTGAACTGTGACTTTTAAATCATTTCCTGTTGCTTCTGAGAGTCGATCTGTGTGCCCAGGGAATGGTCCCTGCAGATTACACCGCCATCAGTCTGCAGCCATCAGGCTGATGTTGGACCAAAAAGAGAAAAACAGACTCTTGAAGAAACCAGCAGTTAATCCATCTTCATTATGAACACCTGCTGCCAAAAGGCAATGAATCAATGGACTGATTTTAATGTAACCGAGGAAATAACCATGAAGTGATGGTCTGTCCATATCCAGGGGTCTCATCCTTGCAAGAACCTCTCCGACCCGGTCCATGTAGGGCGGGTCCTTCCTTAACCGATAAGACCAGAAGGGAGCAGCTGTGAATTCAGACAGTCTAGCCTTGCTGTTTAATTACGCCCTTGCCTCAGCTTCTGTGCTGTCACTTAGCAACCACGATGGTGCTAAACAAAAGTTAAAATTAATGGTAACCAGCCATTATTTAGATAGGGCCTTCTAGGCTTCAATAACCCCCCTAAGCAGTGACGGCTCGTCCATAGGGGGCGCCAGGGTGTCGCCCCACCAGTCTCACAGAAAGAGGAAGAAGAGAAGAGCTCCTCTCTGAACTCTTGTTTTTAATGAGCCAGACTGGTTGGTGCCCTTTGTGATGGAGCGCTGGCACCGCTCGGAAGAATGCAGCACCTCTGGACTTTAACACAGCTACTATCTACAACTTCTGGAAGGAACCCAATTTAAGATGGTCACCAGATCCAGCATCACAGACGCAACACTAGGATTTGATGAGGTAGTAGCCGAGGGTCATTCACCAGACATACTAACAGGGCTGAGCATAAAACTAGAGTCGAGATTAGAGCAAGACAATAAATCCATCTTTTCTGAATATCGTGGTGTAAAGTCTTGACAGGGTGGTGGGTGATACGACTTCCTTTTAAGGAATGATAGAACTTTAATCCTCTCTCTGACAGTATTTTCTCCTATTCAGGCACACAATCTGAGTTTAGCACTAACATTATTTGCTTAAGAAGACAAAACCAGCCCTCTATCGAATGATTTAGAACCTTACCCCAAACCTGGAATCAAAATCAGCACGTTGATGCTTATAGGACAAAGAAATCTTACTCCAAGAGGTGTGGTACGCTGCGCCTAGATGGAGATAAGACCTGTAGCATTAAATTCCTATTTCTGATGTTTTTTCATGTTTTCCTGCTCAAAATGAAAACCATCTAGTAATGTTGTTGATGATCAGAATCCCTCACTAGAGGTAACAGCTCCTTCACATGATGCATCATCCACTAACGTGTTTTTAAACTGGAAAAGCGTTAGGTAGGTTTCCTGCAACACTTCAATCACAGATTCCATTTTGCACAAAATAAACAAACAAAAACAGCAAGAAAATGAAAATGTAGTCGATACATTGTGAAGAGACACAAATGAAAAGGGCTGTGCATGTCGACCTACACAATGGACGGTGGAATTAATTATTAATGTTCATGTCTCAAAGGGCTAAAAAACCACCAATTTAACTTCTGTGCTATTTTATCCACGCTGACAGCAGTTTGATGTTTTGTTTATATTTCAATAGATTCTAATTAAACTAAATCTACTAAAAAAGTAATGGATTGTTTTTTTTTAAAATAACTGATTTATAAAAGTAAACTTTCATAAATTAAACTTTTTATGATAAAAGGTGTATGAAAGTAAATAAGTGTGTTACAGGTGTGTTTTTAGCCATCACACTGACGGCCAAAACGAGCAGGAGCACGTTCTTCAACAATGATCCTTCAGGTCCTAAAAACTAAATTCTCCTCTGGTTCATTCTCATCTCCTGTAGGACAAACAGAGATCTGTCAGTGTGACATCATTACAGCGCTGAAATGGTGTCGTAGATCACTGACTTACGTGTCCCCCGATGTGCATTCAGTCTGTAATTTAATCTTTTCCTGCAATCTAATTAATTACGGGCTGATTCGCTGCCAAATGAGCTAGAGACAAGATGAGCTAATTTGGGACAGATTGTGAACCTCAGTCAGTAATCGAAATGTACAAGAAAGTAAATCAAGGTGATTTTAAATCATGCCGCAAGTTCCCAGCTGGATGAATGGATCCTTGGCTGAATGGTGTTTGCTGTAACCATCAGGCCTGATGCTCCTTTACTAAAAATAAAGCTAATTTGGTTTAGCATGAATAAGACGCTTTGTCGTTAACGCTAACGTCACAAAAACTGAAATGTCTCGTAGAAACGATAGAAAAAGAGGAGTCAGTCTCATGTGACTTAGACGTTACCTTTGACCTCTGCTAAAAGGTTTTAACAGTCATCCACATTTGGTTTTTCAAGTAGACATAAGAGATTCTGGCTACACGAAAAATGCGATGAGACAGGCTGGTTAAAAAAATGAACATGCCATTTTATTTCAGGTTCAGTGCATTAACACTGCCTTCTTGTTCTAACAGACACACACAAATGCGCGCGCACACACACACACACACCAGCTTCGCCTCATGTAAAATTTACGCGGCGCGCCAACAGGCAGAGGAGCAGCCTGTCTGTCGTGTCACCATTTGCTGCTGCACGTTTCCACAGGCATGTCTTGGTGCGATGGAGGGGGAGAGGACGTGCTGGTGTGTGCTAATGCCTTCTCCAAAGAGGATGTTTTGTTATCTGGAGAATGTCACGAATGTAGCAGCAAGGCAGAAATCAACACAGGTAACAGTAAACACAGCCTCATCTTTCCTCCGACTGTTTGAAGTTTGGCACACGAACGAGTCCTCGTTATTTTGTCGGAGCGCTTTCATCTTTCAGGGTTTAAATCAATGACTTATTTATTTCTTGCAGTAGCAGATAACTGCGTTTTTCTAAGTCATTTATGAATTTTTATCACACCTGGATTAGGATTTTCTGAGTGTGTTCCACTTCAGAAACATCAAGACGGCTGTGCCAGAAACACAGAACTCTGAACTGCTGCTGACCTCATCCTGCGAGCGCAGACGCTGGCTCAGCTAGCATCTCTTTTGCTCCAGGGCACTACAATCATAACAACACAACAGAACACAGCGTTCAAGTTGCAATCAGGAAGGACAAAGCGAGTGTGAATCATGTCAGGGCCGACGATGAGGGCCCACTTCAAACCGCTGTGGCCATTAGCCTGAAAAAGTACAGAAAAGGACCCCATTCATAGCTGCCTGATGCAGGGAACTTCATTAATAATGATCCATTATTAATGGTGGTATTAATGTGATCTGGCCCAGCTCCTTTGTGTTAGGACTGGCTAAGATCATTGATCAAAGCAGTCAGGAGGAAGAGGAAGCATTGGTCATCGAAGACGAGCCGTAGGGAGGAGGGTTTGCGCTGATTAACCGTCCAGATGAAAAGGACTCCTGTTTGATCTTCTACCTCTGTCTCTGAGAATGTGACAAGCCGTTTTTGGCGTGTGTTACACCAGCTGATTAGAATTAATTTACCGCTCATTTGCTCAGATCAATACTCGTTTTGTTCAAAAGAGACTCAAATCCGTCCCCAAGCCTGGGAGGTGAAAGTTTCAGCACTTACGAGACAACGGCTCAGGCCCTGTCCACACGTAGCCGGGGATCTGCCAAAACGTAGATATTTTTCTACATTTTGGCCTGTCATCCACACGAAAACGGATCTTTTTAAAAACTCCGGCCAAAGTGAAGATCTGCGTTTTCTCCATTTTGGGTGTGTGCGTGTGGACAGACAAAGTCGGAGTTTTAAGGTCCGCAACGTCACTTTCCGCGACAAAAAAATGCTGACATCACGTGTGCGACCTGTGTTTACACTAGCCGACAGCGTGGATGCCCTCAGAGCTGCGCTCGCTTTATCAATTGTCCAAGCGCTTTTTGCTTGTTTGTTTTTGCAAGCGGAATTACTGCTCCTTGCGGAAGACCACAGACGAAGGACGAGGTTAAGAACGGGGGAAGTACTGCCACCTACAGGTCTGGCATGTCCTTAACAACGTATTTATCTGGGTACGTGTGGACAGAGTTTTTTTTTAAACGCAGTGGTGTGGATGCAAGTTTTTGGAGGGGCGGATATTCGTTTTCAAAAAACCCTGGCTACGTGTGGACTAGGCCTGAGTTATGAGTGTAAAATACCAGTTATACCTCCTATCTAAACACACTTATTTGTGTCTCATAAACACCTGTAGCTAAAACAACAGGTGAGCAGTTTGAAACGGTCACAGGTTTCTGATCTTATCTTATTCTGACATTATGGATCTGATAGCAAGTTAGCATCTTCCAATCATTCAGAGTTTATGCTTCAGTTTTCAATCCAAGTTCATCTGTTGCAGCACTTTTTACCAGGAGTGTTTTGGTTAAACTGTGGCCCAAATCAACCACCATTCAGGGAATATTTTATTATTTTATGTTGGTAAACACACAGCAGTCTATTTAAATCCATACAGTGATGCAAATTATAAAGGGACTAAAATTAAATGAGCATTTCTGAATATGACTATGACTTTCTTTACTAGTTTTAATCAGATTCAAAGATGAAAAGTTTGTATAAGGAACTTTTCTAAATGAATGTTCCCACCATCTGTAGGAACTGAATTTTAATGATCAAAAATAGTGATGCACTGATCTGAAATTTTCTGGCCGATATCTAATATTAAGATCACGGTTATGGCCAATAACCGATATTTGCCGATACAGATATATTGACATCAATGCTTCTAAAATCAGCAGATTTTGTATAGAATGAAAATGATTAAAGCTGAATTTACGTTATTATGTACAAACAAAACACACATTTACACTTCTGAGATGACTACAATCACTGTTCACATGACTAAACAATTACACATCACCCCCCTCACCCTCCGAAACAGGCAAACAAATGGAGACGAGATTGAAAAAATATCTGTTGTTAATATCGGCCCAGTTTTATTTATCGAACCGATACCGAAATGTAAAAAAATGACTAAAATCGGCCGATACCGATATTAATGCCGATATATTGTCCATTCCTATTTTACAATTAAAAGATGAGTTATTAAGGCACAAAGTATGCATCCTTAGTCTGTTAGCAAAATATCTCATAAACAACTGTGTAAGTTGATTAACTTGATTCATACAAGCCAAAAATATCTAAACCTGTCCATTTGAAAGGTGGCAGGGGTCATCCCTAAAACATAAAGCTACAAATACCAATAACTGTCATGGTCTGTGTCTCTTTGTGTTCCTCTTGTGTCCCCTGGTCTTCAGCCCTCCAGATATTTCCTCTCAGGTCCTGTGTTCCTTCAGTCTCCCCACCATCATTTCCATAGGTCTATTATTCCAGTTTTGTGCGTGGTGTGTGTGGTGTGTGTGTGTGTGTGTGTGTGTGTGTGTTTATGTCATCCTCCAGCTAGGTGTGCGTGTATGTGTGTCTATGTCCTCCTCCAGCTAGGTGTGTGTGTGTGTTTATGTCCTCCTCCAGCTAGGTGTGTGTGTGTGTGTTTATGTCCTCCTCCAGCTAGGTGTGTGTGTGTGTTTATGTCCTCCTCCAGCTAGGTGTGTGTGTGTGTGTGTGTGTGTGTGTGTGTGTGTGTGTGTGTGTGTGTGTGTGTGTGTGTGTGTGTGTGTGTGTGTGTGTGTGTCCTTTCCCAGTCAGGTCTGGTGTCCTCTCCTGCTCCTCCTCCCTGAATAGTTATCACTTCCACCTGGTTCTCTCCCCTCACACCTGCAGCTCATCATCCTCCCATTATGCCCCAGTGTATTTAAGCCCTGTCTTGTCGGTCCATTGTTGTTTGTATTTCTGTCAGCCTTTGTTCGTGCTCTGTCTGAGCCTTTTTTGGTCTCCAGGTTTTTGGTGCTCTAAGAGAGCTTTGGGTGTCCTGTGCTCCAGGACTTTTGGACTTCGCTGCCTTGGATTTATTTTTTGTTCTTCCAAAATAAAGGGATTTTACATTACCAACTTCTGCCTCGAGTCATCCTGGGTAAATCTGCATATTTGGGTCCCAAACATCCCCACAACGTGACAATAACTATTGGATTCACTTTATTTTGAACAAAATATCTACTGAAAAACAGGATGGACTTTTAACAAACCTTTCAGAAAACTATCAATACACTCAAAGCTGCTAAAGCTAATTAGCTTAAAGCATTTTTTCATGCCTATTAATGTTCTAACAGTATAGTGATAACTATAGTGGAGAAACAGCCGGCTGCTACCACTTCAAATTTAGGATAAACTACCCGAGTCCCAAAAAGAAAAACACCGACAACAAGAGACATTTGGACCTAGAAAACGGTGACTGGTGTTTTGCGCTCTTGTTACCATTGGAATTGTGGGTTTCCGTCCGATTCCAGTAGATGCGTCTTAGGGAAGGTACCCGGGGTGAGTGTTCCGTGTTTGTGTTCAAAACCTAGCTTGTACCGTAGATTTGCTATAGCAGCAGTTTTCCTCAGCAGTGCAGTGGGGAGTTGGTGCTTAACTCCAGTGGTCATCAGGCAGGGGACAGCCTGAACATGTTTCCAGTCCATCATGGAGACACACAGAGACAAGCCACCAGTCACACACACACTCGCTCACACCTAAGGACAATTTAGGTGTGTGAGAGAAATCCTGAGTACCAGCTGTGGGACAGGAGGAGCTCAGGAGGTAAAGCGTTGTTACAAATACGGGCCATTTATCAAAGGAAAACCCACGCATGCATAGGGAGCGATGCCAACTCCACATAGAAAGGCAACAGCAGGGATTTGAACCTGCAACTTTCTCGCTGTGAGGAAACTGTGCCACAAACTGCACCAGCATGCTGCCCACGATCAATACATGCGCTTCAACCTATTTAACATGGCCACCGCAGTTTAGAAGCCTCAGACACCACAAACATAGCTGATTCAGTTTTACATTGCACTGAACTAAATTTGGTGTAATGATAGCTAATTACCCCCAATGCAGATGGTGTATGTTGCATGAGATCACACATTTTTTTAAGTTTTAACCAAAACAGCAAAACCTCCATTTCTCAGCATAAAATCATCTCAGTTTAAACAATCTGTCATAAAAGGGAAAGCAGTGGTCACTATGCAATCCTTCAATGGGCCTTTAATCCCTTAAAAAAAACACTGAGCTGCATTTGGTTGTTTAAGCATGAAGACAGAAAAGAAAACAACAGATTCTTTGATGTAATCATGTCCTAAAATTTCCAATGTTTCCAACATCTTCACCTAACCTCACATGTAGAAATGTTTTTTTTTTCTCTCGCTGCAGGAGATATTCATGATTCTGGTGTGCATCCCAAGTCATTATCACACTAGAAAACAAATTTAAGAGCAGTCAGATGGTACTCTGAAGATTCTGCATGGTGGATGGTAATCGAAACATCTGTGTGCCGAAATGTTTGCACAGCGCTGCACACGGAGTTCAGGAGCGAGTGTAAAACATCTGGATAAATAGGCACTGCATCCAGCCTCAAGCCTAAATGAACACCTGCTGTTTCTGTCTCCAGCCTCTTGTACTCTTAATCTTAATGTGTCAATCTGTGTTTGCATAAACACATCAGTTCTCCTCAACATGACAGAATGATGAGAAGAGAGCGATCCACTTTCTTTAGGCCATGTTATCAGAAATATTGACCAGGCTTGCTGGGTTCTATCGGCATTCCTTTTTTGTCAATTTAGAGAAATCAGAGCAGTGGGAGTGGGTTGAGAGCAGGAGCACACATTCGCTGGGCTCTAGTGGGGTTGAGTGTGTTTTGTGTGCATTGCAAGAGCATAAATGAATGAATATCTGCTCAGTAAACAGCCTGTGGATACGGCTATGTAGAGTGGGTGCTTGTGTGATGTGTGGGCTGTTTCCTTGTTGATGCTTTTGGCACAAAACCTCCTGACACAAAGGCTAAGAGCCACTGCTACCTTCTCCCTGTTGTTTTGTCATAAGCCTAACTATGAAACACAAGCTCCATGTTTTGCTTTCTTCCTAAAGCACGTTAGGGAAAAAATAAAAACGATGTCAAGTAGAATTCCAGGTACTAGTTTTGCAGCTGACTGTAGTCTTTAATAATGTCTTGTCGTATAGGTCAGCAGCAAGAGTGCTTGAGAAGTATGATTTAACACACGGATAAAACACACTTTCTGATCCTTAAAAGTGTGTGAAATGGTGCGTTTATGATCCTAAACGTTCAGGTAGGAGCAGCTGTCAGCGTGTTATCTGTGTGGGAGCCTGCGGACGAGTATGTGGCAGAATAGTGGAATGAAAAGGGAAAAATGCAATGTGATTGGTACCTTTTGGCAATAAAAAAAACCCTCACTCTCAAATGTAGCAGCTGAATGTGGCCAATCAGTGCTAGCTTGTTGTGTGTAATGGCTCTGATGCCTTCAGGTGCCGAGCTCTGCAGAAAACAACCCTGCTGGAGCTTCTTTACCTTCACGTCTTCAACATGCCCACAAATAAATCTATGTGTAACCTTGAAGACATAAATCACAGAAACGTTAGTGAAATTAGGCCATTTCTTTCTTTAATGGGATCCAAGCAAACACATTTTTTCTGCAAATAAAGATGCTAATGAGCCAAACAGTCTGCTTATGTTTGTATAAGCAATTTCAAGGTAATATGGAAGCTTTTATTACCTTTAAATTCTACTAAAAGGTGATCATGCTTGATTTATGCCACATTCGCCATACCATTTGTCTTTCTGGGCCCATCAGGATTACGTATTTGACCAATCCTACTCCAATCCTTTTAAAATCCAGTTACCTGGGCCTGTTTATTGTTATGTTTTATGTATTCTAGAAAATGTGACTGTGACTGGGCAGCACTGAGCATGATTAAATGTATTAGTGAACAAAAGGAAAACTGCAGAGACCACAAGGTGGAGAGAAATCATCTTAATGAGCAAGCATTCCTGTTTAGGGAGTGAAAGGTCAGAGTCCTGAAATTAGACGTGTCTAAGAGAGTACAGATGTTAGCAAATTAGCTGTATTAGCTGCAACACAGCAAATGTTAATATAGCTCTGAAAGGCAAAGAGTTTGCCATCTTTACTAGGCAAGATACAATGAAACAACTGAGTTATAACAGCAGGGTAAAACGTGCACGACTCTAGCCTCAGTGTGCATTCGATTCAACGCACGTGCAAAAAAGCATGAGCTAAAACAATTTGTGTACATTGAAAGGTTGTTAACTGTGCTTACCTGTTCACGTGTTGGCTTAAAATACATTTCTAGGGCCATTTTGGAGTGAATTCACATGTAAAGTTTGCAAATGTCATCTTAGCCATCTCGCCTTTGTTAGCACCTTGTATTTCACACATGAACTAACGGCTAATCTGCGTGCAGCCAGTACAAAGTGATTTTTGTATGTTTGCATCCTACTTTTCATTAATTGTAGTTACTGCTACTTGTGTGTCTCCTGTTCTGTTTTTCTTATGCTATTTGATCCCTGGAGTAGTTCAGGTTTCAAAGAGACATTTTATGACTTTTTTCCCAAGTTATAATAATTCGTGATCAAATAGGGAATTTTTTTTAATGAAATTCATTGCACTAAATCCATCTCACAAAAAGCTATTTCAGCTGTTTTATTCTTGACATTTTCAGTAGCCTCCAGAATGAGTCGTTTCATGGCCCTGTCCCTTTCAGAAAACTGCGGCTGGCCACGCCCACCCATTCCCCACTCAGGCTGCTATAGTAGTAGGTAGCAGTAAGTACAGAGCCGCTGCTCCTTCAGCAGCAGCTCTCTCTTCTACATGGGAAGTGGTTCTATTATATTGACCCGTTTGTGATGTCACAAACAAGGACTTTTTGAAACTGCTAGGTTTTAGGCCCACCAAAGGATTGACTTTTTTTCACATTTAAAGTGTTTATAAAGGTTGTAGAGACCCACATAAATGGTTGCTCATTTGCATTTTTAACTGATTTCAAACGCTTTTTGGAATTTACCTAGCTGCCTGCTGCCAACTTGGGCCTCACTCACTACCAAACCTGTACATGATGAAGCATGAGACACTTGTAGCGTACCAAATCGCCAAATACCAAAATATTTCATCAATATGACCAAAACGTAACTTCTTCATACAGGTCAATCTGACACCATGATGCCGATATGAAGTCTATGAACTTGATCTGATATTCTTAACCTATCAATTTCCCTCTGGGATTAATAAAGTGTTTTTGAATTTGAATCCTGTGGTACGTCAGAACTCATCAAGGCTGCAAAAGACGCAGAACTTCTTATCTATACTCTCTGAATAAAGTTTATCTTTCCTGGCTCATAAAATGTCTTTATACCTTTCTAAGTTTATATAACCATATTTTGTTGAATGGACAATATGTTTAAATCCAAATTGTTTTAATAATGTGTCCAATAATCTACATTAATGAATGATGGGTTAACATAAATGTTATTCCTGTAATGATTTATTACACAATATTAGTATGTGTTAAATTTTATAATGTTAATCTATCAGTATGAACTGATAGATCTGCACTGATTAGATCTGCACACTGGCGTCAGATGGCTTTTCATGAATAATCTATAGCTTGTTAAACCATACAGTCAGACTGATTTTACATCCCAGACGTCACAAAATTCTCAGATACTTAACAAGGTTTTGCTACAAAACATCTAAGCTTACACCCATCATTTCATTCATTGTCTCAGTTATCTTGTCCAACCATCGTTCATCATAATTTGTTTAGTGTCATCATTAGTTTAGAAATATAGAATTAAATTCATTTTTATAAACTATATCCTTGACTCAGTTTGAATTAACATGAAGTGTGTGTTTCCCTGAATAGTCCAAAGAACACAAGGTAATATGAAATCAAATATTCAAAGACCAATCAGATGGATAATTCATATTTATATGGAATATCACATCTTATTGATCATTTAATAAAAGTAACCACATCCATCACATTGCACGTTTTGATAGGCGAGTCAGTGAGTTTATCTTCGTCTTCGTCTTCCTCCGCTTATCCGGGTCCGGGTCGCGGGGGCAGCATCCCAATTAGGGAGCTCCAGGCCGTCCTCTCCCCGGCCTTGTCCACCAGCTCCTCCGGCAGGACCCCAAGGCGTTCCCGGACCAGATTGGAGATGTAACCTCTCCAACGTGTCCTGGGTCGACCCGGGGGCCTTCTGCCGGCAGGACATGCCCGAAACACCTCCCCAGGGAGGCGTCCAGGAGGCATCCTGACCAGATGCCCAAACCACCTCAACTGGCTCCTTTCGATCCGGAGGAGCAGCGGTTCTACTCCGAGCCCCTCCCGAATGTCCGAGCTCCTCACCCTCAGTGAGTTTATGTTTAGATTAATGTTGATCACATTTCTGATGTGCTCAAAGACTCTAGCATCCTGTCATATTGTATGTATATGTCACCATCTTCACACCAGGCATGGTTGGGTATTTGTGCTTAGTACAAATGTCTCAGATAATCACCTGCACCGTGATGATGATGGTGACCTAAATACCATGTAAATAATGGCTCAGACAGACTCACAAGCAGCAAGTGTTAATTAACAAATTCAGACCAAAGGAGTTAGGAACTGACCAGAGTTTTCATCAACCCTCTCCTCCACCGTGTGCTCCTTTTGATGAACCCACTCGCTGTTACACTTGAAGTAAATCTGTGTAGCGGGCGTGGCCTTGCAGTACAAGTTAACTGGCTTGTTCTTGACTATGTAGGCCTCCTCTGGTTCCATCAAAAACACCGGCAGGGGCTCCGGGGGGTCCGAGGGGAAGGTTTCTGGCAGCTCTCCGAGACCGATGAAGTCATCGTCAACTGTAACAAAAAATAGAGAGAGAGAGAATCACATGGAGGGAGACAGAAGCAAAGAGATGGTGGAAATGACCTCAGACAGAAAAAAGTATGGAGGCAACTGGAGCAAAGGAAAGCTGGACGAGACAGTGGAACCACAGTCTTTGTCCAAGATTATCCATTTGCACAGCATAGAGTGAAATCCCTATCATTTGATATTTTGGAATGTTTACACAAGTGTATTTTGGAGCGCAGGAAATTCTGGGATTCTTCTACATGGATTTACCAAAAAAGGGCCTTGTTTAGTCGAACCACAAACAGCTCTACTGCTGAGCAACGAGTCTGAGAGTCAATAAGGAGGAACGGAGTTCAGAGGTTTGACTCCGAGGAACTAAAGTTATAAGCTCTTTTACCACTGCCTCCCATTTTCTCTGGTCTCCTTGTTCTTTCTCTTTGTCACTCTTTCTCACACACAAACAGCAGCTCACACAGATACCCGAATGCACGCTGCAGATCTAATGACCTCGGGCTTTTGGCCCAGTTTGAGCCATGTGCCATTCCTCAGATACTTCTGCAGTAGACAGATACGCTTCCCTATAATTACAAGTCTCTTTCATCTCACTGTCTTAAATCACACACACTCACACACACACACACACACACACACACACACACAGATGCACACACAAACAAACTCGCACAGTGGCCCAAACATCCAGACAAGCACACCCAAAAGTGAGTACAGCTAAGTTTCTAACTCTTTGAAGAAAGGAGGATAAGGCCCATTCGCCACCCCATTTGTCACCTCCAGAACTGTTCTATTCTTACCATTGAACCGGCAGACATCAATTATTCACGAGTGTGAAAGAAAGAAGGCAGTGTAATAGAGACAGAGACACAGTGGAAAACAGAAGACAGGAGAGGGGTAAGGGAGGACGAGGAGAAAGTGGTGAAAGTAGCAAAGCCAGCCAGCCAGACACAGATTGATCTGTTAAAGCAGAGTCGGGCAAACAGACAGAGAGAAACATCGCACAGGACAGACGCAGGAAGGCAGACTGTCCAGATAACAACAGAGCTTATCGGCCCATCAGTAATTCTTCCATGTCCTTTTATCTATCTACCTCTCTGGCCTGCGTGGCCGCGGCGGAGCCTTGTTGTCTGACAGAGGTTGCCTCGCGAATGCTTTGGGAGCACTAAATAATGTCAGATATCTCCCCGTGATGTTGCTCTAATGTTATTTCTCCATTCATACCTGCCACAAATTCACGCCGATTGCTAGGAAATGAGAGTGCAGGAGGAGGCAATCAAAGAATGACCAAAGCGGCCCTCAAA
This sequence comes from Nothobranchius furzeri, assembly GCF_043380555.1. NCBI lineage: Eukaryota > Metazoa > Chordata > Actinopteri > Cyprinodontiformes > Nothobranchiidae > Nothobranchius > Nothobranchius furzeri. The sequence goes on from NC_091746.1 coordinate 52,996,816, forward strand.
GCAAGGTGGAAGGGGAGCAAACACGCAAGCGTGCATGTGCGTGTGAGTGTGAAAATGTGTGCATGGTTAGTGGATGATGAAGCTTTTTTCCTCCATTAGATCTGTATGTAGGTGACGACTCTTTAATGTAGAGGTTTTTTTCAGCAGGGCCTTGGACAACTCTGTTCTTTTTGTGCACTACAGTCCTCAGCCCACCCACACTCAGCCAAAGGGACCCTGACCCAGAAACAGGCAAAGCCAGCCAAGAAAACTCATTAAAGATTGTGTTAGCCTTCTTTCACCCTCCATTCCCATTATCTCTCCATCTCGCTCTACCTTCTGGCTCCATCGCTCTGCGGAACTACGAGGCAGCGAGATCTGAGGACACCATGAAAGCACAGCTCTCCGACAAACAGAGGGGCCGCGTGCCTCGTCTGCACGAGCGATCGAGCACACACCAAATTTGTTCACAGATATTCTAATTCATCAGCTCTCAGTGCAAGGAATAATAAATTCAAGCGAATGGAACCTGCCCTGCAGTGAAAGATCAGCCGAGGAGGAGAAAAGGAAATCACGACAAAATGAAAGACTCCGACTCTTTCCAATCACGCTGCTCCCTCTTCATCACGACACCTCCCTCACCCGTGAGGAGAACACAGGGAGCAACAAGAAGCTCAAAGAGACACATTAGGTTTTTACTGCTTCCTGCTCCAGTGGATGCCAAATGATGTGCAGTTTGAAGGTGCAACGGCAGAGCACGTCGCCATACGTTCACAAAACCACGTACGCAAGAGGAAGTGCCTTTCTCCTCAGTTTAATAGTCGTTTCTCTTTTAAACACAAGCATTAATATGGCATGCTCCCAATGTTTGATGTGCTCTATGGATTTTTCCAAGCCTTCGTAATGCTCCCGCTTTATTCTAATCAGAAAAAAAATTGGAACTGCCTCAAATGAGTTTAAATTTTTATGAAACATGTCCTTGCAGCGCTTTAATTTAAATCATATTTTGCTCTGTAATTGGGGTGAGTTTTTCGAATTTGTTTTGTACGTCTCTGAGTGAATATTTTAAGACACAAATTGAAAAGGACTTGAATTTTACATCAGTTGTGCATCTCTACAACAAATGAAGGTTTTAAAGTGACAATGTGTCGTTTTTACCTTTATTCTCTGGAAAAATCCATCGGAATGTTGTTATATTAATTAAAAGGTGCCCGATTGTTGAAAAATATTGGCAGTTTCATAACATATAACCATAAAAATCTGTTCTAAAATGCGTGGGAATGGGTCTAAGTCTCTGGGCGACGCCATATTAGATGTCATGTTTCCTTTTACGGAAGCCCGTGAGGACAAAACACATTTACTGATTAGTAACAAATGGTTACAAAAACTTTCATCAATAATAATCCTTTCTATATATAATCAATGTATCCTTAGTAAATGGATATGTACCACAGGATTTTAAGGTTGCTGTAATCAAACCTTCACTTAAGAAGCCTTCTCTGGATCCAGATGACCCAATGAATTATAGACCAATATCTAACCTTCCATTTTTATCCAAAGTCCTGGAGAAAATAGTGGCCATCCAAGTATGTGAGCATTTTAAACACTAATGCTCTGTTTGAGGAATTTCAGTCTGGTTTTAGAGAGTATCACAGCACTGAAACTGCATTAGTGAGAGTTACAAATGATATTCTCATGGCCTCAGATAAGAATCTTGTGTCTGTTCTAGTCTTCCTAGATATCAGTGCTGCCTTTGACACAGTTGATCACAATGTTCTTTTAGAAAGACTTGAACATGTTGTAGGGATCAAAGGAACAGCACTGGGCTGGTTTAAATCCTACCTGTCTGATAGATTTCATTTTGTAAATGTACATGACAAATCTTCTTCATACTCCAGGGTTACTTGTGGAGTACCACAGTGTTCAGTGCTTGGACCAATTCTTTTTACTATATATATGCTCCCAATTGGTAAAATCATTAGACAGCATGGGATAAACTTCCACTGTTATGCTGACGATGCTCAGTTATAATTATCCATCAGCCTTGATGAACCTAATCGGTTAGGTAGATTACAGGCTTGTCTTGAGGACATAAAAAATTGGATGACTCTAAACTTTTTGCTTTTAAATCAAGACAAGAGGGAATTTCTCATCTTTGGACCAGATCTCCAACCCAGAAAAGGAAATTTCTTAGTCAGTCACCTGACCTGAATGGCATTACAATAATCTCCGAGAACAAAGTAACAAACCTTGGTGTTATCTTCAGGACATGCCATTCAAATCCCAAGTTAAACATGTTTGTAGGATTTCCTTTTTCCACCTTCGGAATATTGTTAAGATTAGAAGCATCCTTTCCAGGAGTGATGCTGAAAAACTAGTTCATGCATTTATTACATCAAGACTGGATTACTGTAATTCATTACTCTCAGGAAGTCCACAGAATGTAGTTAAAAGTCTTCAGCTTGTCCAAAATGCTGCAGCTAGAGTTCTGATGAGAATTAAAAAGAGAGATCATATCTCTCCTGTCTTAGCTTCCCTACATTGGCTACCTGTTAAATTCAGAATAGATTTTAAGATCCTCCTTCTCACATATAAAGCTCTTAATAATCAAGCTCCATCATACATCAGTGATCTGATTGTTCCATATGTTCCTAACAGAGCACTTCACTCTCAGACTGCAGGTCTACTGGTGGTTCCAAGAATATCTAAACTTAGGATGGAAGGCATATCTTTTAGTTATCAGGCTCCTCTCCTGTGGAACCAGCTCCCAGCTTTAGTCCGTGAGGCAGACACTTTGTCTACTTTTAAGACTTGGCTTAAAACATTTTTATTTGATAGGGCCTATGGTTAAAATCTGATGTTAGCCTAGATCTGGACAAGTGGGGGAGTACAGGGAGGTGGAGTGTACAGTCGGTAAAGACGGCTCTCCCTTGCCCTGCCTCCAACATGCCTACATCTAAATAGGATAGATTATCCAGAGTTATCTCTGTAGTTATGCTGCTATAAGCTTAGACTGCTGGAGGACACACTGACCACTTTTCACACTCTACTACTTTCTTCTACAATCTGCTCTTTAACTGTATTATTTTCTGCAATTTCAGCTGTTAACTTTATTTTTTCTCTAAGTGTTTTTCTCCCCAGAAGAAGCGGCAATGACGTTCTGCTGAGCTGTGGTGGCCTCATGGAGGGGGCCATCGACTAGCACACTGCTGCTAACCACTTAAACATTCTCCCTCTCCTGATAATAACTTTTTGCTTTCCTTGACGTTGGATGTGCTAATACTAGTTTACCCGTTTAATTATAGATCCACTAGGATAAATACAATAAAGTTCATCTCACGCCAAATAGAATATTTACTAAGAAATCACAATGTAACCATAGAAGCATTGCTTGGTGTGTGTGTGTGTGTGTGTGTGTGTGTGTGTGTGTGTGTGTGTGTGTGTGTGTGTGTGTGTGTGTGTGTGTGTGTGTCTGCTCTGTCTTCTCGATCCCCAGTGAGTCGTGGTGGATGGCTGCTTATACTGAGTCAGGATTCTCTGGAGGTTTCTTCCTGTTAAAAGGGAGTTTTCCTCTCCACTGTCGCTAAATGCTTGCTTAGTATGAGGATTGCTGTAAAGTCACTGACACTGGTCAGTGACTTGATGCAATTTGCTGGGTTCCTTATATAGGAAACATTTTTTCTGACTGGCTTAATGAACTGACTTGGATTGGAATGTTTATTATGTGAAGTGCCTTGAGACAACTCTTGTCGTGATTTGGCGCTATATAAATAAAATTGAATTGAATTGAATTAATAAAGATTTTGTTTTACACATTTATCTCCACTCATAGCCAGTGATTAAAGGGAAGCTGATGTGCTTGTCATTTAGCAGGAGGGTGTGCTCCCAAGGATTTTTGACCCTAATGGCCATCTGTTGGTAAGGTCTTACTTGATCACAAAATAATGCCTGCTTGCAATGATTTAGGTATGTACTGCCCCCTATGGCCAGGAAAAATACACACTGTCACTTTAAGGATAAACTGACTGTAAAAACAGGTTTTAAACATGAGTTCACCTAATGCATCCTTCGCTGTTAATCATGGTACAAGGTGGAAGCTCTTACTGCGATGAATTAAAAACAAGACTAAATAAAAAAATGACAATGTGTTGAGTAAAATTACCAATAGATAGTTTATTTACTTTAAGCTAGAGCTTTAACCTTGATCTCAGTGATCGTTGGGTTGGAAACTTGACCAGTTTTATATTTGACACCGCTCTGCAGGCCTCTGCTGACTAAAAACCATACAAGATAGTTTTGTTGAGCAGGTTGGTGCTCTATAGGGGGTGATCTTTACCTGCTTTATGGCCCTTAGCTGTAAAGGCAGCAGTTAGCGTTTTCAGCTCACTGATAGTCTATAAAAAGCCCAAGAAGAAGAAAAAGAAAAAGTTTGCTTTTACTATTGGCATCATTGTGGAGCCTGGAATTAAAAGTAAGGGAGTAATGTCTTTGGAAGTGGAGCAAAGAGCTAAAACCAGAGTGAACATTGGCGTGGCCTACACTAGTTTGAGGGAACTAAAGGAGGCTACAAAATCATGGACTGATGGTGACCTGGCTTTGTTAAAGTCCCATTAGCCAGCATCACACACTGGTGAAATTACATCTCCGCATTTGACCCAGCTCCATTAGGAGCGGTGAGCTGCAGCTATGGCTGCGCTCAGGAACTATTTGGTGGTTTAACCCCCAATCCAACCCCTTAAAGCTGAGGGTGAAGCAGGGAGGCATTGGGTCCCATTTTTAAAGCTTTTTGGTATGACCGATCAGGATTTGAACCTCAATATCCCAGTCAAGGTTACCTTGTGGTTTATTTTAGTATTAGTTCGCTCATCTTACTGTTATCTTTTCTATTGTTAGTGCTAGCTACAGCAGGGTTATTTGCGACAGTTGTAATTCTACTTTCAACCAGTAGGGCGAGAGAGCAGCAAACTGTTTTACTTTATGAGTTTTGTGAAAGAGGAAAGATATAACAAAGGGTCTTGAAATCAACCTGTTATATTTTAACGAAGTATCTAATAAATATTCATGTTTAAAATAATTAAAAACCATAAAGGATTAAAACACTCAACCAGCAACAGTGATGGTCCTGAAATAAGATGCCATACATTCAGTTTATGACCTAATGCATAATAAAAGTGTTAAAGTTGTCACTTTTATAAGATATAATCAAAATTCATGATTTTAGTCTTTCCCCCACCCTTCATACAATTGTTAGTTTCATAAATAAACTAATCTTATAATATACTGATATTTATGACAGAACTTTTCTCAGAAGCAATCAAACTCCACACAAAAACGATCCCGTGAATGGCATCGCACAATTCAAACAGACAATGATCATAAATACAGTATATGAACGAATACAACAAAACGACCACAGAAATCAAACAGCTGAGATGCTCACTTGTCCTTGGCCCAGTTGGGTCCGGTTCTACCTCACTCAATACAAACTGATGTGTGGACGTGGAAACAAAGAGGTAAAGAAGGACAGCTGCAGGACAGGCAAAGAGTCTCAACGAGGATAAATCACCAGATCATCACCAGAATAAGCAGTGTGTATGTTGGTGGTTATCCGAGTGACCCAAATAACCTTAAACGTGTCTGTATTTATATGTTATTGCTGTGCACAGGCACAAGCACATCCCAATGGAATCTCTGTAATAGATGTAAGCAGCCTGCATTTGTTGCGCTTTTTAAAGGTGCATGACTCCAAAGCACTTTACATTTCACCCATTCACACACCGGTGGTGGTTAGGTACATAGCTACAGCTGCTGTGGGGCACACTGACAGAAACGAGGCCAACACAAAATCGTCGCCACCGGTCTTTCCAACAAGGAGGGTGAGTGTCTTGTCCAAGGACACGACTGGCACAGACAGCGCCGGAGTTGAAACCAGCAACCCACCAATTACAGAGCGAATCTCCGAGCCACCTCTGCCCAAAATGGATTATTCTTGACTGAACTGACTTTATCGAACTGTCCACATCTATAAAACTATAAAACATCTCCTCTAGAATCCGTCCTGCAATGAGAGCCCAAGACGGGATATTTTTATCACCACTGTATGAAGATAGCTCTCTGAATACTGGGGGTTTGACATCACTGAGCAAGATAAGCTGTCTGTACTTTATCAGTGTTCAAGCAGATTTATTGTCCTAAGGAAAGCTCTGTGTCTGTGGGACTGATGCTTCTCCTCTACCAGGGGCAAGTCAAGCATGAACAAGGATGAACGGCCATATAAATCATCTCCCTCTTCATTTCAGCCTCCTTTTTTGTGCTTTGACTCTTATTTCCACTCACCTTCCCCGTTTTGCTCTTCAGCTATTGATTTGGTCTTATTAGGTATTGATCCTTTTATACATATAGCAGTACAGTTAATCACATTTGTATTTTAGTTTTAGGTTTGGCTCCAAAAACAAAGTTATTAGCAAACACTAAAGATTTATTAAAAGCCGTGAGCAATGAGGCCCAAACATAATATCATTCATATTCTGACGACAGCGATAAATCTGACAATATACAGAAAAGTGTATAACTCCCAGTTTAACAGTTTAACTGGTACTGGCATTATCCCTTTTCAATTAAATTCAATTCAAAAATATTTTATTCATCCCAGAGGGAAATTGATTTTCATGCTAATATCAGTGCTATAGTCAGTACATGTCCGATACCTGAATGCACTGTATGTCTGTGCCCTTTATACAACGTTCTTCTTAGAAATTCATAAAAAAAATGTTTACTCATTTTTTAATTGTAGGAGGTTAAAATAATAGCGTACTGCCTTTGTGTGTTTAACTGTATTATTTTTTCCCTGTTCTCTAAGTTCATGTGCTGCCTTAATGAGGGATTTTTCCCATGTGGGATCAATTAATTCTATTCTATTCTATTCTTTAGAAGTACAAGTGAAACTGGAAGAATGAGAACGCCCTGCTAAAGTCTATTTATTTCAGTAATTCATCTTAGACTGAGAGACCATCTAAATGCTCAGGAACCCTTTGCAGGTGTTTTGGATTCATTAGCTGATTAGAGTGTGACACTTTGACTCTAGAATATTGAACTTTTTCACAATATTATAATTGTCTGATATTCTGAATATGTGGGGTTTTCATAAGGTCTCGTCTCGTCTTCCTCCGCTTATCCGGGTCCGGGTCGCGGGGGCAGCATCCCAACTAGGGAGCTCCAGGCCGTCCTCTCCCCGGCCTTGTCCACCAGCTCCTCCGGCAGGACCCCAAGGCGTTCCCGGACCAGATTGGAGATGTAACCTCTCCAACGTGTCCTGGGTCGACCCGGGGGCCTTCTGCCGGCAGGACATGCCCGAAACACCTCCCCGGGGAGGCGTCCAGGAGGCATCCTGACCAGATGCCCAAACCACCTCAACTGGCTCCTTTCGATCCGGAGGAGCAGCGGTTCTACTCCGAGTCCCTCCCGAATGTCCGAGCTCCTCACCCTATCTCTAAGGCTGAGCCCGGCCACCCTACGGAGGAAACTCATTTCGGCCGCTTGTATCCGCGATCTCGTTCTTTCGGTCATTACCCAAAGCTCATGACCATAGGTGAGGATTGGGACGTAGATCGACCGGTAAATCGAGAGCCTGGCTTTCTGGCTCAGCTCCCTCTTCCCCACGACAGATCGGCTCAGCGTCCGCATCACTGCAGACGCCGAACCAATCCGCCTGTCGATCTCCCGATCCCTCCTACCCTCACTCGTGAACAAGACCCCGAGATACTTAAACTCCTCCACTTGAGGTAGGACCTCTCCCCCGACCCGGAGGTGGCAAGCCACCCTTTTCCGGTCGAGAACCATGGTCTCAGATTTGGAGGTGCTGATCCTCATCCCAGCCGCTTCACATTCGGCCGCGAACCTACCCAGCAAGAGCTGAAGGTCAGAGCTGGATGAAGCTAGGAGGACCACATCATCCGCAAAAAGCAGAGACGAGATTCTCCTGCCACCAAACTCGACACACTCCACACCACGGCTGCGTCTAGAAATTCTGTCCATAAAAGTGATGAACGGTTTTCATAAGGTGTAAGCTTTAATCATCACATTTACGACAAATAAATGCTTTAAATGTCTGGCTTTGCATATTATGAGTCTATTTTCACATGTTAAGTTGAATTACCCAAATAAATTAACTTTTGCATTGTATTCAAATTTTTTAGGGTTCCACCTGTAATACTGGGGCCCTATGAAACCATTTCACCCAAATTTAGCTTTTTCTTTCTTCATTTTTCTGAAATCCGCATATCTATTGTAACAATATTTATTAACCTAAAAACTACTTAATTATAAAGTGAATAAAGAAAAATTCAACAACAGAATTGAAAGTTAAATGTTTTAAGTTTCACAAACACAACAAATGGCTGTGCTTCAGCAGAACATTGGGTGCTTTTGAAAAGGTTTAAACATTTGACTCATATGTTTTTGAAGAACAAAATATATTATTTATGTTGAAAAGTAGATGTTGGTGTGTTTGAGTTGATGTCTAAGAACTACAACAGGCAAGGATGAATGATGTCAGAGAGATGAGAGAGAGAGAGAGAGAGAGAGAGAGAGAGAGAGAGAGAGAGAGAGAGAGAGAGAGAGAGAGAGAGAGAGAGAGAGAGAGAGAGAGAGAGAGAGAGAGAGAGAGAGAGAGAGAGAGAGAGAGAGAGAGAGAGAGAGAGAGAGAGAGAGAGAGAGAGAGAGAGAGAATGTGGTGGACATGTTTTTTTTATGTCCAAAGATCAGTAAGGTTCACAGAAACCAGACGGGTGGACTTGACTACAGGACTTGGGGTGTTTTCATCAAAAGATTTAAATAAAACCCAGTAGGTCTCCAAGCTTATTTAATAATTTTGTTCATTAACCTTATTTTTAACCCTAACCAAAATAATGGTTTTATTTTACTTTTCCCATAATTGAAAGGTTTTTCTCTAGACAAAGAAAGGATGCTGAAGTACTCATTAAACAGCAGGGAGCATCTGGGCTCAAGGTAGTTTTGCATTTGAGTGGTCAAGCAGAAAAATGAACCGTTCTTCTGTCGACGCGTTTGAAGCCGAACGAATAGCTTGTCAATCCCACCTACCTATAAATGTGCTTTAGGCACACCTACCCATTATATTGAGTGGGTATACATCTATGGTAATGGCCTTCTCTGCTCAACGGTTGTTAGTGTTGGATTAAGTATAGACCCATGCATCCAACTGGCTTAAATCAATATATTTGCTCCTTGTTTTAACAGCAGAATCCTTTAGAACTGTCACCAGAAACAGACTGAAGGAATGGAGGCCTCCTTCTATTTCAGGTGATTAGATGAGCTGATGTGGCCACACACACACACACACACACACACACACACACACACACACACACACTGGCTGCAGATATCTATCGATTACAATTCAAGTCAGTGACCTCTTGTAGCCCCGTCCCATGTGAGCCTCTCCAGTGGGGTAGGCTGAGGACACACATTTCCTCCCAGGGGAATCCTACTGTCACACGTCCTGGCAGAGCGGGATGAAGACATTATCTAAAAGCAAAGTTGTTCTGACATTAACCTCAGTCGGTTTCCAGCTGAAAGGCAAGTCAGCAGTTCAAAATTAAATCGGCTAGCAGGGCGCAAACACACACCTAAAGCAAAAAAGTAGGTTTTTAAATCACATTTACTCACATTTAAGACACCTGATTGATTTGCATGAATTAATTTGAGCTCCTTGTTGTCATAAGTACACGCATTGAAAGAACAGGGTGTTATAATCTCACTAAGAGTTGTTGAGGAGAGTCACTTCTCTTGATTATGCACCACTCGTCACACCTTTTTCACCGAGCACGTTTACACGTTCTCTCTGATCTCCGTCCCTGACCTTCACTTGGTGGTCTCGGACTGCTCTCTGGCAGGAGGTAGCTGCTGGTTGCCAGGGTCATGCTAGGTTCTGGTCACCATCTCTCCAGTTACATCAGTACCAGAGGAGATGAGGTCAAAGCATCCCGACGTTAAACTGACCCAAAACTTCCGGTTTAAAAGTATTTTAAATGTTTTTAAATACCCCGCTGTGTTTGCTATCATGGTCAACTTGTGGAGGAAAAAGAAAGTTTTATTTGAAAATGAGTGGAGAAGTAGAAACATGGTTTTAGATTTAGATAGTATAAGGAAATCCTGAAGCCAGCATTAAAAGGTGATAAAAAGGTGAGCTAATGCTGATTTAATTAAAGCGGTAAGATGATTCTGAAGAGAAACTGAGACTAGAGGAAAGTCGTCTTTGGAAAATGTGCAAAAATGCCCAATTTGGAAATGAAATCAATACTGTTAACCCGAGGAAGCATTAGAGTGATATACTTTTTAAACCAAGCTGACAAAAGTGTGTCTTTGAAGGAGATTCCTTTAGTCTGAATGTGAAAATGAAATATGAGCCATCTGAGCAACTACACTTTGGCTTCTTGTGTTTGAATCGGTGGAAAAAATAATGTAAAATTGACAAAGAATACACTTTCATCTCTTTTTGGGATCATTTTTTAAATCAAAATCATGTTCATCCTTTCTCCGTTGCTTCATTCCAGTCGTTGTGTTTTCCAACACTAAAGACCCCCTTCCAGCACACCCCAAACACACCGCCCTTCATCCCTCCATCAATCTACTCTCTCGGGGAAGAAAAGCCTCTTTGGCATTTGATTGGAGAATGATGCTGCTACTTAGACTGCCAGAGTCCATCGCCACCGAGAGAGAACAGAGCAAGGAGACAGAGAAAATCTCTGGAGGACGCATGGCTCCCCGGGGCGCTGTAGCCATGATGGGTGAGCTGTCAAATGCCCCATTGTCTAAATTACCTAGCAAGCACCATGTCACCACACGGGACTAATTTATGGTGTTGTGCGGTCTGGTACTCACACGTATAGCTCAGAGGAGAGTCCAGGGGAGAGAGCTGGAAGGAGAGAGTGGGGTGTCGGGTTTGACGCCTTCCACAAAGGCACGGCTGAGGTTCACGCACAAAGAGCACTACACAAGACCCCAATTACCTTTGTGTAGGTTTGATGCGTGCTGACTTTATGCTCCAAGTCCTCAGTGACACATGTCAGTATTAATATGTCACGCTCTCATGCCTTCCCACCCACCCGCAATCGCAGCCCGGCACTCAGCGATGCACAAACACTTTAATGCAGTTTAAAGCAGCCACTGCATACATAACTCCTCTGCTTGACTTCACCTGCTGGTCCTTTTTTCACAAGCCAGCAGGACTATTCACTTGTCCCCTCCTTCCTGGTGGAAGGCAAGGCCATCGCCCCGCCCGACACTGACCAGTGGGCCGTGGAGAAAAGCTGCTTCTGTCAGAGGAGACATGCAGCGCTCCCTGACCCCTCACTGTGCCCAAAAGCTTGAAAAATGCCCCCACTTTGGGTAATTGGGCAATGACAGTGAGCGGTCCTAATGTTTCTCTAGTAAAAGGCTAAAAACAAGGAATTAAAAACATGAATGCAGCCTTGAAGCAAGTTGAAGGTTCTTTGTTCATAAAACCCACACGGACAGCCTGTGTCCAGGGGGGGGGGGGGGGGGGGGGGAATGAAAGTTGGCGATCAGATAAAAAGCCAAAAAGCCAAGCAAAATGGTTCTAAAGTTTTGTAAGTAATGAATTTTCTCATTTAAAGTGCAGTGCCTTGCTCACAAGAATTTCAAACATTTTTGAAAAATCTTCAACATTTTGTGACTAAAACAAGAAATTGAGAAACGCCTGTCATGTGAAACTTGACACTGTCACTTGGGAGGTGACCAGGTTGTACTTAAACCTCCCATAAAAGTGTTTCACACACCAGTTCTGATAGAAAATTAGCCTTATTATTAACACTGTGCCTCCAACTAGTCACCAACTGTCATGCCTCTGAGATGCGCCGAGTTAAAGAGCAAAATCCGTCATTTTTACTTCAAAACATTGTCTCGAATTTCAAAGTAAAGGAATTTGTCTCTAAAGGGCATGTATCCAGGCAGAAACATGTCAGAATATTAACCGTGTCATTTCCACAGAATGACTGTTTTGATGAAAAACATTTTATTTAGCAAATCTGATAAACTGAATTCCAAACTTCCCATTACGTGCTCACCTGTTGAGAGTAGGAATGACTTTATTATAAGGCATCATCCACTAGTATGATCCCCTTCCTGACAAGAGTTTTAAAAGTAAATAGGAAATTTACAAATAAAGGACATTTATTTCTTTTACACTTTTTTGATCCCGTTGGGGAAATTTTTTCTCTGTATTTGACCCCCGCTTACATTAGTAAGGTGCAGTGGACTGCTGTATCACGCCCGGGGACAACTTCGGGTTCAACATCTTGCCCAAGGATGCTTCAGCCAGTCAAATCAAATGCTACATTTTTATGTAAGTTTGGAACAATTTTTCCTTAATTCAACAAGAGACGCCAGCCGGGGCAGAAATATTTGAAGAAAAACATTTTAGAGGGTAGAAAAGGAAAAATGTGCCATCATGAATGATGGGAAGAATTCTGCGAGCCCACCAATTCCTCATCATGTGTTATGAAAACAAAAAAATGATCATTTAGCAATAAGTACAGACCGCCCCCGCACATGTGCACATACTTCACACATGCCCACCTCACACATACACCCTAAAGCGCCTAAATGCCAAATCCTCCTCTCAAAAATATGTAAAAATAATTAAAATAAAACCTTGGCAGCACTTCCTCTGAAGGACATTACAGCCTGGAAGTGTGTCAGAAAGTGTGAGACACAGTCCCCAGAGCTCAGTCTATTCTCCGAGTCTGTCACTGAATCTGGCTGCCTGCTTATTCCTCTGAGGAACACAAGGACGCACGTCCACGTCCTCCATCCCCTCATCCGCCTCCGAAATCTCATTCCCGCTATCTTGTCAATCAAATTGCAAGGTGAGAAACGATAGAAGAGACATATGGTGATTTTTAGATAGCGTTCTTTTTTCCTCAAATGCTTGTCTCAATACTCTGCTCCAGACTTCCTGCCGAGCTGAAAAAAAGGACCTGAAGCGGTCTTCAACAAACCCGGAAACATGATGGAAAAATAGGAGCAGGATTAGCTTCGTGCTGTAATACACCAAATGTGGATGCATGCCCTGATTTAGGCTTTGACAGAGTGAGGTGTTGGGTATTTGAATGTGAGCTCATGTGTTGATGGCAGAATTAATGTGACATGGCAGATGAAATGCAGAATCATAAATCTTAGCCCAGTGGTGGAGGTGGAGGGGTGTTTCAGGAGGTGATATGGGAAAGGACACACACGCCAGCATTACCATGACAATATTAAAAACAAGAGCCCGGTCGCAGCAGCGAGCTAACAAATACGACTGTAGGTCTGGCCCTGAGGGCTGGGACACAGACGCACACGAGCACTAACCCTATCTGCGGCTTTTAGCCCAGCAACTAAGTGTTAGATATGGCGTTAATGCTGCTAAAATCCTAATACTGTTACACAAGCTCTCTGTTGTAAAACATGCTAATTCTTCACTTTGCTATGTCAAGGCCATCAGATGGGACTAAAATAACATGACAGCATATCAGATGGGAGTAGTGTAGCAGCGCGGAGGATGGAGTTTGTGAGTGCTGGTGTTACAATGCTCACGGTCTAAAAAAGCCCCGACCAGCTGATCACTGATCGGTCTGTTTCTCAGCTATCGTCACCAAAAGTCTGATTGTTCTTTTAGCTTGCAGCTCCATAACTGTTCCAGCTCATCACATTTGCACACTGGCAGTGACTTTAGCTGCTGTGGCTGCATTCAAATTTCCCCTGAATTAAAACAATAATTAATGCAGCTACTCATCTTATCTGCATTTCAGAGAACGCTTGATATTCAGCTCACATTCACAATCATAAACATTGGTCTCATTACTCTTGCATCCTCGCAAATGGGACATAGTTCCCCTTTTCATATAGGCTAAGTGCTTTAAAGTACATTTTCAACACCCTGAAATATGCTTTATGTTTCATATATGCTCAGCTGCATTAAAAAAGAGAGGATCTGCAGAAGAACACAAGTAATTGCAGTTTATTTGGCTAAAATGGTGTGTAACAGAAACCTTTCTGCCTTGTATTTTTATACCAACATTGGCTCCTCTTGCATGCTCATTTAAGGGCGGCCAGGGTTCTTGCAGGAATTATGGCAAAAAGAGAAAAAGGGGCTTTGTAAGCATTCTAGGTAAATTGCAGCTTGCTGGTTTCTGAACACAGGCTACATTATGGGCACATACAGTTCCAGTAGGGTGGTGGTTTTGTTGTTTGGAGTGTACCAAGGCCCTGACTCTAAACTCAAACAAAGCAGTTTTATTTTACATGTAAGAGTTTAGTTTCTTGTACTGTAAAGTAGAGCTCTTAGGCCATTTCCTGTGTAATGACAACATGTAGGAAAACAAAAACAGCTGCATCATGAAAAACGTTTGCATGAATATCCATGCAGCCTCATCAATAACTTGACTCGTTTCTGCTAACATTGATGTTGTAAAAAATATCTACAATATGTAATATTTGACAGAAAAATATGATTGTACATTTTTGTGCTAAAGCTTCATTTAAGAAGAAGAAGAAGAAGAAGAAGAAGAAGAAGAAGAAGAAGAAGAAGAAGAAAATATCATTTCTATAGTGCCTCAAGATAAAAATCACGAGGCGCTTCACAAAAACAAAAACAAAAAATATAACAAAATGTAAAAATATAAAAAAGCATTTAGAAAATGTTGAAAAATATATTTAAAATGAGCAAAAATAAGCAATTGCGATTTGAAAGAAAAAAATCAATAAATGCTTCTGGAGAAAGATTCTGTCCTGGAGGTTTTCCAGTCTGGCTTCAAACTTCTACACAGCACTGAAAATGCATTGTTAAATGATTTAAGGTTTTTCTTTTAGCCACCGACTCTAGAAACTCTGTGATTTTAGTACTTTTATATTTGACTAAAGCATTTGATGCTGTCGACCACATTATTCTTCTCCCTCCTTTAGAGGAGTGGGTTGGGATCTGAGGAAACTCTATACTTAAGCTCCTCTTTCCTGTGGAGTTCCTCAGGGTTCAGTGTTAGCACCTCTTTCATTCTGCTTCTTTGGGTTCTTGATGACATTAATCCACGAATGGTTCTAAATTTTTCTCATCATTAATGGAAGGAAAACTGAGATCTAATGAGTTTTACTCTACCAGTAACCCTGATGCCTCCCATCCCAACCTTGATTCTCTCCAGCGACATGAGATCTTAAGTTTAGTAAACAAATTTGCTCTGTCCTGCAGAAAAATATCTTCCAGTTCGGACAGATTGCCAATCCTGTCAAGACAAGAAAGTGATAAAGTAATTCACGCATTTATAACCAACCATCTTGAAAGCTTTCATGCTTTCTATGCTGGAGGCAGTCATGTCTCCCTTTCACATCTCCAGCTGGTTCAACGCTCAGCTGCCCGTCTTCAATGAGGTACACGCAGACATGAGCATAAAACACCAATTCTGCCCTCACTCCACTTGCTCCCAGTGCAACAAAGAGTCAGGTTTAAAATTCTCCTGCTAGCCTCCAAATGTTTGGAAGGCATTTCCCTCCATGTCTCCTACTTACTACAGCCGTTTGTGTCTGCATGGGTGCTACGATCGCCTGACCAGCTGTTGGTGGAACAGAAGATGAGGCTGAAGCTTAGAGGAGCTTGTCCTTGTTTCTGTCATGGCACCTAGTTTCTAGAATTAGATGTTGTTGCTTTTAATGATCAAACAGGCAACTTTTCTCCCTGTTATCAAAACCCTTTAAGTGAATATTTGAGTATTCCTTTTAGTGTTTTTGATGTTTAATTTTTTTTACTCCTATTTATGTTTTTATCTTTGATTATTCTGGGTTTTATCTCTTAGTTTTAAATATTTAATTTGACTTTATAGTCTGCAACAGTTTGTTGAGCCTTTATTTAAAAATACTTTTAAGAATACATTTGAATTTGGTTTCTTTTAAAAATGATCTTAAACAATACTTCTCCAGGCTTTCTGATAGATTTTTTTTTTCATTCACAAGAGTAAATATCAACAGCAGCACATCTGGGGCATCCAGGAGTCAGCTCAGCAGGAATTTCCATGCGTAACAGTGGTGTAAAAGGTGAAAAAAGTCTAAAATGTTGCAGGAACAGCTATTAAAGTATGGATTGGATTCATTTTAAGACGGAGGCAAACACTCCGGTCTCGGCTGTGCTTGGACTAGCAGTTAGCTCATCAGTCCCGTAGGATATAAAAGCCATTTCTCTGAACAGAGGTTGCTCAGGAACTTATCTACAATAGACAAAATAGTAAATGTATTCATAGATTTTACAAAGAAACACATTTCAAAATGGTAAAAGAATCCATTTACTTCATGATCAGAGGTGGAATGGAGTGAAATATTCTGTTTCCTAGTAAATCTTGGTTTGTATGTTTGTTCATAGCTTTTACATCTATAGTTTAGTTTAATCTAATATTAGACTGATATTTGGAAATAATAATTTTATAGAATTAAGGACTTTTACCTGTACGTCTTTGAGTTGCACTGATAAGTAATCACATAATCAGCATTTAACAGGTTTATGTTTGATAGGTCAGGACCAAAAAGTAGAATTTCACCTACAATTAATAATTCAGGTGAGATCCTGTTTACTAAAAAAACAATCTCTCCTTCTAACAACATCAACATAAACAACAATTTAACCTTGCTGTTGGAAATTAAAGCCATTTCTCACACACCTATTATTGGGGGGGGGGGGGGGGGGGGGGTATGCAAACAGTGGAGAAAATCAGCTGGTTCTGCTGTTTTTATATGAAGATAACACCAGGTTTCTTCAATGCAGTAGTTGTGCTAGAAGGTTCAATAATGTACAGAAATCAGTAACAGCTTTTTTTAAGACATTAAAATAATAATCAATAAGAGCCAGAGTACAGCAACCTTTTTCACTTTTTCACTGTTAAATCAGTTTAACAGTTTTGGAGAGGGAAATCTGAAAAAACATAAATAAAAAATGTTTGTATATCAACCCACAAAAAATATGAGCACACACTCAACGTTTCCTCATTGATCGACTGTCCATCACCTCCACGCACTGCTGTGCACAGTCAGACCTCACAGCTGTTAATGGTTGTGTTAAGAGGAAAAGACCCTTGCTAGGTGGAAAGGCACAGGCTAGGTGTGTGTGAGTGTGTGTGTGTGTGTGTGTGTGTGTGTGTGTGTGTGTGTGTGTGTGTGTGTGTGTGTGTGTGTGTGTGTGTGTGTGTGTGTGTGTGTGTGTGTGTGTGTGTGTACAGAGTGACTCCATTAGGCAATCACACACCCAGCTTCACTCACCGGGGGACTTCTGTCAGCCTGTGATTTTTGCCCCGTACCCCTCCCAGCTCAATGTTGAAATAGGTCAACCACATATAATGTAGGGGCAATGAGGAGCAAGTGTGCACCAGCCCTCACTCTCTCCTCCCTTTTGTACCCCCTACCATCAGCCTCCACCAAGTAGAACCAAGCTATGACCGCCACCCCCCGTCATGAATGTGTAGATGCCTCCTGCATAGAGATAGAGATAGAGAGAGAGAGAGATAGATAGAGACAGATAGAGATAGAGAGAGAGAGAGAGAGAGAGAGAGAGAGAGAGAGAGAGAGAGAGAGAGAGAGAGAGAGAGGCTACAACAGCCATGCCAGTGTTTCATATGGAATGTGAATGGATTCTTACCATATATAAAAAAACTCATCTCCACAAAATTAAATGAGATTGGGAGGAAATTGGAAAAGAACACTTGACACAGATATTGTGTGTATTTTGTAGAACTGTTTGCAATCACAAAATGGTCCATCACTGTCACTCGTAGAATGAGGAGGAGGAGGAGGAGGAGGCTGCTCTTTTTAAGCACTGGTTGGTTGCTGTGGAACTCATTGTCAGCTGTGATTCGAGATAAAATTTTGGTTAATAATAATAATAATAATAATAATAATAATGCATTGAACTTATGTAGCGCTTTTCAAGAGACCCAAAGACGCTTTCACACACTCTCACATTCACACACTGCTAGTGATGGTAAGCTGCTTGTAGCCACAGCTGCCCTGGGGAGGTCTGACAGAGGCGAGGCTGCCATTTGGCGCCGTCGGCCCCTCTGACCACCACTAACACAGGCAAGTTGGGTGAAGTGTCTTGCCCAAGGACACAACAGCAGGATGCCCATGACCCTCCGATCATGAGGCAACCCGCTCTACCACCTGAGCTACTGCTGCCCCAAAACTTAATAATGTAAGAATAGCCCGAATGACATCATACTGGTGTCTTGGCTTAGACATCTTGCATCAGATGCATCAGTTTTTATCATTCTGGATCCCATCCCTCTCTGTGTGTATACAGCTAAAAATGTTCTAAATGTTTCATATTAGCTGCATTTGTAAAAGCAGCTGATGCACGCATGCATTTGGTCAAAGAATGAATAAGTATAATGGGGTATTGACCGAATGCCAAAAAATCTATTCAGCAAAAATATCTGACCAGAGTCTCTTTTATTGTTTCGCCAATAAAGAGTGCTTTCAAGAGCAGTCTCTGTGTGTTTGTGGTGTTTCCTGTGGGACTCGTCATTCTGTTTGCTTCATCATCAGATATCACCATGATGTACAACATTAACTCTGGGAAAAAAAGCACTCCGTCCTTTTTTGTTTTTGTAAAATTTACATAAAAACAAGGGTGAAATAATTGATAATGGGTTTGCGGTTAGATACTGGAGTGTCTTTCATGGACTTTCACAGGATTAGGAATAGAATGGCTGCTATTGACCACAATGTAAAGAGAGCTCCATGAGAAGTTCTTTAGAATACAGTCGATAGGTTTCTTGATGTAGTCTATGTGATTACAGTCATTGATTCCAACGGTAAGACGAATATCCTGCTGTCTCAAGTATTTGTGTCAAAAAATGATGAGTGCATGGACTTACACAGAAACACGCACATGCACGAGAAGCAGAGAGATAGCAGAGACACACTTGAATGTCTCCTCATGTTCCAGGTTTTTTTTTTATCTTTTCATTCTTGTTCTTATGCATTCACCCCATCTCTGCAATCAAAACTCATGTTGTCTTTCCTTTGTCTCCACTGGCTCTGACCTTATCTCCAGTGCAACAGGATACTGCCGGTCTCCATCCACCTCATGCATTAATGATCTGTGGTGAGCTGAGGGCATCTTTCTGACTCTCAACCTCTCAGCTGTGCACACCGGCTTTCAAGGACGGAGCAGAGTCTGAGCAGAACTCAGCCACATTCCCTGACATCCACTGGGATATGCAGATAAACAGACACAGACAGGGATAGCTTTACGGTCCAGAAACTAGAGGCTTACTCTTCTCACCAGATGCACCTCCCTGACACTCCCCAATGGTTGGTGATGAAAACACTACAAGTGACAGGAGGGAGCAGCTAACAATAAAGTGTTGAGATTTGTCAAGGGGGTAGCAATGTAAATTGGCGTTTTCATACTGATTACTGGTCATATCAAAGAAAAGTCATAAAAGCATTTTTGCAATTGCAAATCTTTTCCAATCTAAAAAAATACTCTTGTAAATGCGACAGTGAAAAAAAACATACCTCAAAATACTGTAGCAACTATGCATGGCTTACAGGTAAAGCTGACCTTCTGCCACAGAAATGAACAAAAAACAGAAAATAAGGCAATCTGAATGTCACAAAGACGTCCAATAAATGGATCACGAAATTACAGCCTCAAACTCTCTGTAAAACACGTATACTGGGAAACTAGATGGACCAGCACTCGTCTAACCACAGTTAGCACATGGCGTATGATGTTAGCATCCTGATGACCGCAGCAATACTGCATTGGAATTGTAACCCATATCGATTGTTTCCATGTTTCCTTGATATAAGGCAGAACCTAAAGGGGAGCATGCACCTAAAACCTGCATGCTGTACAGACTTTATGCTGTAAACAGAAAACAAATATGCAAATAATTCCCTCCTGTAGACTCAAGGTATAGTTCATATTCTACTTTTTGATGACTTCAACTAAGGCTGGGCAATATAAGAAAAGTTTCCAAGTGATATTCATCAATATATTTTCGCAGGTGACAATTAATCGTTTCACGGGCCCGACACACACTGCATGGAGTGACCCACCCATCACAATCCTTCATACTCAGCTTACAGAAGCAGACCAAGTCATTTTCCAAATTTCATCAGCAATTTGAGAGCATATACTGCACCGCTACTGGTCTGAGCTACAAAAGTAAGAGAGAATGACCGTGTTGTAAAGGGCCTTGTGGGGTTGAAGAACCCTAGAAGGCGCTACATCATACAGGCCATTTATGATTCTACCCTTGATTGGCATTTATCATTGGAATCACAGGAATCGTAGCTTTCTAATGATGTGTAATGTGTACATGAACATAGAACAAGTGTGGCAGAAAAGACACTGATGTGACATGGAAGTTTCAATTGTCCTTTCCAGAAGCCCAATTCAAAGGCATAAATAAATATTGCTCATAAAAAAGGATTGGCGAAGGGGTCGGACTAAAGATGGTCGATAAATTTGTCCAATAACCCAACCTTATCTTCAGCTACCAAATGTCAGCAGAACAGTGTTGAGTAGGAATCTGGATCTTTTAATCTGTAATCATTGTTACATTGAACACAGGTGGTGTCATCATTTAGGGCAGATTGTTACACAACAAGGATGGAGTTTCTAGAGTTTCCCCTCTGGAACTAATTTCCAAGGCTACAAAAATGGCACTTTGATGCACATGCAAGGCTGACACTGTAAATAACTTGAGTATTTTCACAAATCATTGCTAAAGGTGAGATAAAAGAGTGGACAATTCCTAAAAGATCTACATAAATCAGCTATAGCCCACTTTGTAATGTTACCAGTCACTTATTCCATTAGAATCACTGTAAGACCCTGCAGACCCTGGTTGGCCCTAAAGACCCACCATAATATAAGTGCAGATTATCTATTTCTCAGTCTGGTATCTTACTGAGTCTAAAAGCCTGTATTTAGATTCTGCCTAAAGCCCATCAGTATCTTAATTTAGTCGGGAATGAGACATTCCTGTGCTTATTTCATTCACACGTCCTACTGGGTTAAAAGGACGTAAAAGTGGTGGTTTAAACTTATTTCTGTGCAGTGCAAGACTTAGCTCGTTGTTATTGTCTCTTTCCATCAGTATTGCCATCAGCTTGCTGGCACTAAGCCCCACTACATGTTACAATAATGAAAACTGAAGCACTTCCACTGTCCCCTCTTGAGATTTTAGAGACAAAATCAGCTCCCATACCCTCAGGTGGACATTTCAAAGCTGCTGTCTTCTCTTTCTTGTCAAAAAATAAAATGAGCAACTGCAGGTTCTGTAGCAGAGTAATGATCGCTCACATCTCGTCTTTTGAAACACTTGAAAGTGAACTTGGACTCACAATGTACTGGTGGCTTTGACACTAATGTTAAATTTATGGCAATATTAAAAATGCAGGACTTGTGTTAATTAAGCTAGTGTCGTTGCATCCTAGGTACCCAACGGGCAATTTATTCTAGTCGTTGGCATCCAAACGTTGATTCTAAGTCTTTGGTTTTCTCCATTGTATTTTACTGTAAAATGATGCAGATTTATGGGCTCGACACACGGGAGGCGACATCGCCTCTCCTCCATTCATTTTTAATGAGACATGCGCGACAAAGCTATAATCGCGGGTCTCTCTCCTACCAAGCGAAACGCGAAAAACGTGCGTGTGAAAGTTTGCACTCGTGCACGTGTCGTGTACGTGTCGTGCACGGATGACCCAGCGACGCGATCCCAGAAAGTTGAAACATTTTCAACTTTTCATCGCTGTCGCTCAGACGAGGACCAATCAACCGAGGTTTCAGTCACTGACCAATGAGCGGACAGGATGCTCCGTACACCTCCGAGCAAACATGAAGGAGAAGTTGATTATTATTATGTTTTATATGTAAAATCAGAAGTACGATTTCACATAACTCTAGCAGCACCTTATGAAACATCATATCTACCGCTTTTTAAACTCTGAACCACTTAAATAACCTTAATTCCCTCCAACCTGACACAGCCCAGCAAAACAACGGAAGTTTCGATTTCGCCATGGAACAGAACGCGTAGACGGCTTTGCCGCTGGCCGCTGCCGCGGATCGCCTCCCGTGTGTCAGGTAATAAAAGCGACAGCGACAAATTTCGCTGATCGCGGTCGTTTGTCACCTCCCGTGTGTCGAGCCCACAACTCACTGATGTAACTACAAACTTGCACAGAAAAATAAACTAGAATAATAACTTTGCATATTGTCAAACTTTTGGTATTTTACATTTTGCAACAGCTGTGACTTACTGTTTGTCCTGAAAAGAGCCACTAATCAGTTGTTCTGTATCTCACCCTGTCACCTGCCACGACTTTATCCCCTAAAACCTCTAAGATGAATCCTGACAGCTGCAGAAATCCAAATATTTGACTCTGCTTATGATCCACAGCCTTGAAGGCTTCTGCTGGGCTTTTCTGCGAGACTGATCTGTTTTCAATGCAGGTGTTTAAAACACAAATAACACAGAAGCCTCACCAACAGAACAGAAAGGGAAGGAATAATAGACCTTTAAAACTGTCATTTATCAAAATGCTAGTAATCTTAGTAATATGACAGCTTCATTGTAAAGTATTTCTTCTTAGATCTTTGTATGAATCAGTCTCGGCTCAGAGGTTAAATTAGACGTGACAAACATGTGAGATATCTGTGCGTCTGGCTGCTGTGCTGATAAAACTCTGCAGGGATCTTGTCTGGGATGAGCCACTGATGTCACTCTCAGATGCAACACAAACTAATACCCATGCAGATTTTCTAAGCATCCCCACCCAAGAACAAAGGCACGGTTTCTCCTCCTAATACAGAAACATGACGATATGGATAAGAGCAGAAAAATACCTGATATCCAAAATACTTCCTGTTGTTTTCAGTTTGTGCACAAACCTGTTCTTTTTTAGCCCGATGTCCATTTTTGTTGGACTTGATCCAATTAGTTTTGATTCATGAATCATGGGCACACCTCTCATCCTCTTATAGGCCATGTAATCCTCCAGCTGAAGATGAAAGGATCTCCCCTGACAGCTTTGATGAAGAGCTGCTGAAGTGACATTTATTGTTGAATCATATTAGTTAGGAGTCACTAAAAACTCAAACACCATGCTGCAACTCAGGACGTTCTTCATTTAGGGTGTTTTTGGTTCCTTTGGTCCAAATCAGTTGTTAATAGGATGATCAATATATGGGCATCAATATCGGTATCGGCCAATGTTAGTAATTTTTTAACATATCAGTATCGGTTCGATAAATACAACCGGGCTTAACAACCGATATTTTTTCCATGCCGTCTTCATTTGTTTGCCTGTTTCAGAGGGTGAGGCCGGTGATGTGTAATTATTTAGTCATATGAACAGTGAATGAAATCATCTCAGAACCGTAAATATGTGTGATGTGCGTATATAATAACATACATTCAGCTTTAATAATTTTCCTTCTTTACAAAATCTGCAGATTTTAGAAGCATTAATGTCAGCATATCGATATCTGCAAATATCGGTTATCGGCCATAACAGTGATCTTAATATCGGATATCAGTATCGGCCCAAAAATTTCATATCGGTGCATCACTAGTTGTTAATAAGGCTGGGTGGTAATCCCTAAAATCAATACCACGGTATATTGAGGAGTTCACCTTGATAACGATTAAATGCTGATAACTATATGTGCGCAGAAAAAAAGTTGTCCACTAGATGGAGCTGTCAAGTGTATTACATTGTCATGTGACTTAAGGTGGTACAGCTTCTTAAAGAGAAATGAACGTTGCCAACCTCTACACATATTTTCACTTTTTTATTACCGAATTTATTGACATGGAAAAATATATATATTTAGTCAAAAATTTAGATTACGAAAATTTTTGGGTTTATCGCCCAGCCCTAGTTGATAATTTAGTGAATTAACATTTTTCCCCTGTGGTTTAGTTTGTTTTCATATTGCTATAAAACAGGTCAGAGCTTTTACTTTGCTGATTGGTCTGCTTATCAGTGGGTGGGGCTAAGGGCAGAAGGGGGCAGCGGTAGCTCAGGAGTTAGAACGAGTTACCCAGGCATCGGAAGGTTGCAGGTTAAATCCCAGCACCCACCAGAGAATGCTGTTCGTGTCCTTGGGCAAGACACTTAAGCCACCTTGCCTGCTGTTGGTGGTCGGAGGGAATCGGTGGCGCCAGTGTATGGCAGGCCTCGCCTCTGTCAGTGTGCATCAGGGCAGCTGTGGCTACATCGTAGCTCATCCTCACCACCAGTGTGTGAATGGGTGGATGACTGATGTGTTGTGAAGCGCCTTGGGGGGTTGTAGAACCCTAAGAAGGTGCTATACAAACACAAGCCAAGTGAACTATGAATTTGAACGGTCTAGTCTTCAAGTTTATTCTCGCCCCTACTGCAGCATGTCTGTTGTTGCCTAGCAACCATGATGAAGCTAGACAAGTTAAAACTAAACTTACCAGTAGAGACATTTTTGCTTAAAAAAAATACATACCGATTTTGTTGCATGTGAACATTTTTGATCTTCTAGTGATCTTTAGTATGAGTGGCAGAAATCTCCAGGAGTTAGATAGACCCCATCCAACATCACCCACCCCCGGGTAAACACAGCAGCTTTTAACAGAAGGGATGAAAATGTGGAGGGATGTGACAAGAGAGGAAGAGAGGTTACAAATTGGTTGAAACTAAGGTGTGGGGGGGCTTCTCCACAGGCTAGTAGTTTTGCCCATATCACCTTGCCAAACTGTCACTGCCCCCCCCCCCCCCCCCCCCCTGCTTCAAAAGCACCCGCCGCTCCTCACCCTCCGTTCCCCCTCCCCTCCATCCTTGACAGAATGATTTATGGCGTATCTGGTCATGCTAGCGCCACTGTCCCCGACTACACCAAACATTATCATAACTTTCTCTCCTGCTATAATCACTGACACCAGGTAAAATCCTCAGCGTTAGAATAAAGTACGGGCTAACCAGAGGCTGCATCTCATCTTCTTGTCCATCACTAGCTTCAATAACAGCAGGAATAAGCAATGTGTTCCCAGATTAACAGATTAGTTCTGTAGGACTGACTCATATCTACCACAAAGTTATTCAAATTTTAAAAAAAATCTATCTTCAAATGTATTGCATTTCTTTAATATGATGGCGTCATCATCCTGCCGTTCCTCCAAACGCTCCGGCCCGTCACGTTCATTGAATCAGCAGCATCATGAGCCCTGAAACCCCACAGGATCCATTACTGTTTATAAGACTGTGCATTAGTCTGTTTTGCTGCCATTATCTCACAGTGCTATTGACACAATCAGCATAAAAGAGAGATCTCTACCCTGAACAGATATGGTAAGCAAATACATCTGAATATACTGAGATTTGTTTAGAAGAGAACATATAAATGTGTTATGAACAGTGCAAAAAAGGTGTGCTTGGAATAAAAAATGCATTTAAACCTGGCCTTTCCAGACGACCTGCAGAGATTTTCGTTTTGCTAACATTTAACACTGATGAAGTTTAAAGTGTACTAAAATGTCAAACTTCTAATGTAAAAGTATTGTAAAATAATATTTATGACTCATAGAAAACTGGCCTGTGGATATAGATTCAGCATGATCAGTTTAGTCAGTGATCAGCCAAAGGTTAACTCTTGTTTTGGGGGTTTGTGAAATAATTATTGACATCTGACATTTTCCTTAGTCGCTAAACTTACCAGTACTAACTGTCAAATCTTTCATGTGGAATTTGTTGTTTTATGAATCATCCTTCAATCTGCATTATGTTAATTAGTCATCAGAGTTGTACAAGTATCAGAAATCAGTATTGCTGTTCAAGATATTAATCGGTGCATCTTTACTTATTGAAACCAACTTATTACGACATTTGTATTCCCAATAGTTTCAGCGCAGTCAAGAATGAACCGTTTCAGGGTCCTGTCACTTTGAGAAAACAAGTAGAGTTGGCCACAACCCCCCCCCCCCCCCACCACCACCACCACCTCACACCCCCCCCCCCCCACCACCACCACCACCACACACACACTGAGGCTACTATAAGCTAAGAAGCTCCGATATCCTGGAGGGGCTCAGAGTAGAGCTGCTGCTCCTTCAGCCTGATAATGAGAGGTGGGTTTTTTTTCCCTCATTTTTGTATTTGTGACATCACAAACAGGGGCTTTTTGAAACGGCTCGTTTTAGTCACACAACTCCTAAAACCAGACACTAACAGAGAAGAGATGGGCAGGTTTTTTCTCTTTCTTTCTTTCTTTCTTTCTTTCTTTCTTTCTTTCTTTCTTTCTTTCTTTCTTTCTTTTTTCTTTCTTCTCGTTTCCTTCTTCTCATTTATTTCTTTCTCGTTTCTTTCTTTCTCATTTCTTTCTTTCTCGTTTCTTTCTCTCTCCTTCTTTCTTTCTCGTTTCTTTCTTTCTCGTTTCTTTCTTTCTTGTTTCTTTCTTTCTCATTTCTGTCTTTCTTTCTTTCTCGTTTCTTTCTTCTCGTTTCTTTCTTTCTCGTTTCTTTCTCGTTTCTTTCTTTCTCGTTTCTTTCTTTCTCGTTTCTTTCTTTCTCATTTCTTTCTTTCTCATTTCTTTCTTTCTCGTTTCTTTCTTTCTCGTTTCTTTCTTTCTCGTTTCTTTCTTTCTTTCTCGTTTCTTTCTTTCTTTCTTTCTTTCTTTCTTTCCTTCTTTCTTTCTCGTTTCTATCTTTCTTGTTTCTTTCTTTCTCGTTTATTTCTTTTTCGTTTCTTTCTTTCTCATTTCTTTCTTTCTCGTTTCTTTCTCTCTCCTTTCTTTCTCGTTTCTTTCTTTCTTGTTTCTTTCTTTCTCATTTCTGTCTTTCTTTCTTTCTCGTTTCTTTCTTTTCGTTTCTTTCTTTCTCCTTTCTTTCTTTCTTGTTTCTTTCTTTCTCGTTTCTTGGAGAGTTTATAGAGGCAGCAGAGACCCATGTGGCAGCACAAAATAATGCAGAAGGTGAGTTTTGCATGTCTCTTTTAACACATTGCAGTAAGTGCATTTCATATAAGGATAGTGTTAGTGATAAATGTACAAAGTAAAAAAAAGACTTTCCTCACAACTCATAATGAAACTAAACAGATTGCTATAAGCAGTTCTAGAGTGTGTTTATTGGAAGCTGACACAGCAGACGTCTGCACTTAGAGCATTTTGTAAAAGCTTGAGTCTTCCTTTAAAGGCAGACAAGTCTCCTCCCTTAGATGCCAACAGGAGACTAGAGAATGACAAATAAATCCACTCACCTGTATTCTGAAACTCTTTCCCTGTAAGTTTTTAAAGGCAGCAGAGCTGAACAGTAAAAGAGCAAATCAGCATTTGTTAAACCATAAAGAAACTAACAAGTGATTTTCTTCCTTCATAAACATCCACTAACATGATGGGCCGCTGGGGGGGTGAGCTGACTAAAAAATGCACTTCCCATAATGTGTTAATAAAGCTGCTTCACCTAAAAATCCCTCCGTAACGATGCCTTCAAGGCACGGCTGTGTTCTGAAGAATATTGTAGATTCTTCCTCAATTTGAATCTGATGAAATCTGATCAAGATCCAGTAACAATTCAGCACCAACATACTAGCAAAAGAAAAATAAGGATTTTTGTCATGTGAAAATAAAAACTGCTGAAGTTTTTTTATTCATTCACAGTTGTGCTCAATGGGCAGATTACACCTGCTGTAAAGAGACACGGTTTTTATGGGCATTGTACCAGAAATGAACAAAAAGGACAGGATGTGGTTATCGTGGAAATATTTTTGTATGGGGGTGAATTATTTTCATAATATCTCATTTTACTTGATAATTAAAGTAGTTGTTACAGATTAAATGGGATGTTTTAATTGTTAGACTTTGTGAAATAACATTTAATTAGAAATCAGATTTTTAACAAAGTGACAAGAATGTGCCACTGTTCAGCAAAAACACGGTTTCCATTAATTTGTTGTGAATGAGGTCCTTCACTTAAATTTTAATACATTTGCATTGGTTTCTAGTGGGAAGGAACACCCACTAAGTCATTCTCTGGGGGGAAAAAAAGCTCTGGTGCGCCTGTTTCAGCATGAAGAATTCAGCCAGAGGTGAAAGTAGCTTCAGACAGCCGATTTGAAGTCTTACTGATATAAGAAGCCTAACCCCCAAATTCCACTACCTCCGCTCCGCTCCGCTCCGGTCCGCCCCCGCCTTCCGCAGCCGCTCGCTTCCGAACTCAATTTTTTAACTGTACCCGCTCTACAACGGCTCCGCTCCGGCGCGGAGACCTGAGGGGGGCAAACAAGCATGCGCGGGATTTTCGAGATCTTGCGATACAGTCCGAGCAATAAACGCGGAAGTTAGATCCAAACACCCGTTGTGCGGGAGAAGCATCGGAAATGAGCTGTTTAATCTGCCCATCATTGTGTTGAGAGATCAGCAGTGTTTGGATCAACAAAGTGTGACTACTTTGATAGTGGCTACTGTATTTATGGCTTATTTTTGTGCATTTAAACTTCAGCCGCCATTGATAGTTGTTAAAAGTTGTTAAACCTGTGCATATGAAACAAAAAACGCCTTTTGTTTAGCGATTTATTGTGAAAAACGGAAGATGTGCTTGCTCCTTTTCCTGTTGGGCCGTTGTGATTTCTGTCCATTTACTGCGGAGGTGCTCCGGCGTCCGGCAAAAATAGGATCGATTCTATTTTTGCCGGACGTCGGAACAGAGGGCGCCGCACGGCGCCGCACTGCCGGAGCACGGCCGCAGTAGTGGAATTGCTCTGATTGACTAGAACGGGACCGATTTTACTCCGGCGTCCGTGTCGGAGCGGAGCGCAGCGGAGCGGAGGTAGTGGAATTTGGGGGTAAGTAATCTACTTCTGGACCACGGGTCCCCAGAAGTACAAAAAAATGAAAGCAAGTCAATGAGGCTAAAAACGCTGTTTTCTAATTCTGCTTGTTATGTACCATGGATTTCATAAATGATAAGACATATTTTGATACCAAGAAAACATTTATTTGGGCGTTATTTTAGGTTTTGTGTGAAAATAAGTCCAGGACTACAAATGCACTTCACTAAAGTGACGTCATCGAACCAGATATGGAGAAAAACAGGGAAAATGGCTGTAAGTTTAGCAAGCTTAAAATCCTTTCTTCAGAAGGAAAGAACCACCATAAATCTGGCATTTGGTGAGTAGCAGTTACGCTAGAGGAGAAGATATTCTGTGGTGATGTCAGAAATGCGACGTGCCAATGTCTGATTTGTAGTCATGCTAATTATAAACTTTTTAAAGCTGATAAATCTCAAAGTACGCGGCAGGCGTGGTCGAAATGAACATCATTAGATTTAATTTAAATTGAAGTACAACATATGTGTGATCCAGGGCCTACGGCTAAGCGGATTAGCAAATAGCTCTTTTAGCCCTGCTGACTTGTATTCATTTATTTTCTTCTGACCGGGAGGGGAGGCGACTTAGCCTCCCTATTTAGACATCTCTCTTCTGATTGGATAACAGCAATGTTACTCTACCACTGACTCTGTTTACTTTGCAACATTGATGTTTTACCTCCACAAATAACACAAGCCAGTAGGAGTTCTGCTGTGTGGTGAAATTGCTAATGCTAATGGTTAGCTTCTATTAGCTGGGACATCCTCTGCTGATTTTCTAATCCTAGAGTTACGCCATCTATTTTCTACCAGAAGATAATGCAGGAGACAGGTGTAGGAGACTATTTTCATGTTCAGCCTGCATGAAAAATTCAGTGACTATTTCCAAAAATAATAAGTGAAAAATGTGTTTTCAGTAAAGGATCTCTTTAACCAAAGTGTGGTTTATGGGCGACTATCCAGGAAAATGTGTCACAAAAAGCTTGTGACTTTACTTTTTTCTTCATTAGCTTAAAGAAAGATGCCACAAAAAGCTGTTCCTTGTAAAATGCAGAAGATTAAAGACACCTTTTTTCTTTTGAAGAAGAATCAGTACGTTCATAAAAAGCTGTTACCTTCAATTATTATGATTTTAAAACATGTAAATTCTGCCTGCTGCAGTTTGAGGGAAGTAGAACATCGGATTTATTTTGTTTAAAGATATAAATTAAAGTACACAGTGTCATGTTTTCTGAATAATAATAGAAAAATAAAGAAAAAAGCTACAGAAAAAGGGGGAAATGAATGAGGCAGAGAAGAAAATGCTACTTTAGCAGATGTTTCTGGCTCTATGTCACGTGGAAAGTTTGTGTTTTCATCTACTTGTGGTTTGCTGCTATGAATAAGCACGAGGTATGATAAAAACAATCACAGAAGGATGAGTATTTGGTAACAGGAGTAATCCGTTTTCCTTTTATTCAGCTAGAAAAGTTCCACTGAGATTCAACCTCTTTTCCATAAGATCACTGGACTGGGAGGCTGGGATATTTATCTGTAATAAATAATATTGGACCCAATTAGTGTTCCTAGACCAGGCTGTTCTTCCTGAGGTCACTGCCTGTCACCAGACTGGGTCAGGTAAGAGGTCAGAAAGTAGGTCACCACCCTTCATCACACAACAACAGATCCATCTTCATTTTAATGTCACATCTCACCACACAGCTCCTCCTCCTCTTCCTCCTCCCGTGTCTAAAGAACAGCCAGTTTTTCCTAAAGTTTCCCTGCTCGCCAACAGTTTGTGTCTCTGTTTGCTTTTCTGCTCGGAAATGTGACAGCTTCTCCAAAACTGTGAATGTTTCGTGTTTAAGATTCAATGTGGGCAGAAAACAAAAACCCAACAAACCCATTTTCCTGCTCGGCTCATGCAGACGATGCACTCACAAACT
The DNA here is from genome assembly GCF_043380555.1 of Nothobranchius furzeri. Classification (NCBI taxonomy): domain Eukaryota; kingdom Metazoa; phylum Chordata; class Actinopteri; order Cyprinodontiformes; family Nothobranchiidae; genus Nothobranchius; species Nothobranchius furzeri. The sequence goes on from NC_091746.1 coordinate 53,027,624, forward strand.
TATAATTGTGCTCCTGATTAGGCTCATCCCACTTCACCGAGCTCATCAGGCACATCTGTTCCCAACAGCACCAAACAAGGAGAACATTAACAAACAAATAGACACCAATTAGTCACGTTTCAAAGTCCTTGCTTCGATTTAGAGAGGAAGCTGGGACCGCTGGCTCGGCTACGGTAGGGGGCTTCTCGGAAATAAACTTTCAGGGTTTGCATCATGGTGACAATGCATACCTAATCACGAGACTGTGGGAAAAGCTGCAGCTACAAAAGGCAGCGTACAGTGCCAGCGCTGATGTGTTTAACAGTTTTATTGCTGTAATCTGGGTTTGAAATTTGCCTAAATCTCTGCTTTTCATCTCTCATGGACACAAGAATGTTATAAGCTGCGAGGCGTCACTCACGCTACATTAAGAGATGAATCATGACACGGCTGGGGGTCAGAGGTTAAAGTCATTACAAGCTGGGTGGCTCCACTTTCTGACCTTTGACCCTGTTTTCACAACAGCCTATCTGTCTTTTCTACTCCACGCATCAGGTTAAAAAACCAACCTGGTCTGGATGGAGGCGTTGTGGATTTACTGCTCCGATGCTGAAACTCCCAACGCAGAACATTACTTTTATAATCCAAACAAAGCTTTTCCATTAAGTATTAGTTTAATCTTTTGTTTAATAATTCACCTTGCTAGTGTTTGGCTCAACCCCCCCTCCACACACACTTACGTACTCCAGTTGTTGTAAACTCCCCACATCTCCTTGATTCTTTCCCCATCTTCAAAATACTTTGCAGTCCCTTTTATTTTTGATGAGAAAGGGGAACAAGAGGTCCACTCCAACTCACTCCCAGCCTTGCCTTTAAATATTTAACGGTGATGTGCAGTAATACCAGCGAAAAACTGCACATTTGCACACATGCTTACAGTGGAACAGGGAGCGTCTGGTGTGAGCAGGTGTCGGTGGCGAATGCTAATTGAAGTGGACCATGGGTCACTGAGCCTTCCTGTTTCCCCTTGCAGCAACTAACAAACATCCTGGCAGAGCAGAAACCCTAGTCTCTGTAGGGCACGCATGCCTCTCGCTGCACATAACGAAGGGAAACTTCTAAAGTCTCTTTTCTTTCAAATAAAGCTGAGGTACATAGTGTAAAAAATGCTTAAAGTTGTCAATCTGACCCTGTTCTAGGATATAAAGTAGGTAATCTCTCATCATTTATATTTCCCCAAAAAGAATCATTACGAGAGCCTCGAGCGTTGACCAATTAATTTGTGTTTCCACAAGAGGGAGTTTTGCTCTACGGGGTGACGCTGGACAAAGCTGGAAGTTTGTCATGAATCAACCAAAGCAATACCAAAGTTACCGTTTCTGCCTTCTACTTCTCAAAGAAAATTTAAACAGTTTAAAAGTCCTTGCAGTAAAACGTTTACAACAGTGTTGTAAAGTTTACATTAGGGAAGCTTTAAAGAGAGAGGGAGCTTCGTCGTGATCTACACGAGCTCAAAACTGATAAGAGTGAGGAAAGTTTCTTATGGACAGGTAAATGTTGTCGTTTATAAAACCATTAGTGCAGATTGGATATATTTTGTCTGTTGTGTTTACCTTAGGCTAATATGGCGCTAGCTTGAATGCTAACTCAAACTGCATAGGGAACCTAAGTCTCCTCCCTTTCCGGTCGGCTCATGGGTTCCCGGAAGAACTAACATATTAATGCAGGTCAACGCGGCTAAAAGAGCTATTTTCTAATCCGCTTTGCCTTACGCCCTGGATCACACATATGTTATACTTATATTTAAATGAAAAGTAATGATGTGTGTTTCGACCACACCAGTCACATACTTGTAAAAATTCCTACGACTACAAATCAGGCGTCGGCACGTTGCATATATGACGTCAACACAGAATCTCCTCTCTCCTAGCGTAGCTGCTACTCACCACATGGCCAGATTTATGGTGGTTCTTTCCTTCTAAAGAAAGATTTCAAAGCTCTCTGAACAGCCATTCCCTTCTGCTTTTCCCTGTGTCTGGTTCGATGACGTCACTTTGGTGATGCGCACCTGTACATATTTTCACACAAAACCTACTCTAACTTTTGCACCTTTTCGAAAATAAGCCCTTTCTTGTGTCTTTAAAGTTCACGGACATCATATGTGAAATCCGTGGCCCGTGACAAACGGGATTAGACAATAGCTTTTATAGCTCCCTTGACCCATGGTCCGGAAGTAGATGGGCATGGCTTAGGCACCCTAGTAAATTACTCAGGGCATTTCTCAATGTCAAGGTGCCTTGCCTTGCGAGGCGATGTCTTGTGAGGCCAGGCGCCTTGCTTACAAGGACACTGTCCTTCCTTGGTCAAAGAAAACGGTTAAATGGAACAGACTTGCATCATGTGACCGCGGCTTCCACAGTGGTCACGTAACGTCACATGACGTGTAACATGACATGACAGATAACGTTATATTTCATATGTATAAGTTTTAATATAAATATATAACGAGCGTTTTACTTTTTAAATTGTGTATATGTTTATTAAATAAAAAATATAAGCGAGTTACAACCCACTAGCCACCGAAGCTGCAACTACTAAGCAACTAACCAACAATAGATAACTTTTGGATCTAAAAAATTTTAAAATTAGCTGGCTTACTTTTAAACTTGAAAATTGTCCCCGAAGTAGCTGCCGGCTTCTGATCTGCCATCTTTTTGAAAATATCGCAGTGTATTGTGGGTAATTTTTGACCAGGGCTAGGCTACAAGACACCTCCCACGTATCCTTGCTCAGCTAGCTAAACGGCTAACAAACGGAGAACACATGCCTCTGTAGAACATGAACATTGGAACCGATTGGAACACGTCTTGGCGGCTCCTGATGACGTATCTCCTAGGCAACCGGGGCGGGCCAAGACATCAAGGCAAGGTTCCTTGACATTGAGAAACCCCCTTCAGTCTGTAAACTTCAAGCTAACTGTTGCTTGTTATAGTGTTAGCAGTGGTGTGCTAGCATTGTAACTGTCTGACTACTGCCGGTTTTAGACGTCTCTGAATGAACACTGCAGATTTGGTTTAAAATGAGTGCTTAGCAGCTCCTTCAGAACCCGATGAAGCCGGAGGAGATAATTCAGCAGTTAGGATCAGGTCTGAGCAGGAACTTATCAAAAACATTACTGCCTGGTTAGAGGCGTGGCTTTCGGCTCCTTCTTGAAGAGGAGGGGGAGTTGGAGTAGGAGTAGTAGCCATTAAAATTTCTAAATCTTCTCTCTTTCATGACATCTACAGACTACAGCTTTAATGGGTGATAAAAATGAAAAAAAAAACTTCTATAAACCTGAGATGTTCTTCTCTAATTCACTGTGTCATTCCTATATCACAACAACCATTTAGGTTCATTTATGACTCATTCAGCCTGGGTGAAAAAAAATCTTGATTTATTCCACCTCCTTTGATGTGAGATGGAGCAAACACACTTTAACAACATCTCAGAAAGAGCAGGGACAGTTTGACATGTATCACAGCAACGTTCTACAAGTTCACACAAACTTAAATAAACTATAATCAACGTAACATAAAAACAAAGTGTGAGTGATGCAGAGTGGCATATGCTGGGCACGGAGCTGCTTCATGGAGGCTTAATCCCTTTAGCACATTAACTTACAAAAGTATGCAGCCAACAGGCATTAGTCTGGGTGTCAAACTATGCAAGTTCAGACACCAAAGCATATGTTTGGTGGATGTATTATTCATGCACGGGAAGTCTGAATTGTTCCAAATTATTTTAAATATGATTCAAGAACATGCTTACCTGTACGCAGCAGAATCACCAGACAAACATGGAAAAGGGGAGAAAAAAGCCTAATTAGTGCAAAAATATAAATTCATTTTACAAATATATAAGATTTTAAAACCCTTATTAGCCTTATGAATTTAGTTTAAGGACAAACAAACGTGCATTGGTGATCATGAGCAATAAGAAAACCCGGAGTCTTCCCGCTCTATGATCGTAAGCATCGCAGAGATGTCGGAATTCAAGAGGAACGCAGTTTTCCGGGAGAACTGTCAGGTACGTAAAAACACAGCAGAGTCTTCGGAGCGAGGGGACCCGGCTTTAATTAGAGCCAAGCAGACCTGGTTCTATTAGTTTTCATTTGCGTGATTTATCCCCTTTCATTTGGCAGCTGGCTAACATGTCCCAGACTCTCAGACCTACATCGCCCGAGGTAAAAGGATACGGCTGGCCTTTGGAGCGCAGGGCAGGCTCGGAAACAGGAGGGAAAAAAGGAAGAGAGGCACTCTTGTGGAGTTTATTGGCCACTTTTCACATAGGCATATTGAATATTTCCTTACATGGAGCCACGTTTTCTTCTATTCAAGGAGTGAAGCAGATTTGAGCAGGACAAAGATGGGATGCAGCCTAAAGGCTTAAGACAGGTTATTAGTTGTTTGGACAAGTGATGCAGAATGTATAGAGCTCCTTGTGCCTCTAGGGAGATCTGCTGATGGTATTAAAGGTTTAGAGAGGCTCTGAAAAACCACTGAGGAACACAGGAGAAGCACCTGAGAGCAAAACAGGACTCAAACTCAAACCAACGTCTGCTGAGAAAAGTGAATAAGTACCCAACGCTAATTTTCAATCAAAGTTTACTCCAACGCCCACATTCCTCTTCTTTTTTCTAATTTGAATATGATTCATATAACCCAACTGCAAAAATAACTATTCATAAATATTTAGGATTTGTTATCTCATTGACATTTGGTGGAACTCGAGTGGAGTTCAGCTGCAGCTTTTGGTCCTGCCAGCTTGTCTTAAGAAGCGTGTTTGCACGACGAAAACAAAACAGCCTGGAGCTAATGCAAATTACACACAGACTTAAAGGCAAACAAGAAAAGAACTTTAAAATCTCTGTACCAATTTAAACCAGTCATCTGTGACAGTAAACACCACAAGTCCCAAGTCTTAAACCAGAACAAAGAGCACAGAGACAAACCCATCTTGGTTGGGCTTTTCTGATAAATGGCTGTTGTAACTTTTCTCTGACTAATGACCAAACCTGGATTCACTCAAAGCCTCCCTGCAAGCAGGTGATCAAGCCCAGGCTGTGGATTTACAGGCCGACCAGCCTGCAGGCAACGGAGGGGTCTGAGAACATCAATGAAGGGTTAACCAGCACCATCAGGATTTAAAGGGGCAGTAAGTGGCTCCATTAGCCTGGCTGACTGCAGCGGCCTTAGGGCACCAGGTGTATGTACGGTAGATGAAGGAGTGCTGGAGACAGGAGATGAAGTGCCGCTGAGACATCAGACCAGGACAAGAGAGGAGGAGGAGGTGGAGAAGGGAGAGCAAAGTTAAAAACTTCTGCGCAGACATCAAATCAAAGCCACTTTGTTCCCTTCCAACCTAAAGACAGCAGAGGTGCAGTCACAGGGAAAGAAGCAGGAGGTAGAAGCAGAGAGCATCAACCACGGAGCAGACATGGCCTTGGTCTGATGAAAAAAATAAATCTGAGTGGTTCATGGCAGATTTCCTTTAAAAGGTAAAAGTCACATCCTACCCCATCCCCTATTATCAGGTTAAAGAAGAGTCTTAATAACAGCGCTGACAGGATTTTAATCAGCTACTAGTGTGCGAGCGTGATGCTAGCTGGAAACCGGGTGTGAGAAGTTAAATATCTTTGTTAACGGAACTTTAAAAATGCTTATATTTGACTATCTGACCCTGTTCTGGGATACATGTGATCTTCTATCTACCCTTCAGTCTTTATTCATTCTTGACTCACGAGGAAGGTTGTTGTTTTTTTAACATCTGGGAATCAGCTGAGAACTCTTAGCATTAGCGACTCCACCGCACAGCAGAAGCTCCTCCAGGCTTATTTGTTCAGGTAAACCATCCACGTTGCAAGTCAGTGATAGAGACGAGTTGCTGTTTTCCAATCAGGGATGAGATGTCCAGATATCAGGAAATAAGAGTCCAAAACCTGCCATCTGAAGCTCAGTTGTAGTGCGGGCAACTATCAGGTCAGGGAAATGTTGCACTGGTATATCCCCCTCGAGTATGACTTACAAGGCAACCATTCCAACTAGAGACCACTGCAAATGTATAGATTCAATGAGTGAACCACGCCTTCGAAACTGGAAAAAAAGAAGATTGGTCGTTTGTCAATATTCAAGGTCGCTAGTACGTTATTGTGTACTAGACAAGTATGTTCTAGGCAAGGACAGCAGAAAGTCTGTTCTACCGAGCATGGGAGGACGAGGACACTAAAAGAACCGTTCTCCATTGTGTCCTGGCAACAAGCGCTGCTTCTTGCTACAGTTAAAAAAACGACCTGACATAAAAATAAAAGTCTAGTTTGTTCCTTAAATAACTAAATAACAACAAAAACATATTATTTGTTAATATATATGGCCCATTTTTGATCAAAACTAATAAAATACCAGCATTTCTCACTATTTCATGAATAAAAAGTTTATTTTTCATCAGAACAGACCTACGGTGCTTTTATTTTGGTAGTGGGTTAGCTAATTACCATTTTGAAGGATCATGAAGAATAAAACCCTAACATACACAGCAAAATTTACAGTTTACACCTGATTAATTATGACAACTTTAGATTGTTTTATTTATATTTCAAATATAAATAATTACAGTTATTAGCTTTCTCCTCTGACGCTCGCAGTTTAACGGTTTGTGACGCAATGCATTGTGGGGAACTTGCTGTCCCAAGTCCGCAAAAGGATGAACCGATGCATCCTCGATACAATGGGCGGAGCAAGAACACATCTGGGAACTTTGAGCGACCTTGCTGCTATTCATACGTAGGACTGGAACACGGCTGCATCGCTTTTCGCATTTTTCATTCCACAGGGTCTGAATTATAAGAAGCATCAGAAAACACAGAAGGGAATGCATGGAAACTTTTGTTGGGATTAAAAAGATTTTTAGGGATTTGGGTGTAACGTCCAGCAATGGTCAGTTTTTAGGTACAGTTTGACCATTCAACATCTGGTCAAAATGGAGACACGAGACTGCACGTGTTCCCTTTAAATGGGCCTGCCTTCATCCCATCAGGTGGAGCTCAGAGCCTCTCTGCAGCTCTGAACACATGATAACGAATTGTCAACAATGATGTTCTCTCCTCAAGGTCCAAGCTTCCCTTATCGTCCTACAGGACTCTTCATACCTCCAAATAAGGAACACTCGCAGCTCGGATTAGTTGCTAAATCAAAGAATGATTTCCTAAATTAAATATGAACTTTTAAAACTTATAAGCTAGATAATCACTAAATAAACATTTGTTTATTGCTACTTATAATAATTATAGTATAATGAAATGTTTTCATTAATCTGTGCTCAATGATTGAAGTTTGAAATGAATGTTATGTTATGATTACAGTGATTAATATATGTTTCAGCATGTTGATATGACAAGGTCATCACCATTTGCACTCACACAAGGACAAAGTAAAGTCAAACGCGTGACACATAGTCCTTTACCCCAGATCAGAGCATCCGGATCAAAGAAGGTGTGTTTCTGAGTTGTCTTGGTAATATTCCTCAACTTGTCAACCTCTGGTTGGCTACAAAAATCATAACATGAGAACATTAAAACTGGATCACTCTGGTGATTCATCAGTTCTTGAGAAAAGCTTCAGACCGGCCATCTGAAGCAAAACCTCTTTAACCCATCAAAGCTTTTGACACGTCGTCAAAATCTTTTTGCACCTGCAAAGCTGATAAAGCAAACACTTCCTGCAGAACAAGTTGATATTGTTAAGACTCCTTAAGGGTCCCAGCCACGCGGATCCATCCGTCTGCTGTGACCTGGAGACAACTCTAAGACCGGTCTAGTAGTGCCGCAGTTTCTTCTACGGACCTCGGTGCCTGGAAGTCCGAGGACTTTGACATTCCGGATCTATCACGAGGGTCTTCGAGTGGGTACGCAGAGATGACAGATAGCGTCTGACGTGTTTTTGATAATAATCAACTTCATAGCTTAACGCAAACCAAATTATTTTACATCCAGAACTCAGCTCTCCTAGATACGGAAGTTCTGAATAACATTGCATGCACACATAGGTTCATAAATCGCATCTAGTTCCATCCATCACAGTAAATGCTTAGTTAACTTGTCATGTTTTAATTGTTTGCAAAATAAATTCTTACTTTTATAAACCTGACTGTTTCCTGAATCAAAACGAAGTGTGTACAATCCCTGAATGAACAAAGAATCCTAGAATCTTCTCATTAAAACACAATAAAGACCAGGCAGGTTGATATTCTATATTTAGATAGAGTATCACAGGTAATTGGTCATAAGTAGAGGTAATATATATTGAGCTCTTAAAGCACTCAATTTCTCAAACCCTACATGGGTGTTGCTATGGAGACCAATTAAAGCCAACAACGCAAACTCTGTGCTACTTTCTGACAGGATATTCAATGATCTTTGTGCATTGGCCGGGTTTGTGTGAGGGCAACTGTCCACTGCACATTGGCAGGTTCTTCATTACAAAACTGAACCCTGTGGATGTGCTCCTTCTATTCAGCGCAAACATTTTCTAAATTACTTCTCAGCGCTGAAAAAGATCCCCACGGCAACGGTGCCACTGGTCTGCGGGGGGAAACACTTCTAATGGATAACAGCCTATCGTCTAATTACAATCTCAACAGTCATAGGCGTGCTCATACACGGCACGCTGAAAAAGAAAAAAACAAAAGGTATCATGCATCATTTACACAACTGGCTGAAGATGTGTTCCAGTAGAATTAGCCGTGGTGCTCAGTACTGCAGGCTGTGACAATTTAGATGAAACCTTAAAGAGAAGATTTAATCTGGAGCGGCGCTGCGGACTCATCCGTACAGCTAAAACTTTGTTTGGCTTCAAAAACAACTTGTGACAATTATGTTTGTGCCTGCAGAAGCTCAAGAAGTAAACACCTGAGGGGGGGTTAGGGAACGGAAACACAGCAGTTCATTTACACCGAGTGATCGGAGGTGAATCAACAAGATAAACTGAGTTAATAATGAAGCTGTGGTCTGGGACGTCTGCTTGACCCTCTTTCTGTCGTCTGCATCCTTTTTTCAAGAATCTGTTTGCGACCTTTAGTTCAGCTCAGCACACAGAAGGTCAGCGGTTAAGTCGCTTACGTCTGGGAATCTTCTGAAGGCTCCTCGGACCCGGGTGACCCGCGGCATAAACACACGGCTCCCTGATCTTCCATCCCTGTCACATAAACACACACACAAAGCAGCAGCTTCCAGGCTATTGATAAAGCAGCACGCCGCCTCATCTTGTGTCATTTTCCCTCCCTGCTCTCGTTTTAATGGCTTTTGGAGTCTGCTGAAAGCTTTTCTCTTGACTCTCGCTCCCAGTTTGTTTAAACAAGTTAATTACCCAGGTTGATCTGACGGGACTCGGGTGCCTCTCAGGTCTGTAGCAGTCTCTCAGCTGCCAGTCAGAGGACAAAGAGATACTAATGCCTGCTAAACTCACACACAACAAGATGGCTTGGACACAAAAGCACCGCTAAGCATTCAGTTAAATAAAGAGGACAGAGATGACAGGAAAAAACTACTAATCAAGTACAGAAAGAAAAGTCTCTAACTAAAAACTTATGATCAAGTCTTATCGAGTGACATAAAAATTAACCCAAAAATCTATTTCTGAGTGTTGCTTCATGTCCTCCTCGGGTTGCCCAGATCCAAGTATTGACGTCTTCTTTATAAAATTCAGACTTTAAGGCTTTTCCTTTTATGGTTCAGAGGCCTCATTAGCATGCATGAACTATGACTTCCAATCAATGCAGCAGTGGTGGCCATTTTAGCTTGGTGGGGGTACTACTTATTGATCCCTGCAACAGTAAATATGGATTTGTACCCCTCAGCTGAAGTGAGGGACGACTCACAACTGGGCTTCCTCAGGAATAACGGCTAGAAGGTGTGTGTGTGTGTGTGTGTGTGTGTGTGTGTGTGTGTGTGTGTGTGTGTGTGTGTGTGTGTGTGTGTGTGTGTGTGTGTTAATCAGGCTGTGAAGGTTAAATTTATTTGGGCGTTAATCTCCCACAACCTTTTATGTGAAATCTGCTGCACTAATCTGAGAAGAAAGAGGAGATAACACAGGTGAATAAGAGGGGGAAAGGTAAGCAGAGAGGTCACTGCTTTGGAGTGATGCAGCCATGTGCAAAAAAAAAAGAAAAGAAAAGGACTGTCTCACACCTTCAAAAGAGGAAGAGAGGGAAAATGCAGAATGCTGAGAAGCAACTCGAGGGGGGTATTGATTAAGAGAGCAGGAATGTGCAAGAGGAGGCAGCCCAGCAAGGGACAAAGGGAAGTGGAGGTGAGAAGGAGGCAAAGAAGGGGAGATCTAAAGAGCAGCGAGATAAGTTGAAAGCTGGTTCAGACTCAGTCACCAGGTAAAACAGAAAGTGAGTATTTTAAGTAAGACGTAATTATTACCCCACATCTTCGAAGTACGCCTCTGGAAACTGATGA